>NC_053500.1:143700179-144006429 GCF_905171775.1 Rana temporaria | reverse complement strand
TTTTCTGTTCTCTGTCAGATTCTCCTGAATGGTCCCCCCACTAATTATTTCTTCACCTCATTCCCCTTCATTTTATCTGGCCAGAGACAAAGAAGTACATTGATTTATTAGGTGATCTGGGAAAGGTTGTGTGAGATTCTACTTTTTTTTTTTTTAGAAAGCTTTGTACGTTTTTAAATAACTTCAAAAGAAGTTCACGTGTAGGACGAAGAGTTGGCAAGTTCACTTCAGACTGCTGCTAAGGCCTAGAATGTCTTATAAAAATTCTGAAGGAGTTTATAATTACAATTTTTGCTTCAAATCACACTTTTATTTTGAGTAAAAAAGTACCCCTGTCTTGCAACTTGCTACTTTTACTGTAAACACCAAATGTTTGTAACATCCTCTTCCTGCAAATCAATCAGCTTACACTTGGATTTCACTTGTGTAAATGTCTTCTCTTGAGTGATTCCCATCTTTGTGGTGATCTGCCCAATACAGAGCAATTTGGCTCAAGTAATGACTTTGTCCAGATATAATAACCTGTGAAAATCCATGTGCCTGTCACGGTCGGGCTCGGAGACCAGTAGCTATAGCAGTAGAGAGGCTCCCACCGACCCGCTGGATAAGTACACGGGCAGGTCACCCTGGTGGATGACACAGGCTCACCTGAGGTGCAGGGCCTAAGCCATGGGTGCTCAACCTGTGGCCCTCCAGCTGTTTCAGTACTCAAGGCCGTCTTAATAGCATCATGGGCCCCTGGGCAAAGTAATGCTCTGGGGCCCCTACAATGGAGACAGTGCAGGTAAACAGACATCAAGTAAGGCAGGAGGCAGACAAGCGGAGCCTCCCCCTTTTGGGTGGAGCTCCGCATTAAAGTGGTCATAAACCCCTACAGACCACTTTATGCTACAGGTAAGTCTATAATAAGGCTTACCTGTAGCTACCCAGGATATCTCCTAAACCTGCACGGTTTAGGAGATATCCCCTGTCCCCTGCATGTGCCGATGTCATTGGCACATGCGCACTGGGACAAACTGTGTGCCATTACCAGCGGCTCCCGCATGCATGCGTCATCGCGGCTCCCGCATGCATGCGTCATCGCGGCTCCGGCCAATCACAGCGCCGGAGTCGCGATACCCGGAAGTAACCCCGGGTGAGATTTCAGCCGCCGGAGTGGTGTACGAGGATGCAGGGGGTTCGACCCCAGGTAAGTAATCCATAATGAGCTAGTATGCTATTTTCGGGGCAGCGTGGGCTCAAGGACCAGCTGCTTTGGGGAAAGTGCAGGGGCCCCATATGCAGTTGGGGCCCCTGGGCAGTGCCCAGGTGTGCCCTCTAAGACAGCCCTGGCAGTACTACAAGTCCCATCATGCCTCTGCCTCTGGGTGTCATGCTTGTAACTGTCAGCCTTGCAATACCTCATGGGACTTGTAGTTTTGCAACAGCTGGAGGGCCACAGGTTGAGCACCCATGGCCTAAGCACTAACTGGTGTTCACCAGAGCTCCCGATGGTGGAGATGGGTTTTGCTGCATGTTAGTACCAGGTTGCAGTCCTATGAGCTGAGCGACCAGGGTCCAGTAGTAGATATAAAAGATAAGGATAAAACAGAAACATCATTAGTAAACAAGCAAAAGGTCGGTAACAAGAAATAAATGGAAGGTCCCTTAATGATTTTTTTAGCAGCGAGATTATATTGGAAACAAGTAACAATTACATTAAATAAATACTACGGCCCGGATTCACAAAGCACTTGCGTATCTGGTTACATTTAATGAAACATTTAGCAACTAACATGGGGCTAGATTCAGAGAGAATTTACGCCGGCGTATCTATAGATACGCCGCGTAAATTCAAATCTGCGCCGGCGTATCTTCGTTCTGTATTCAGAAAGCAAGATACGCCGACATTAGCCTAAGATACGACTGGCATAAGTCTCTTACGCCGTCGTACCTTAGGGTGCATTCTCACGCTGGCCGCTAGGTGGCGCTCCGGTCGTTTTCGGCGTAGAGTATGCAAATTACCTAGTTACGCCGATTCACAAACGTACGTGCGCCTGGCGTTTTTTACGTCGTTTGCGTAAGGCTTTTTCGGCGTAACGTTGCTCCTGCTATTAGGTGGCGCAGCCAATGTTAAGTATGGACGTCGTTCCTGCTTCGAGATTTGAATTTTTTGCGTAAGTCGTTGTTTTTTGATGGAATTCCGCTCAAGCTTGGCTTGCATACACACGGTCACACAAAAGTTCTCTCAACTTTCATCCTTCAAGAACGCGGTGATGTACAACACTACGACGAGCCGAGAAAATTAAGCTCAATGCTTCCGAGCATGCATCGAATTGTTTCCGAGCATGCGTTGGAATCTTGAGCATCGGAATTGCTACAGACGATCGGAATTTCCGATAGGAATTTTTTCTGTTGGAAAATTTGAGGACCAGCTCTCAATATTTTGTTGGTGGAAATTCAAACAGCAAAAGTCCGATGCAGCCTACACACGGTCGGAATTTCCGTTCAAAAGCTCACATCGGATTTTTGCTGTCGGAATTTCCGATCGTGTATACGGGGCAAAAGAGGCACATCTAAGTATGGAGGCATCCGGGGTAAAGCGATCCACATAGAACATCCTCCGCACCGCCGGCTCTCACTGCTGTCAGTCTGCAATCGTGACCGGAAAGACTACCCTGCAGTAGAGCGATCTGAAAGTGAAGCCTGAACCGCTCGTGGAGCGCAGCGTGGACGGGACGAAATAAATGGCGGTGCAGAGGACGGTCTAGGTGGACAGCTTTACCCCTGATCCCTGCATACTTAGATGTGCCTGTTTTAATCATCGACCATGTGAGTTGCTAAATGTTGTACCTTCAGTAAATGTCACCATATTGCTACACTTAGAGGCGCCTCTCTTCTCTTTTATACTCAGTTGTGACGTGACGCTACTCTTTTATCAAGACATCGCTGGTATATCAAGTCGAAATGAATGAAAAAATGTTGCTCCTCTTGCAAAACGTTCTCAAACCTAATTTTTCCCAAACCAAGGTTTTACTGTGTGTAATAAAAAAAAAATATATATATATATATATATATATATATATATATATATATATATATATATATATATATATATATATATATATATATATATATATATATATATATATATATATATATATATATATATATATATATATATATACATATTCAGTAGAGACCCTAGAGAATAAAATGGTGGTTGTTGCAATATTTTATGTTGCACTGTATTTGCACAGCGGTCTTTTAAATGCTTTTTTTTTGGGGGGAAAAAAATATTTAATGAATAAAAAAAATAACCACTAAAGTTAGCCCAATTTTTTTTTATTTTGTTTTGTATAATGTGAAAGATTTTACGCCGTGAGAATCGTGATCTTTATTCGAAGCAAAAAAATTGTGATTCTCATTTTGGCCAGATTCCATGCAGCTCTACTGTCCAGACAGCTTTAGGTTTTGCCCATCACTGCCGTACATCAGTGGCCATCTAGTTTGCTGCAGACATATATCTATGAATGTAAACACTACTTTACCTCAAAGAGAAAAAAATGTCTCCCGACAATAAACATTTGGGTGGTTTCTACTTTGTACTTGCTGTTCACTTATATAAACCAGAGCTGACCTGAACCTTTCTAAAGTATACATGGCTGTCTTTTCAGGGAAGAAGACACCAAACTTATCAGCCGTGTCACCAAAAGGGCAGATCGGATGGGCTGCTGTTTAGCAATGCGTCAAAAAAATAACAAGATGAATGGCTTGACCTGTGCTACAAAATGATTTACATTGATCCATTACACACGGGGGCAGATCCACAAAGAAATTACGCCGGCGTATCTATTGATACACCGGCGTAATTTCAAATTTTGCGCGTCGTATCTTTGTTTTGTATCCTCAAAACAAGATACGACGGCATCACGGCTAGATCCGACAGGCGTACGTCTTAGTACGCCGTCGGATCTAAGCTGCAATTTTTCGGGCAGCCGCTAGGTGGCGTTTCCGTCGAATTCCGCATCGAGTATGCAAATTAGCTATTTACGGCGATCCACGAACGTACGACCGGCCGGCGCATTTTGTTTACGTTGTTTGCGTTCGGCTTTTTCCGGCATATAGTTAAAGCTCCTGTTTTGAGGCGTACTCAATGTTAAGTATGGCCGTCGTTCCCGCGTACAATTTTGAATTTTTTACGGCATTTTGCGTAAGTCGTTCGCGAATAGGGATTTGCGTAGAATGACGTCACCGTTGTAAGCATTGGCGGGTTCCGGTTTAATTTCGAGCATGCGCACTGGGATACCCCAGGGACGGCGCAGTTCCAAAAAAATGTTGTTTACGTCGGGTCACAACGTATTAAAATAAAACAAGCCCCCATCACATCCATTTGAATTCCGCGCCATTACGCCACCAAAGATACACTACGCCGCCGTAACTCACGGTGCAAATTCTTTCAGGATTCGAAAAAAAAAAAGAATAAAGTTACGGCGGCGTAGTGTATCTTAGATACGCTGCGCCCGGCGCAAAGGTACGTGGATCTGCCCCTAGGTCTTTATAGGACAATAAAAAACACAAAATATCTGCACTCATTAAGGGATTTATAGATATAGAAATGAAATATTGTTAATACTCATATAAGGAGCCAGCACAAAAGTTTACTGGAAAACTAAATAAATATAACAAAATATTTAATTGTTAACTTTATAGGACAATAAAACCCTTTTGGACACCAACTCTATTCAAAACAGAGGTTAAAGTGCATAAAAAAGCTACATGCTTGCAATTATTTGAGTATTGAAAAAAAAAGTGTACTCTCTGCACTTAGTATAAAGTCAAAACAAATAAAGCGGAACCTACCGTGTTTCCCCGAAAATAAGCCCGGGTCTTATATTAATTTTGGCAACAAAAGACACAGTAGGGCTTATTTTTGGGGTAGGTCTTACCATGTAATGTGCTGTCTTCTCTTCCCCTCTCTCGACCTGCCTGTTAGGAATCCCAAGTGTGAACTGAGCTAAAATGCTTGTAAAATCTTGTAATCCACTCTATTACTGTAGTATATAATGTACAATGTGTGTATTTCTGTAATATAATTGTGCCAAATACCTTCATTATAGCGCCGCTCTGCGCTTTTGTGACCTGCCGGAGCTCTCTTCCCTGCATGTATGTTACAGAAACACACACATTGTACATTGTGTACTACTGTAATAGAGTGGGTTATAGGATTTTAAACTAGGGCTTATTTTCAGGGTAGGGCTTATATTGCAGTCCTCCTGGAAAAGTACGCTAGGTCTTATTTTAGGGGTAGGTTTTATTTTCGGGGAAACAGGGTAGGATTACGAGCATAATCCGTTCCAGGAGAATGTTTGTAATCCAAAGCACTCGCATACCAAACTGAGTTTCCCCATAGAAGTCAATGGAAACAAAGATAATTATTGACTTCAATGGAATGCAATACCGCATATGGCCAGATGTGGGGGGGGGGGGCTCCGGAGAGCGTCGGAAATACCCAGGGACAGCTCGGCTGATCTTGGAAAGGTTCAGAAACACTCGGGAACTGAGTATTTCCAAGTATCGACAAGTGATTCCAAGTATTTCCGAATGGCTCCAACCGTTTCGAGTGTCACCGGCGCCCCTGCACCTCTGGCCAAATGCGGTACTGCACACCCCCCATTAGCTGGAATTCTGCTCGTTTTTGCGAGACAACACTGGGAAACTGGGAGTCAGAATAAAAAAAAAAAAAGTTGCTTGTTATTCAAAACGCTCGTTAACCGCGTTCCACTGTAATGATATTATAGCTAGAAGCAGCACACACATTGGGGGAGATTTACCAAAACTGGAGAGTGCAAAATCTGGTACAGCTCTGCATGGCAGCCAATCAGCTTCTAACTTCTGCTTGTTCAATTAAGCTTTGGCAATAAAACCTGGAAGCTGATTGGTTTCTATGCAAAGCTGCACCTGATTTTGCACTCTCCAGTTTTAGTATACAGGGCTGGACTGGGACAAAAATTTGGCCCTGGATTTCATCCAGACTGGCCCACTTTGACAGGTCTCTCCCATGGTGGCCGGACAACTCCCGCACCCCCCCCCCCCTTGGCCACCCGCACCCCCTCTCCCCCTTCACTAGCCAGGTGCCCCCACTTATGGGACAAGATTAGGCAGAAGTGAGAAACTCCCAGGCCATAGCTGTTGAGTCAGCTGTCTGTCCCCTCCCCCCATGCTCCTCTGTCATCCCCCCTGTTTCTCTGTTCCTCCCCAGGTGAGCGTTGCGGGGAGGGAGAGAAGGTGAGCGCTGCGGGAAAGGAAAAACGGAGGAGCGGAGGGGGGGCGGCAGTCCGCTGTCACTGAAGTCGGCCCACTGAGCCATCGGCCCACCGGGAAACTCCCTGTAGTCCCAATGGCCAGTCCATCCCTGTTAGTATATAAACCCCATTATCCACCATTGAAGTCGTAAGTAAGTTCTACGATGCTCCGGCGTATCTTTGTTTTGTATCCACAAAACAAGATCTGCCTGAATGTGGGCTAGATCCGACTGACGTACGTCTTAGTACGCCGTCGGATCTTAGGTGCATATTTACGCTGGCCGCTAGGTGGCGCTTCCGTTGATTTCCACGTAGAGTATGCAAATTAGCTAGATACGCCGATTCTCAAACGTACGTCCGCCCGGCGCATTTTTTTACGTCGTTTACGTAAGGCTTTTTTCAGCGTAACGTTACCCCTGGGTCTATGAGGTGTACGCAATGTTAGGTATGGACATCGGGACGGTGTAAAATTTTACATCGTTTGCGTAAAACGTTCGCGAATAGGGCTTTGCGTAAATTACGTTCACGTCGAAAGCATTGACTATTTGCGACGTGATTTTGAGCATGCGCACTGGGATACCCCCACGGACGACGCATGCGCCGTTCAAAAAAAGCGTCAAAATGAATTAACATAAAACACGCCCACATCTTAGTCATTTGAATTTCGCGCCCTTACGCCGACACATTTACACTACGCCGCTGTAACTTACGGCGCAAATTCTTTCTGGATAAGGAACCTCCGCGGCGGCGTAGTAGTGTATCTGAGATACGCTACGCCTGCCTAAAGATAGGCAGTTCTTTGTGGATCTGGCCCATAGTATTTCTGAGTCTTTCCGAACGGCGCCAATCGGCTTGGCTCCGGCGCCTCCCCCCCCCCCCACCTCAGGCCAAACGCGGTACTGCACACCACTTTGGCCTGAATCCTGCTCAATTTGCAAGACAACACTCACAAACCGAGTTAGGATTTTTCAAAATACAGTGCTTGTATTGCGAAACGCTCGTTAAGCGCGTTACTCGCAATCCAAGGTTCCACTGTATAAATATTTTTTGTTCTTTTTCTATATGTGTTTGAAACAGCAATAAAAAGTGATTAAATGAAAAAAAGAACACGCGACGCACGAAAAATGCCCAGGTCATGGGGGGGGGGGGTAAAACCTTGCGGAGTTCAAGTGGATAAAAAACATGATTTCATCCGATTTTTGCTGAAATGTTTGTGTATCTCATCACCAATTCAGATTTTCCTTTTTTTTTCTAAACCTTTCTCTCTCTTACTGTAAGTCTTTAGGAAGCACATGACTGGTATTTGATGAGTGTAATTAAACCAATAGCGATCACCATGTTCCTCTGAGTGTTAACTCCTGTCCCAGCCTGACCTTAACATTCCCCGTGGCTTGTCCTATGTGCCCGCTGCCCCCTCTACTCAGGAATTGCATTAGAAGATGAAATCCCAGAGGAGGTTCATGTTAAAAGCAAAAAGGGGGGGGGGGGGGAACAAAGATATTTTCTGCTCTGGAATTTGCATATGTAGCAGAATCTGCCCGCGCATTTCTTTTACATGATTTACAAGGCTTCCAGCTGGCGTAGTGCCGCGGCAGACCACATCGATACGTGGCACCGCCGTATAAATGGAAGAGCAGGCGCGTTGGACCGAATACGTGGAGGATGATGCTGGTTACAAAAAAAAAACATTTCCATCTTCAGGGTAACGACACGTTTTATGGTATGATGGCACTGAGCTTGGTAGAGGTAAGGGTACGGTTAAGCCACAAGCGATCGGGTTTCATTATTACCTAAAACCACAAAGTAAGTACCAGTCTGGCAGAACGGTGCCGTCTCTGGCACCCGATGTTTGTGGTAAATTTATTGTGAATCTAATAAAACTTACTAACAATGGCAACTTACCTCATCACATACTATTAACCGCTCGCCGACCGTATAACTTACATATACAGCGGCAAAATGGCTCTACTGTACCTAGTACGTGATCCTGCGATTCGGGGTCTGGCCGTGAGCGCGCGCGCCCTGCCAGGGGCCTGCTTCCACTGTGATTAGACACAGCGGGAGCCGATTGGCGGGTACGGCGCAACATGATTTCCGCCGGCAACCGCCGATGCTTCGTACAAAGACAGAACGGCGGTCTGCCTATGTAAACAATGCTGACCACCATTCTGTCAGTACAGAAGCCATGGATCCTGTTTTTCTGTTAACCACTTTAAGACCGGGCCTGATTTTTATTTTTTTTCTATTAAAATGATTTAGAACCGCCAATGCCACGATTGCTCCTGAGAAGGACAGAACAGAGATTTATCAATGTAAACAGACAGATCTCCGTTCTGTCAGGGGAGTGGAGACAGATAGTCTGCTCCTAGTAATTAGGAGCAGCAACCGGTCTCCTCCCCCAGGCAGTCCCATCCCCTACAGTTAGAAACACTGGGATAGATTCAGAGAGAATTTACGCCGGCGTATCTATTGATACGCCGCATAAATTCAAATCTGCGCCGGCGTATCTTCTTTCTGTATTCAGAAAGCTAGATACGCCGAAATTTGCCTAAGATCCGACTGGCGTAAGTCTCTTAGGCCGTCGTATCTTAGTTGCATATTTATGCTGGCCGCTAGGTGCCGCTTCCGTCGATTTCAGCATATAATATGCAAATGAGCTGGATACGCCGATTCAGAAACGTACATGCGCCCGGTGGAATTTTTTACGCCGTTTGCGGAAGGCTTTTTCCGGCGTAACGTTGCTCCTGCTATATGAGGAGCAACCAATGTTAAGTATGGACGTCGGGCCAGCGTCGAATTTTGCGTCATTTACGTAGTTTGCGTAAGTCGTTCGCGAATAGGGCTTTGCGTAAATTACGTCCACGTCGAAAGCATTGACGATTTGCGACGGAATTTCGAGCATGCGCACTGGGATTCTTTCACGAACGGCGCATGCGCTGTTCGTTAAAGACGTCATTTACGCGGGGTCATGTTTTATTTACATAAAACACGCCCACCTCTTCAGAATTTGAATTTGGCGCGCTTACGCAGGCAGATTTACGCTACGCCGCCGCAACATACGGAGCAAGTGCTTTGTGAATACTGCACTTGTACGTCTAAGTTGCGGAGGCATAGCGTAAATAGGATACGCTACGCCCACACAAACTTACGGCGGGCTTGATGAATCTAGCCCACTCTAGAGAATAAAATGGCAGTCATTGCAATACTTTATGTCACAACGTATTTGCGCAGCGGTCTTACAAGCACACTTTTTTTGAAAAAAATACACTTTTTTGAATAAAAAAATAAGACAACAGTAAAGTTAGCGCAATTTTTTTTATTGTGAAAGATAACGTTACGCCAAGTAAATTGATACCCAACATGTCACGCTTCAAAATTGCACACGCTCGTGGAATGGCGGCAAACTTTTATCCTTACAAATCTTCATAGGCGAGGTAATTTTTTTTTTACAGGTTGCATGTTTTGTGTTACAGAGGAGGTCTAGCGCTAGAATTATTTCTCTCGCTCCATCGATGACAGTGATACCTCACATGTGTGGTTTGAACACCGTTTTCATATGCGGGCGCTGCTCACGTATGCGCTCGCTTCTGCGCGTGAACTTGGCGGGAACGGGGCACATTTAAATTTTTCCGCTAACCGCTAATATGTAGCTAATATGTAGCCGAATACATATTGGCCTAAATTGATGAAGAAATTCGATATATTTTTTTTTTTTTACCTCTTTTTTTAATTGGATGTGTTTTATAGCAGAAAGTAAAAAATATTGGGCCGGATTCAGATACATTGGAGTATCTTTCGGCGGGGCGTAACGTATCTCAGATACGTTACGCCGCTGTAAATTAGGGCGCAAGTTCCGTATTCAGAAAGAACTTGCGCCCTAAGTTACGGCGGCGTAACGTATGTGGTCCGGCGTAAGCCTGCCTAATTCAAATATGTTTGATGTGGGTGTGTTTTATTTAAATTCACTGTGACCCCACGTAATTGACGCATTTTACGAACGGCGCATGCGCCGTTCGTGAAAAAATCCCAGAGCGCATGCTCGAAATTACGCCGCAAATCGTCAATGCTTTAGACGTGAACGTAACTTACGTAGAGCCCTATTCGCGAACGACTTACGCAAACGACGTAAAATAAATTAAATTCGACGCGGGAACGACGTCCATACTTAACATAGGATACCCCTCATATAGCAGGGGTAACTTTACGCCGGAAAAAGCCCAACGTAAACGACGTAAAAAAATGCGCCGGGCGGATGTACATTTCTGAATCGTCGTAACTACCTCATTTGCATATTCCGCGTGGAAATATACGGAACCGCCACCTAGCGGCCAGCGTAAATATGCATCCTAAGATACGACGGTGTAAGACACTTACGCCGGTCGGATCTTAGGGAAATCTATGCGTAACTGATTCTATGAATCAGTCGCATAGATACGACCCCGCACACTCAGAGTTACGACGGCGTATCCGGAGATACGCAGTCGTAACTCCATTGTGAATCTGGGCCCTGGTTTTTAAAAATAAAATAAAAATTGTCGCTCTTTGTTTTGTTTATAGCTCAAATACCACCAACAGAAATCTCTATTTGTGGGGGGAAAAAAAGGACATGGATTTTATTTGGGAACAGCGTTGCACGACCGCGCAATTGTCAGATAAAGTAACGCAGTGCCATATCGCAAAAAAAAATGGTGGGTAAATCTTCCGCAGCTGAAGGGGTTACCAATAAAACCTGGAAGCTGATTGGTTTCTATGCAGAGCTGCACCAGATTTTGCACTCTCCAGTGTTAGTAAATCTCCCCCCTTTGTATTGCACTAATGTTATGTTACCTGTTTAGATGTAAATAATTGCCTGACGGAGTTCTCCTTTAAAAAGCTGGCAGCTTGGTCAGGGTATGTTTCTTCCTAAGAAGATGATGAATCATCTGACAGGCGGGTACAAATAAGGAAGTTTATCGGGTCATCTCCGTCATCGCCCGTGTCATTCTAACTTTCATCAGGTTGGCGATTGGACTGGAGATTAGGAAGGTCTTGTCAACCTGCTGCTGTACAGCGCCTGGGAGAGAAGAGAGGAGCCGAGCGCCCGATGGAAGATTGATGGCCGAGGTGTTCTGTTACTACTGGAATAATCCTGCTTCAAATCAGCAACTGTGCAAAAAGAAATACAAGTCAGCATGATCACATTTGTGTTAACCCTCCTCAAGTGATTTTATTTTTTGTTAGAATTCACAATAGAAAGATACATTGGGCCAGATCCACGTACCTCGGCGCATATATAGGCCGGCGTAGCGTATCTCAGATACACTACGCTGCTGTAACTTAGAGCGGAGGTTCCTTATACAGAAAGAATTTGCGCCGTAAGTTACGACGGCGTAGTATAAATGTGACGGCGTAAGGGCGCGAAATTCAAATGACTAAGATGTGAGCGTGTTTTATGTTAATTCAACTTGACCCCACGTAAATGACAATTTTATTGAACGGCCCATGCGCCGTCCGTGGGGGTATCCCAGTGCCCATGCTCGAAATCACGTCGCAAATAGTCAATGCTTTCGACGTGAACGTAATTTACGCAAAGCCCTATGCAAATTGCATACTCACGCCGATTCACAACCGTACGCGTGCCCTGCGTTCGCATTTTACGTCGTTTGCGTTCGTCGGTTTCTGCGTAAGGCTGCTCATGCTATTAGCAGGGGCAGCCAATGCTAAGTATACCCGTCGTTCCCGCGTCGCGATTTTTAAAAATGACGTCGTTTGCGTACGTGAATCGTGAATGGCGCTGGACGCCATTTACGTTCACGTTGAAGCAAATGACGTCCTTGCGACGTCATTTGCCACAATGCACGTCGGGAAAGTTTCCAGACGGAGCATGCGCCCTACGCTCGGCGCGGGAACGCGCCTAATTTAAATTATTCCCGCCCCCTACGGGATGATTTAAATTGCGCGTGCTTACGCCGGGCATTTTGCCGGAGCGCCCACGCAATTTACGGAGCTACTGCTCCGTGAATCGAGGGTAGCGCAGAAAATTTGCAGGGGCGCAGGGCAAAAACGGTGCCCTGCGCCTACGTAAAAACTGTGCAAATGTTACTGAATCTACCCCCCTGTGATTCTGTATTTGCCAAATATGCTGCAGAAATCTCCCTCCAACTAAAGCCTCGTACACACGGCCGGTTTTCTCGGCAAGAAAACAGCTGGCAGAGCTTTTTGCAGAGAAAACCGGTCGTGTGTACGTTTTCTCTTCGAAAAAAAACTGCCAGGAATCTCAACGAGAAAAATAGAGAACCTGCTCTCTATTTTCTTGTCGGCCTGTTTCCCAACAAGAAAACTGTGTGTGTGTATATGCGGCTACAAGCTTACCTGTCCTCCGGTTAGCCCGCGCATGCTCGATGAGACTTTGACGCATGCACAGGGCCGTTGCGACAGGACAGGCAAACCAAGCAATTGCTTGGGGCCCCAGAGCTCGCATGCTGGTCTCCCCTCCCTCGCAACTCGCTCGCTGCACAGGAGGAGGAAGGAGGATGAGGGAGGAGGAACTAAGAAGCCATTTTCGGTAGCGGCCGAAACCCCCACCCCTGCTTCTGAACTTGAAAATACTTGGATGTAATTTCCGACAGCAGCACATCCCCAAGCTTCTCAACCCCGGCCTGTCATTGTTCATTTTGCTTGGGGCCCCCAAATTCCTTCAAATGGCCCTGCGCATGCACGGTAGCTTACAAGGGTAGTGTAGGGTGAAGCAAGATAGCGCTTTAAAAATTCTTACAGGTTACCAGTTTAGAATTACAGAGGAGGTCTAGTGCTAGAATTATTTATCTCGGTCTACCAGTCACGGTGATGCCTCACATGTGGTTTGAACACCGCGGGCATGACTTACATATGCGTTTGCTTCTGTGCGCCAGCTCAGAGGGATGGGGCGCTTTACTTTTTTTTTATTATTGTTCATTTTACTTTGTGTTTTTTTATTTTTACACTGTCCCTTTTTTGGATCACTTTAATCCCTATTACAAGGAATGTAAACATCCCTTGTAATAGAAATAGGGATGACAGGTCCTCTTTGTTGAGAGATCTGGGGTCAAAAAGACACCTCAGATCTCATATTTACCTTTAAAAGCAAAAATAAAAATAAAAAAATAATCCTTTCTACCTTGCCTGAGAACCAGAAGTGACGTTGGAGGTCGCTCCGGTCCTCCAAGGGCATAGAGCCAAGTGGGGGCCATCTTGCCCAGTATGAACGATTAGGGTAGTCCGGAAAGTAATACATTTGCGCTCGAGGCATTCATCACTGCCTTAAAGTTTATAGTAAAAAATAAATAAAACCTTAAAAACCCTCCACTGTGTCTATATGTATCTTGCTGGCCTTCAGCCTCTCACGTAATTACGTATGTTCTTCCCATGTAGCCGGGTTTATGTCTTGATCCCTGTTTACTCCCCGCAGTGAGAAAGTCTCTATCGCTGATACACTGAAGTCTTGGGAGAATTGCACAGCTAAGCCCTGCGCTGAGTCGCACAAACAAAAGGTCCCGGGTTGATGATTGTACCAATTCAAGAAGCACTTTGTATGTAAATACGCACGCCTTTGGTAGACGACACAATCAAACCTCACAGATCCTGTGGTCTCTCTGCCCTGTGTGTAGGAAAACACGGGTCCACCTTCTCCAAACAAACAACGTTTTCAGCTGCTGCAGGCGTAGGAAACCCTGCCAGTTATCCATGTGAAACACACAAGGATCGTTTTCTGACTGTGGACACTTGATGGAGGACGCTACTAATGTACTTTATGTACAGATCGATAAATAAAGATGAGGGGTCCCATTGATGAGAACTGAAACCATTGTATATTGTGATTTCCCTTGTCATGGGACTCGGACAATAGCGGATACTGATGAGATTGGGTGTTCATCAGCTGACACCCGCTATCCCATAGGGTCCGTATTTCATCCGAAAACGCATGGATGAAATACGGACATACGGTCCGCTGGTGTGAAAGAGCCCTTAAGGCCCCGTACACACGAGGGGATCTCCGCTGGTAAAGGTCCACCGGATTCCTCCTCCGGATTTGGATCCGATGGCTTGTACTCACCATCGGATCAAAATCCGTGCGGAATTCATCCGCGGTGACGTGTCCCGCCATCGCCGCGATGATGATGCGGCGACGCTGGAAGGTAAGTACTTCCACGCATGCGTCGAATCATTACGACGCATGCGAGGGAGGGGAGCGGACAGATTGATCCGGTGAGTCTGTACAGACCACCGGATCAATCTGCTGGTCCCGATTCCGCATGCTAAGAAATTTCTATCCGCTTGAAATGGTCCGGCCCGAGGAATTTCCGTGGATAAATATCCGCTAGGCCGTACAGACGACCGGATTTGTCCGCTGGAACTGATCCGCGGATCAATTTCAGCGGATAGATCCGGTCGTGTGTACGAGGCCTTAGGCGTCAGCATACCAAGACATTTTGGACAATTTCATGCTCCCAACTTTGTGGGAACAGTTTGGGATGGCCCCAGGGGCGGACTGACCATTGGGACTCTCGGGCACTGCCCGAGGGCCCCATGCCACTAGGGGGCCCCATCAGGGTTGCCAGGCTCAATAAAACCAGGGACAGTATGTAAAAATCTTTTTTTTTTTACATCTGTCTCTGATATGTCCGAAACCGACATGCTTTTGATGTGAAATGCCTGAGATTTTAGCTGCCCTGCCTCTGCACTGCCTCCTGGCGTGGTGGCCATCTATAAGCCCGGGGGCCCCATGAGTTGTCAGTCCACCCCTGGAAGCCCCTTCCTGTTCCAACATGACTGCGCACCAATGTACAAAGCAAGGCCCATAAAGACATGGATGAGTGAGTTTGGGGTGGAGGAACTGGCCTGCACAGAGTCCTGACCTCAGCTCAATAGACCACCTTTGGGATGAATTGGAGCGGAGACTACGAGCCAGGCCTTCTCCTCCACCATCAGTGCCTGACCTAAAAAATGTGCTTCTGGAAGAATAGCCAAACATTCCCATAGACGCCCTCCTAAACCTTGTGGACGGCCTTCCCAGAAGAGTTGAAGCTGTTATAGCTGCAAAGGGTGGGCCAACATTGAACGTTCGTAGTTCAATATTAAGTACTTTTGCTGCCATACTGGAGATATTCTTTAACTGTATTACAATTCTCTCAGTTTTATAATAAAGTCTCCTAATGGATAGCCAAGTGCATTAAGACGTTATTAGCGTGTTTTGCGTCTAGACAAATTGGCTGGTGAAATGTTTTATCTGGCCGGATTGTTCGCAGTTGTGGAGAGGAGCATGTGGTGAGAAAGCCGATCCCTGGTGGAGTGCAATAAGAATGATGAGATTAAAGATAAATAAATAACTTTTTTTTTCCTTTTCACTTGTATTTCCGTAGAAATAATAATAATTAAAAAAAAATACTGCGTAAGGGGCGGTGGGTTAAATCTTAGAGCTGTGTACGAGGTGCATGGTTAGAGGTTTTGTGTCCGGCTGGATTTATAAGGGCAGTGGGCTCTTAGAAAATATGCCTCTGGCTTTTTTTGAACACAACCATTTTTTTCAATCAAGGCATTAATAACTGTTACCACTTACAATGACATTTTAGATCTCAGAGGGCCAATAAAACATATTGTACCTTAAACAGGCATTGTCGTAAGGTATGGCCGGGGCCGGTGCTACCAATAGGTAAACTGGGCAGCCGCCTAGGGCGCAGCCACGGCCTCTGTCCCGGTGCGGTGAAGCTCCAGGCGTGTGTGAGCTCAGCTCTCCTCTCCTGATCTCTCGGCCCCTGTTCAGTGCCGGCTGTCCCAGGAGCACATCCGCTGCAGGTGCCGTGCCACCAATCCCAGGATGTGTCCCACTGAGTGCCCCGCTATCTTATTTCCTCACTGCCGCCTCGGGACTCCTTTGCCCCAGCTAGGGTTGCCACCTTTTCTTCAAGTCAAACACAGCAATTTTTTTTTACACTTTTTTTGCTAATAAATATAATTTCTAATCATATGAAGTTAATAACAAGAGTCCCCCTTTACATCAGAGTCCACAGAGTTCCCTTTCACTGTAAGGGTGGACTCTGCAGACTCTGATGTAAGGGAAAACTCTGGGGACTCTAACATAAGGGATGCTCTGGGAAACCTGGATTTAAGGGGGAACACTGAGAACTCTGATGTACAGAGAGGACTCTGATGTAAGGGGAAACACTGAGAACTCTGATGTACAGTGAGGACTCTGATGTACGGAGAGGACTCTGATGTAAGGGGGAACACTGTGGCCTCTGGTGTAAAGGAAAACTCTGATGTAAGGCGTGCTCTGAGAACCCTGATTTACCTTAGTGTACTCAAGGGCAGGAGAGAGAAGGGGGGAGACTTCAGTCACAGACAGGGATGGATGGGGAGCTCACTCACCCCTTGGCAGTCAGCAACTCTCATCCAGATGTATCCGAGGCTTCTGGACTTCAAATTTCCGGTTTCCTTTTCTAAAGGCACAGCCCTGGGGATTGGAGTGTAGACACAGAGGGGTAGGGGCAGGAAGAAGAGGTGCAGATCGAGCCTTTCACCCCTCTGCCATCTCTCCAGAGATTTTCAATCGGGTTCAAGTCTGGGCCACTCAAGGACATTCACAGAGTTGTTATATTGGCTGTGTGCTTAGGGTCATTGCCCTGTTGGAAGATGAACCTTCACCCCAGTCTGAAGTCCAGAGCGCTCTGGAGCAGGTTTTCATCAAGGATGTCTCTGTACATTGCTGCATTCATCTTTTCCTTGGTCCTGACTATTCTCCCAGTTCCTGCCCCCACCACCATGCTTCACAATAGGGATGGTATTGGCCAGGTGATGAGTGGTGCATGGTTTCCTACAGGCATGACGCTTGCCATTCAGGCCAAAGAGTTCAACCTTGGTTTTATCCGACCAGAGAATTTTGTTTCTCATGGTCTGAGTCCATCAGGTGCCTTTTTGGCAAACTCCAGGTGGGCTGTCATGTGCCTTTTACTGAGGGGTGGCTTCTGTCTGGTCACTCTACCATACAGGCCTGATTTGGTGGAGTGCTGCAGAGATGGTTGTTCTTCTGGAAGGTTCTCTCTCCACAGAGAAACACTAGAGCTCTGACCATCAGGTTCTTGGTCCCCTCCCTGACTAAGGCCCTTCTCCCCCGATCACTCAGTTTGGCCAGGCGGCCCGATCTAGGAAGAGTCCTGGTAGTTCCAAACTTCTTCCATTTACGAATGATGGAGGCCACTGTGCTCATTAGGACCTTCAATGTAGCGGAATTTTTTTGTACCCTTCCCCAGATCTGTGCCTCCATACAATCCTGTCTCGGAGGTCTACAGACAATTCCTTGGACTTCATGGCTTGGTTTGTGCTCTGACATGCACTGTTACCTGTAGGACCTTCTATAGACAGGTGTGTGCCTTTCCAAATCACGTCCAATCAACTGAATTTACCACAGGTGGACTCCAATCAAGTTGTAGAAACGTTGATCAGCAGAAACAGGAGGCACCTGAGCTCAATTCTGAGTGTCATGGCAAAGTCTGTGATACTAATGTACATGGGAGGAGCCTGTGATACTTGTGTACATGGGAGGAGCCTGTGATACGTATGTACATGGGAGAAGCCTGTGATACTTATGTACATGGGAGGAGCCTGTGATACTTATGTACATGGGAGAAGCCTGTGATACTTATGTACATGGGAGGAGCCTGTGATACTTATGTACACGGGAGGAGCCTGTGATACTTATGTACGTGGGAGGAGCCTGTGATACTTATGTACATGGGAGAAGCCTGTGATACTTATGTACATGGGAGGAGCCTGTGATACTTATGTACATGGGAGAAGCCTGTGATACTTGTGTACATGGGAGAAGCCTGTAATACTTATGTACATGGGAGAAGCCTGTAATACTTGTGTACATGGGAGGAGCCTGTGATACTTATGTACACGGGAGGAGCCTGTAATACTTGTGTACATGGGAGAAGCCTGTAATACTTATGTACATGGGAGAAGCCTGTAATACTTGTGTACATGGGAGGAGCCTGTGATACTTATGTACACGGGAGGAGCCTGTAATACTTGTGTACACGGGAGGAGCCTGTGATACTTATGTACATGGGAGGAGTCTGTGATACTTATGTACATGGGAGGAGCCTGTGATACTTATGTACATGGGAGGAGCCTGTGATACTTATGTACATGGGAGAAGCCTGAGATACTTATGTACATGGGAGGAGCCTGTGATACTTATGTACATGGGAGAAGCCTGTGATACTTATGTACATGGGAGGAGCCTGTGATACTTATGTACATGGGAGAAGCCTGTGATACTTATGTACATGGGAGGAGCCTGTGATACTTATGTACATGGGAGGAGCCTGTGATACTTATGTACATGGGAGAAGCCTGTGAAACTTGTGTACATGGGAGGAGTCTGTGATACTTATGTACACGGGAGGAGCCTGTGATACTTATGTACACGGGAGGAGCCTGTGATACTTATGTACGTGGGAGGAGCCTGTGATACTTATGTACACGGGAGGAGCCTGTAATACTTGTGTACATGGGAGAAGCCTGTAATACTTATGTACATGGGAGAAGCCTGTAATACTTGTGTACATGGGAGGAGCCTGTGATACTTATGTACACGGGAGGAGCCTGTGATACTTATGTACGTGGGAGGAGCCTGTGATACTTATGCACATGGGAGGAGCCTGTGATACTTATGCACATGGGAGGAGCCTGTGATACTTATGCACATGGAATTTTTTGGTTTTAAATTTTTTATAAATTTGCAAAGATTTCAAACAAACTTTTTTCACGTTGTCATTATGGGGGATTGTTTGTAGAATTTTGAGAAAAATACTGAATTTAATCACTTTTGGAATAAGGGCGCAACATAACAAAATGTGGAAAAAATGAAGCGCTGTGGTTACTTTCCGGATGCGCTGTATATTTGTACCATGATTTTTCTTGCATCTTTACAATAAGCAGCAGAATTTATTACATCCTAAGATAATGATTCCTCAGTGGGAAGACCAGCAGGAAGTTCTTTAGAATCTTCAGAGAATTCTCCAGTTCTGTGGGAACTTCACGACCAAAGGGGGCTCTCGCTCTCTGCTTGTCTGTGTCATATCTTTCCGCGGGTTTGTGGTTGACCCCCTCAAATTAATCTCTTGGTAATCTCTACTGATGAAGAAATGATGGAGACAAAAAAAAAAAAAGAAAGCGCATGAGCACACAAAGAAAGCCTACATTTCACTGGAAGTGTTTGTAGACCCATTGCGATTTTTTCTGTATCTGGGAAACAAATAGACCCATCTGACCAACTTACTAAAGATCAATTGTTAAATAATCATGTAAAATGGCAATTTTGCTTTGTTTTGCACCGCCGTAACTGTAATTGTCCCAACCTTACTCCGCACCAAACTGTGTGATCGGTGGGAAAAGCTAGCAGCCAACCTAAAATTTGTTACATGACAACTTTTATAAAAGAAAATAAGGGCCAGATCCACGTAGGGCGGCGTATTTTTAGGCAGGCGTAGCGTATCGTAGTTACGCTACGCCGCCGCTACTTTGAGAGGCAAGTGCTGTATTCACAAAGCACTTGCCTCTAAAGTTACGGCGGTGTCGCGTAAATCTCCCGGCGTAAGGGCGCGGAATTCAAATGATGAACAGGAGGGCGTTTTTTATGTAAAACAAGCTTGACCCCACGTAAATTACGCTTTTTTCGTACGGCGCATGCGCGCGCATGTTCAGTATCACGTCGGATTTTCAAATTAAATTACGCCCGCTCAATGCCTAGACGACGTGAATGTAATTTACACAAAGCCCTATTCGCGAACGTTTTACGCAAACAACGGAAAATTCTACACTGGCCCAACGTCCATACTTAACATTGCGTACGCCTCATAGTGCAGGGGTAACGTTACGCCGAAAAAAACTTACGTAAACGTTGAAAAAAAAGCTCCGGGTGGACGTACGTTTGTGGATTGGCGTATCTAGCTAATTTGCATACTCAACGCGGAAATCGACGGAAGCGCCACCTAGCGGCCAGCGTAAATATGCACCTAAGATCCGACGGCGTACTAAGACGTACGCTAGTCTGATCGAGCCCACATTCAGTCGTATCTTGTTTTGTGGATACAAAACAAAGATACGACGGGGCATCTTAGAAATTACGCGGCGTAATTTCTTTGTGGATCTGGACCTAAATGTTTTTCATGGCAAAAACAGCAGGGAAGAATAAGGCCGGCCATAGATAATTCAAACTCTGCATGGGCAGGCTGAATGTACCAAGTTGATCAGCCTCATCAGTGCCACCTTATCAGTGCAGCCTCATCAAAGCCTGTCAGTGTGAGCCTCATCGATGCCCGTCAGTGCAGCCTCATTAGTGCCCGTCAGTGCAGCCTCATCAGTGCCCGTCAGTGGTGCAGCCTCATCAGTGCAGTCTCATCAGTGCCCGTCAGTGCAGCCTCATCAGTGCCCGTCGCTGAAGCCTCATCAGTGCCCATCAGTGAAGAAAGAATCAGTGAAGAAAAAATTACTTATTTGCAACACTTTATAACAAAAATCAAGAAAAGGTTTTCAAAATTGTTGGTCTTTCATTGTTTATTAAAAAATAAAAACCCCAGTAGTGATTAAATAGCACCAAAAGAAAGCTCTATTTGTGCAATTGTCATTTAAAGTGCGACAGCGCTGGAAGCTGAGAATTGGCCTGGGCAGGAAGGGGGGTACATTGGCCTGGGCAGGTATTGAAGTGGTTAAAAAAAAAAGTGCAGTTGTTTATGAAAAACATTAAGTTCTGGTTTACATCCACTTTTTAAGAGATTTTGAAACTCAATATTGCTTCAACCAAGATTGCAAAGCAGTTCCTATTCTGTTACTGGAAAGACACCAACCAACTACTTAGAAAATGCACCAGATTGTGTCCTGGGTAGGTTTTGGAACTCCAAACCCCAGTAGTGCCACAAATTGCCAAAGCCACAGTGCTAGCTACTAGGCCACCACGCTATTGTATCGCATTATCTGATTGTCTGTTATGATGAGCTTTTTTTTTTGCCTGTAGGTGCCCCCAGCAAATTCATCCTGTGGAGCAAAGTCACCAGAGAGGTATCTACCTTTTATTTTAGTCCTTTGTAGTAGAAGCGCGTACATCGGCCTATCGATTGATCGTATAATGCATACGCTCAGGGCGGTTAAAGATCATCATATCCAGGTTTATCCCCTTGAAATGATGTGTGCAGTATAAAGAGGTGGCTGAGCCCTTTAATCCAAGCGAGGACTCAAAGATAGATAGCTGGGAATGCTGAAAGGTGATTTGCCTAAGGTGGATTTAATCTAGGGGCAAAGTGGCTTGGCAGCGAGACCTCAAGCACTTGTCCTTCTGCCAGGAATAATGACATTCTAGATCATTCCGCTTTTATTTCCTTGGAAGTCGTTGTAGAAAAGATGCTCCTGTATAATTAACTATTTCATAAATTACTGAAAGGGTCCTTTTCTTTGTTCTATGTACAGTACCTGCATCTGGACTCCTTTGTATTCCCAACATTATGAAAGATACATATTTTCAGTCTGTTGTTAAAGAGGATGTCCGCTGAAAAAAAAATATTAAAAGCCAGCAGCTACAAATACTGCAGCTGCTGACTTTTTAATATTAGGACACTTACCTGTCCTGGAGTCCAGCGCCGAGCGATCGCTCGTCACTCTGCTGCACCACCCCCCCCCCCCCCCCGTGCCATTCTCGGTGAGGGAACTAGAAAGTGAATCGCTCCGGCTTCACTGCCCGGTTCCCTACGGCGCATGCGCGAGTCGCGATACACCTGACGATTGGCTCCCGCTGTGTACTGGGAGCCGAGTGTTCCCAGAACACAACGGGGGGGGGGGGGGGGGAGGTGACGTCATGCCCGCAGTCAGCCCGAGTCTGTGTGGCCGGAAGTGGGTGCAAATACCTGTCAGGTATCTGCACCCCCCTTCCCCTTGAAAGGTGTCAAATGTGACACCGGAGGGGGGGGGTTCCGATTTAGGGTGGGGCTCTGCTTTAAACTCCATAATTTGATTCATGCCTGATCTCTGTATAATGTATAACAGACTTTCCAACTCTCCACCCCCAATACCAGTGTGAAGAGTGGGCTTCACATGAACCAACTTCTGCAGAACAGATAGGAGCACCTGCATAATAAAATTTAGTTCAGTGGCCTCCAATCTGTGGCCTGGGAGCCAGATACAGCCCCTTGCTTGCCTTTATTCGGCCCTTGGGGGACTATTCCATCCATTGATTCCAACAACAGGGCATTCTTTTTTCCACTGACACCAATGGTGGGGAACTATTCCTCCTACTGGCACCAATGATGAGGCACTATTGCTCCCACTGACAACAATGATGGGGCACTATTCCTCCCACTGACACCAACATCAGGGCACTATTCCTCCCACTGACACCAATGATGAGGTACTATTCCTCCCACTGATTCCAATGATGGGGCACTATTCCTCCCTCTGATACCAATGATGGGACACTATTCCTTCCACTGATACCAATGCTAAGGCACTATTCTATCCATTGACACCAATGATGGGGCACTATTCTTCCAACTGACACTACTGATGGGGCACTATTCCTCCCACTGACACAAATGATGGGGCACAATTACTCCCACTAATACAAATGATAGGACACTACTTCTCCCACTGACACCAACGATGTGGCACTGTTCCTCCCATAATACCAAAAATTAGGGATTTTCTACTCCCACTGGCCACCGTTCAGCCTCCTAAGGTCTGAAGGGCAGTAAACTGTCATGTTTAGTAAGTTTTGCAGACCCCTGATTTATGCTATCCAAAATATTTTTTCCGAACCCTAAATCTGTGAGTTTAGGACCCTTTTCTTACTTCTTGTCCCTAGAGGGAGCTCAAACACCAAAGCCCTTGAACCTTTCAGTTGCCTACCGACCAGTCTAGCTGAAGCTCTCCGTGTCCCTGTCAGGAATAAGCAGCAGGGACGGACAGATCTGTGTGGCTACCCTCGGGAAACTGGGACCAGACTATGTATGCTATAAGTGAGATTTATTTACAGTAAAACAAAATCCATCCAAACACCAGCGCAAAGCAAGCATGAAAATATAATATAAGTGAACCAAAAAACGCTGTGTCAGCATACCTAATTAATCAACCAAAAAGTATAATTAACAACTAATTATATACAATATATACAAAAAAGGGGAACACAGAAAAGCAAGGAAAAAACTGGAGGTGCACGGAGCAGATGGAAGGGGGGAACCAAAACTAGGATCAGAAACAAGGGATAATGGGTACAAGGCAGCAGGGTACAGGGTGAGAGAAAGGTCAGGCTCAATAGCAAACCGAATCAGATCTGTCAAATCTGGCAGCAGCAAAACACTGGAGCTAAGTGTACTTGTAGGGGAAGGCCTAAATATCCTCCCAGCAGCCAGCATCAGTTTGAAACTGATTACTGGGACCTGCTGGCTGCTGGGATGGTATTTAAATCCTCCCCTACTAGTGCCTCTCGCTCTAGTATACAGACAGTCTCCTGCACTCGGGAGCTTGATCACTTAGTGAACAACCAGAGTCTTCCGTTGGAATAGGGAATGACCAGGGATCTTGCTGCCCTCCTCAGAATATTTGGTATTCTTGAGACTAAAATGTAAAAGGAAAAGGGCACACCGACCTAGTGCATTTTCTATGGCTAGGTTTAATTAAAATTGTATAAAAGATCATGAATACTCACAAAACAAGTAAAAAACAAGCATAAACATCACTCCATCAAAGGGATAGATGCCTCCAGAAGGTCTCCTGCTGGAACCAAACGGCCAGAGAGTCCAGACGACATAGATTACAGCTACGGCTTACGTGTTGCGAGGGCTAGTATTCCTGGTTTGGGACTGTCAGGACCGGGATCACCTACTGGTGGTACTGTGCATCTCAGAGTGGAAGTTTATAGTTTTGGTGTCCACCAGCGGGTGTCATGCTTGGAGACACCCACTGGCGGACACTGGATCTAAAACCTTCCGCTCTGGGATGCACAGTGCCACCAGCAGGTGATCCAAGTCCTGACCGTCAGCCTGACAAAGCCTACTCTATAGCTGACAACCCCGATCCCCACCTCTCGTAGGTTATTGTGTTCTCAATAACGGAAAATATCCAAACCATATAATAGATAGAAATTGTGCCAATGAACCTGACTGGACCTGGACATAGGCAGACATAACCAGACATAGATGGAGGCATGTCCGCTTATATCTGGTCATCCATAGGGATACATTTGACTCAATTTTTGATCTGATCTGTGTACCGAGTCAAAAACAGATGGATGCAACTCCCATGTGAAAGGGGCCTCAGTCTCCTCTCCCCCAGTGATCTATAGAGATAGAAACAGCATGTATATACTCAGGTACTCCCGCCTTTAATTTCACTAGTTATCTGGCAGAAATACGGGACAAGCAGCCTCTACTCAATAAGAACAGTGAGAAATTTCTGCAACACCCGGCTGATAACTGAGAGCCAGAGCCAAAGAAAATATTGGAACGGGACTCCGAGCTCCTCTGACAATACAGAAATCTCAAGGAATATAAAAATCCACAAAATTTGCATGAAGGGAGTTAGGAGGAGTACATACATCACTCGGAGATTGCTTAACCCCAGGAGTGTTACAGGATTGTCTGGGTAAAGATGACAATCCTTAGGAACACATACTGCGAAGGCCAGCTATGGCTTTAAGGCCGTGGGAAAGACCATTTTATGTATTGTATGTGTGATGACTCCACTGTAATCCGGCCACAGGATTACATTTCTGATTGTTCATCTGTCAAAGGAATAGACTGATGTCCTTTTATAAAGGTTCCCTCCAACCAAAGGTGGTATTTCAGATGTAGAAAGATGGCAGCAGTATGAATCACCCCAAGGTGTATTTGTATCTCCTGGGATTCCCTGGTGAAGAGATCTCTCCAAGGTCCATCCAGTAGAGATGTGCCATTACAGGGAAGTCACAGTGGGGAAGGTTTGCAACCCTAACAGGTTTTTACTGTTATCTGGTGCTCCATGAGAAAGATCTCCACTTACTTCCTGTCTTGGTGCTAATGACTTTAGCAGACAGGAAGTGGGTGAAGATCTGCAGGAAACCATGGAGCCCGTCCATCGGTCCTGGGGCCTTTCTCTCTGAGCCCGGGGCCCTTCCCACTCATCCCTTTCTCTCTGAGCCCGGGCCCCTTTTCTCCCATCACTGGGCCTTTTTTAAGCCCCGGTTTACACTGCAAGACATAAAGCCGCAATACAAGTCAAAACACATTAATTTCAATGGGTGCCATCTTAATCAGTCACAAGGAAATCACAAGCAAGTCGCACACACAAGCAGCAAAAACCAAGCCTTGTGGTCCCGCAGCTGACCCCACTGTGGTGGTGGAACGCCAGGGCCCAGTTGCAAGTATGACTTTGCGACCCCGGTAGTTCAGCCACTGCCACAACGTATATATACTCGGGGGCCCTTCCCACTCATCCCACCCCACTCATCCCTTTCTCTCCGAGCCCGGGGCCCTTTTCTCCCATCATGGGGCCTTTTTTAAGCCCCGGTTCACACTGCAAGACATAAAGCCGCAATAAAAGTCAAAACATTAATTTCAATGGGTGCCATCTTAATCAGTCACAAGGAAATCGCAAGCAAGTCGCATACACAGCAGCAAGAACCAAGCCTTGCGGTCCCGCAGCTGGCCCCACCACGGTGGTGGAACGCCAGGGCCCAGTTGCAAGTGTGACCTTTGGCACCCCGGTAGTTCAGCCACTGCCAAAACAGATATATACAAATCTTCATGCATTTGTGAAATAAAATGCCTTAACTTGGTCACACAAAAGTCACGTCCAGGTTGCTTCCTGCTGTATTGCTGATGGCTGCGATTTTATGAACAAACAAATATATTTATGCAAACACATCTGTACCATGATGGATATGGAAACTGCCGAGCGAGCACTCTGCTTCTTAACAGATTTAGTTCAGTTCCTCTGTAATCTCTGATCTTCAGCCAGCTGTATATCAATGAGGACTAAAGTGAACATCGTACCTCTAAAAGGATTAGATCAGCATCACATATTGATTCTAGCTGGAAGGGAAGCTTCATCGGCTTGTATTACAGTTAATCTTGTGTATCTGAATTCTGAACAAAGACTTTCAAAGATCAAACTGTGAGATTCCAATAGTTATCATGGAGCATCTTAACAAGGTAAACCTAACTTCACAAAACAAAAAAGTATAATCAACATTGGCATACATGCATGGTCAATGTAAGGTGAAAAGATATCATTTTGTTTTTGATACTGGCCCTCTAGAGCAGGGATCACTTTGTGTTTCTTACATCGTGGGCCAAAACAATCATTTTTTTTATTAAAGGTATAAATCAAATTTAAAAGAAATGAATATATTTTACTCGGTGCCGATCCTGACCTCCCTGGGGCCCTAAGCAAAATGACATGTTAAAGTTGAGAAGCGGGAGGAGGGGGGGGGGGGGCTGACAGAAATGACATCTTACATTAAAGTACCTCTTCTCCCATGCAGCCAGCGAGTTGAGAAGCGGGGTGAGGGGCCGAA
Organism: Rana temporaria; assembly: GCF_905171775.1. Classification (NCBI taxonomy): domain Eukaryota; kingdom Metazoa; phylum Chordata; class Amphibia; order Anura; family Ranidae; genus Rana; species Rana temporaria. The sequence continues at coordinate 143,979,585 of NC_053500.1, read as the reverse complement.
AATGACTTCTCACCAGGCGGGGCCTCTAGGAAATTGGGGGGCCCTCCGCAGCTTTGCGGGGCCCTAAGCGGCTTGCATAGTGAGCCTATAGGGCGGATTAACCCTGATTTTACTTCACTTTTACTGCTTGTAATTAGCATGCTATGATTTAGAACACGTGTCAAACAAAAGCGTCTACAAAATAGGGGATATATTTATGGCATTTTTATTTTATTTTTTACTAGTAATGGCGGTAATTAGCGATATTTAGCTGTACTGCGACATTGCGGCGGAGAGATCAAACACCTTTGACACTTTTTTGGGACCAGTGACATTTATACTGCTATAAAAATGCACTAATTACTGTATAAATGACACTGGCAGGGAAGGGGATAACACTAGGGGGCGATCAAAGGGTTTAATGTGTTCCCTGGGAGGTGTTTCTAACTATGGGGGGGGGTTGTGTGACTGACTGGGAGTACAGAGAGATCGCTGTTCCTGATTACTAGGAAAAGACGATCACTCTGTACTTCCCTGTCAGAACGGGGATCTGTTTGTTTACATTGACAGACCCCTGTTTCTGGCTCTCTGTGGAACGATCACGGGTGGCCTCCGGACATTGCGGCTGCTGGCTACGCGCGTCATTCCCCCCGTGCAGTGTGCGTGCCTGCGCCTACTATAGCCATTTAAGGGATCGACATACAGCTACAGCGATTCGTGGGAACCAGCCGATTTCCCGCAGTGCAATGACGGTGGCTGGTCGGCAAGCGGTTAAAGTGTATAAGTGTAACTTACATTTTTTTTCAAAGTTTTAATTGTTAGCTGAGTTTTATTTTTCATTACATAGCTCTGTAGTCTGACACATACACACTTTCCCATGGAAAAACTTTTATCTAAATGTCATTTTAATGTAAACATTGCTGGCTTTTATAATTTGTAGCCTATCTGCTCTGGGATCCTGCTGAGTAAATACAGCCTATAAAAGCAACATTATTTAAGTGACACCTAGAAGGTCCACGTGGTATTTGTTTTAGTGTTAGTTTACAATAACGATCGACACTGTGAGGTTTAGGTTTCTTGAGTCTCTTTTTTTTATTTTCAGCTAAAAGTCCAAAGATTTTCAGAGATTTGTGATACTAAGATCATTTTTAGAAATGGGGAAAAAAGCTGAAAATCCAATCAAGTTAAAGGGGTTGTATGGGTTCATGGTTTTTCACCTTAAAGATGATGGGTTTTACTTCCTCTTTTGCTCGCTGCAAGGCCTGCAAATGAAAAGCATAACGGGCTAGTATGCATCACATACTAGCCCATTATGTGACGCTTACCTTCAAAAGAATCCAGCGATGTCCCCTGTGTAGGCAGCGTCCATCTTCTGGCCCCTCTTCCTTCCAGGCCGCAGACTCCGGCTCCGTGATTCGCCGGAGCCGTGTGACGTCACTCCCGCACATGCGCACGGGAGCCGCCATCAACGGCACAGGCTAGGGAAGAAACGGCACGGAAATTAGTTTCTTCCCCGCGCATGCGCCGTTAACATTTTCGGCGGACTACAAGTGAAATATTTCCTAAACGGCGCACGTTTAGGAGATTTTTCCACTACCTATAGGTAAGCCTTATACTAGGCTTACCTATAGGTAGAAATCCTAAAAGAGGGTTTACAACCACTTGAATGCATCCTATGCATTAAGGTGAAAAAACACCTTGCACTCTCCGGCCCCCCCCAGCCCCCGTTTACTTACCTGAGCCCCGAAAGGAACCAAAGTAGGCAAAATATAAATAGATTAAACTACAGCTTTATAATCATTTACTTAATGACGACACCATTAGGTTTGAAGGGCTGACTCTTGTTTTCACAAATTGTGATAAGGATTATTTTTGTTGCTTACTTTCCATACTGACCCCCCTATGACTCCGATCTCTATCATTTATTTACTGCTATAATGGAGATGGAGTGGAGGCCCGCATGCTTTATTTTTAGAGGCCGCAAACCTGTATAATGAACCTGGAAAAAACAACAGTCATCGCTCTTTACTTGTGACAAATAAGGGAGATTTCCCTGCCCTGGACGCCCTGCAACCGCTTCCTTCACAGCTCTGCTTAGAAAAACACCGGCCTGGGGCAGCCAAGGAAAGGGACATTTATTTCTTCACATGTCGGCTGGTTCCTGCCAACTGACCCCAACATTTCACATGAGAGGTCCAAATATTGAAGGGAAACAGGGAATGTTTTCTATTCAGAGAAAATGATACAGAAATACGGACAATTTACAGAAGTAAACCCAAAAGAAAACATTTATAATATTGCAATTTACCAATCCTTAGATGTGATGGCTTTCCTCATCTCCTTCCTTTTTCTTTCTTTCTTTCTTTCTTTCTTTCTTTCTTTCTTTCTTTCCTCATCTCTTTTTTTCTTCTTTCTCTCTTTTTCTTCTTTCTTTTCTCATCTCTTTCTCTCTTTCCTTCTTTCTTTCTTTCTTTCTTTTCTCATCTCTTTCTCTCTTTCCTTCTTTCTTTCTTTCCTTCTTTCTTTCTTTCTTTCTTTCTTTCTTTCTTTCTTTCTTTCTTTCTTTCTTTCTTTCTTTCTTTCTTTCTTTCTTTCCTACTTTCTTCCTTTTTTTGCTTCTTTTTCTTGCTTTCTTTAACCCTTTCGCTGCCTGAGCCATTTTTTATTTAATTTTTGCATGTTTAAAAAAATTAAGGGCCAGAAGATTACATAAAACCCCCCAAACTTTCTTTCTTTCTTTTGCTCTTTCTTCCTCTTTCTCTCTTTCCTCCTTTCTTTCTTTCTTTCTTTCTTTCTTTCTTTCTTTCTTTCTTTCTTTCTTTCTTTCTTTCTTTCTTTCTTTCTTTCTTTCTTTCTTTCTTTCTTTCTTTCTTTCTTTCTTCTCTCTTTACAGGCTGGGGAAGTGAAAGGGGTACCTAGAAGGGCGGTTTTACATGTTGCTTTCAGGTCAGCAAGAAGAAGGTGGAGGAGAGCATGGGGATGTTCACTCTGCCCCTTCCCCTCTACCAAGTGGCACCGCATGCGGATGGGGGGGGGGGGGAATCTATCACTAGGGGGGGTTTGGAAGTGATCAGCGGCTGTGCAGCTGATTAGCCTGTTTACCCTCTTTACCTGTTTGGTAATTCGGCACCGTGGATTACCATGTCAGCACTGATAGGGATGCTGTGTGACATGGCTTTGTTTATAAACAATGTCATGCCACACAGTGATGGGGAATTTTTTTAAGCTAATTTCTCCTAATTTTGGCTAATGTAAAAATCTCTGTTTTTGCATGTTCTTTTTTTTTTAGTTCTGAAAAATTGCCCTCTTATCTCTATTGGGGATTAAGTAGGAAGATGTGAGAAGCCACGGAATGGAAGGAGCAGAGCTCCCCAGCAGCACATATTAGTGATGTGAGGCCAGAGTAGGACATTTGGACTGTCAGCTTCACCTCTGTATGAACCACACTTCATATATTCAACTTGTAAATCATTTAAAGAAATGAAGCCACTGTACTGGGGACCGAGTAACCTCTGATATTCATGGGAACACAACCCAAGATAGTCTTTAATACAGGAGACCATTTTTCTTCTCTGGCTCTTGTTGACTCTCCCAGCCTCTAATTTGGAGGAGGCGACGGCTGCAATTTTTCTCTCTCCATGCTCACGATTTTTGGCACGGCGAGTGTGTATTTAAGCAACACTTTTTACATGATTTGGTCAGAGCGCATTGCTAAATTTAGACCTTCAGTTTTAATAACCAGTTATTTCCTCTTGTAAATAGGTTTTCTCCCTATAAATGGCCGGGTGTAGAAAAACCACAAGCAAAAAATAGCTTCATCTTGTGCATGTGTCCTTTAAGACAAAGGAGAACGTTTTAGAACTAATGGAGAGAAATTAAATCAGAGAAGCTGCCCATCCATGAAAGCCAATCATATTCCTTTTTTACTTAACCACTTGCCCTCCGGAAAGTTTTACCCCCTTCCAGACCAGGCCATATTTTGCCTTTTAAAGTTCAACATCTAAACAGTCAGATGGAGTTCTAAGTACTGTATTTTACGTAAGTAAACTGAGTTTACAATTAAAAAAAGTGTAAATAGCAAAACTCCGGTGGGTGTAACAAGATGTCCGCTTTCCCCCTTCCCACTCTATCCTTACTGTGGAGCAGTGCAAGGTGTAGCAAGATGGCGACAACAAAACGTCACTTTCGTTACACATTCTGACGGGTTGCCAAATCTGACGAAAAGCAGGCATAGCACAGGCAGTTGTCACCATCCTTGCCCCTACTCTAACTGCCACAGTGGACACTGCAGTACAAAGGGGACTGGAGCAGCTTCACATTAAGCTCCAGGCACAGGCTCTAGAGCAGTGATGGCGAACGCGTGGCACGCGTGCCGCTCCCGGCACGGCAAGCCGTTTCAGTGGGCACGCCACACGCCATGAGAAATTGATAAACACACACTAAAATCCATTCGTCCCCACCGCACCGCAAACTACAACTCCCACAGTTCTCTACTGCTATTGATGACATATCCGTGTGGGAGTGACAAAGAAGAAACTCCCTGGGTGACGTTCGTGCGTGCGCACGCACGCTGATCCAATCAAAGAAGCTGTCTCATCCACACCGCATCCACCATCAAACAAATCAGCGGTGATGTGACTGGGAGCACACGCGGCTGGAATCAGAGGAGCCTTTCGGCGGGAATGAGCTGCTGGAGCAAGGTCAGACACAGGTGTTAATGTGGAGTGTTATCTTGTTAGTCCTAAGCCTGCCCCACTCTCAGATATCAGGTGCTAGCTCAAACAATCAATTGTGCAAAAAGAACAGCCTCATTGGTGTCATTGGGAAATATTGTGCCCCATCATTGGTGTTATGCAGCCTCATTATTGGTTTCATTAGGAAACCTTGTGCCCCATCATTGTTGTCATCATTGTGCCTCATTATTGGTGTCCTTAGGGAACATTGTGCCTCATTATTGGTGTCATTGTGCCTCATTATTGGTGTCATTGGGAAACATTGTGCCCCATTTTTTGTCATCATTGGTGTCATCATGCCTCATTATTGGTTTCATTAGGAAACCTTGTGCCCCATCATTGTTGTCATCATTGGTGTCATTGTGCCTCATTATTGGTGTCCTTAGGTAACATTGTGCCTCATTATTGGTGTCATTGTGCCTCATTATTGGTGTCATTGGGAAACATTGTGCCCCATCATTATTGTCATCATTGGTGTCATTGTGCCTCATTATTGGTGTCCTTAGGGAACATTGTGCCTCATTATTGGTGTCATTGTGCCTCATTATTGGTGTCATTAGGAAACATGTGCCCCATCATTGGTGTCATTGTGCCTCATTATTGGTGTCATTGCATGTGTCAAGTAGGTGAGTGTAATGGTCAGGTAGGTGAGTGTAATGGTCAGGTAGGTGAGTGTAATGGTCAGGTAGGTGAGTGTAATGGTCAGGTAGGTGAGTGTAATGGTCAGGTAAGTGAGTGTAATGGTCAGGTAAGTGAGTGTAATGGTCAGGTAGGTGAGTGTAATGGTCAGGTAGGTGAGTGTAATGGTCAGGTAAGTGAGTGTAATGGTCAGGTAAGTGAGTGTAATGGTCAGGTAGGTGAGTGTAATGGTCAGGTAGGTGAGTGTAATGGTCAGGTAGGTGAGTGTAATGGTCAGGTAGGTGAGTGTAATGGTCAGGTAGGTGAGTGTAATGGTCAGGTAGGTGAGTGTAATGGTCAGGTAGGTGAGTGTAATGGTCAGGTAAGTGAGTGTAATGGTCAGGTAGGTGAGTGTAATGGTCAGGTAGGTGAGTGTAATGGTCAGGTAAGTGAGTGTAATGGTCAGGTAAGTGAGTGTAATGGTCAGGTAAGTGAGTGTAATGGTCAGGTAAGTGAGTGTAATGGTCAGGTAAGTGAGTGTAATGGTCAGGTAAGTGAGTGTAATGGTCAGTGTATGTTGCACAATGCATTCTGAGCACAATGCATTCCTGATCCCTGCAGTCTGAGCGAATCTGGCAGAATCGTACATTTCTAGTCCCTTAGGGCTCATTTAGAGAGGGATGATCAGTCCCATCCTCTGTACAGAGCCGCTGGCAGGTTTAATTCTGTGTTGGCACTTTGCAAGAAATAAATTGCTCTTGTGTCGCGGTTTGGGCACTCGGGCTCAAAAAGGTTCGCCATCACTGCTCTAGAGGCTCTCTCATGTGGAGGAACAGATTTCTTCACTAGAAGATGAGACCATCTGTTATGCTAGCGCGCATCTCCACTTCTAACAGGGACATATGGGATAAACTGGATGATTTGGAGAATAGCTCAAGAAGGAATAATCTGCCCATTATGGCCCGGATTCAGATACAATAGTGTATCTATCGGTGGGCGTAACGTATCTCAGATACGTTACGCCGCCGTAAATTGGGGCGCAAGTTCCGTATTCAGAAAGAACTTGCACCCTAAGTGACGGCGGCGTAACGTATGTGGTCCGGCGTAAGCCCGCCTAATTCAAATGTGGATGATGTGGGCGTGTTTTATTTAATGTGACCCCACGTATTTGACGTTTTTTACGAACGGCGCATGCGCCGTCCGTGGACGTATCCCAGTACGCATGCTCCAAATTAACCCGCAAAAAGCCAATGCTTTCGACGTGAATGTAAATTACGCCCAGCCCTATTCGCGAACGGCTTACGCAAACGACGTAATCGACGGAAAATACGATGCTGGCCCGACGTCCATACTTAACATAGGATACCCCTCATATAGCAGGGGTAACTTTACGCCGGAAAAAGTCTAACGGAAACGACGTAAAAAAAATGCGCCGGGCGGACGTACGTTTCTGAATCGGCGTATCTACCTAATTTGCATATTCCTCGCGTAAATCTACGGAAGCGCCACCTAGCGGCCAGCGTAATATTACGCCGGTTGGATCTTAGGGAAATCTATGCGTAACTGATTCTATGAATAAGTCGCATAGATACAACGCCGCAACTCCGGAGATACGCCGTCGTAACTCCTATCTGAATCCGGGCCTATAGGTTTACCAGAGTCAGTATCCAATATCCAGCTCACGAATCTCTGTGCTATCATCCCTAAGCAACTGGGTCTTCGCATTCCCTGCTCGTCGCATTGGTCAGTATACAGAAAATCGCACAACACCTCGCCATGTCATTTTCAGATATCACATTTATGATGACAAAAATGCCATTATGCAGAAAACAACAAGGGCAGAAGATTTAATAGATGAAAGATGAAAAAATGACTGAAGGTTCACTTTATTAACTCTTTCCTGTGAAGATCAGAAGTTCAGCGAAGCAGAATTGAGAGAGCAGCATTGAAAATTGTAAACTGCAAGTGTCGGGGTAGAAATTTAACAAATAGTTTACTGAGGAATGCATATTCCATTGTGCTCAATGTGTTAAACAAAAAAAAAATGCTGAGGGTTTAACACCACTTTAAACTTGTAAACTCTTGTAAAAATCCAACATTTCTGTAAGAATGTCGTCACGCTCTTCGTAGTAATCGCGAGCGATGGAGACGTTATTATCTAACATGGAAGGAGCGCTCACTCATCCCGTAGACAGTCAGCGAATTGTGTGTCTGTATGAACAAGCAGCTGACTGCTGTCCCTACACACCTCTTCTTCCCGGGATCCCTTTTATCCCAGCTGAGGCCCAATGGACAGACAGACTGTATCTGGAGGTAATACTAGCTACACTCCGCATAATCTGCTCTCTTCATCTCTGCCAGTCCTGTAGCAAAAGTGATTGTGATTCGACACACAAACAAGCGATGGGAATAAAGAATTAAACATTGTTGACAAATGACATTTATATATATTTTTTCACATAAATAATGCTGTCTTTTGGTGGTATTTGATGACCTTTGGGTTCTGTCAGTCACCGCTTTTTGCTCTGACCCCCCCCCCCCCCCCACACACACACTCACTGGAGCGTTGAGCTGTGGAGGGCCAGCTCAGGCTCTCAGCGGCTCATTGAGAGCCGTGTGCCTGTCCAGGCGTGTGGGCAGATCCCGACTCTATTGTTGCGATCTTGCCCGAGCCTGGACCAGGTCTGTGATGTCAGCAGACAGCGGACTTCAGCATAACGGTGCATAACGGACTTCTCTCCTGTGATCCATAAGTACAGGAGTACAGTCAAACAAGCTTTGGCTATACTTCTCCTTTAATTTGTGTAATGTGTGCTGCTTTTTTACTAAATATGTCTTTGTTTGTTATTCTTGCTTTGCAGGGGACGGAGGTTTAGTGCACAGCCTGTGATTGACAGCCTCAGTTCTGTTCTTGTTTGCTGTATTACACTAGGATGGGGAGAATCACTAAGTGGAGATGCACTTAGGGTTAAAGTTCATAGGTCAAAGGTCAGCTAGGGTTAGGGTTCAACTTAGAGTTAGGTTTAGGGGTTAGGGTTTCCCATTGAAGAATATGGCTAGGACTCTGGCCATGTTTGAGTCTGCAGACACTAGCGTTTTGATTGCTCACTCCAATTGTGTAGGAAGGACTCCACATTTGCTGCTTGTGTTTCCGCATCCACAGATTGTGTGTATAAAACCTTCAGGAACAAATAATAGTTGTGCAAACCTGACCAAAGCCTGCTATTCTCTTGAACACATGCGGCTCTGTTTACGTAAACCCGGCTCTGGCTTCCTTCTAGTTCTTTACATTTTTGTCTTTTGAATTGTAGCTTAATACGATACAAGAGTTTCCAGCAGACTGCCCGGCATAGCTTATAAAAGGGGGCAAGATCCAGAACAAGAGGCTTTCCTGTTAAGCACACGCAGTCACCATGCCACACAGCGCAGATTAAGTACAACAAAAAGAGCTTGTTTGTTTTTGTGCTCCGTCCAGCCTCTCATAAGTTCAAAATTTAAACATGTAGATTGAAAATTGTGCAAAAAGGAGTGTAAGGGGTCCTGAATCCCGACTCTTCCTGTACGACGGGAGATGGCAAGCTTATAAACAGGCAACAGGATATAGTATTCAAATTTCCTAGGATACTTCCTAGGATACTTGTTTAAAGGGTATGTACTGTAAATCCTAACAATAACGTTTGTTCACACCATAAAGATGCTTCTGAGTGCATGCATTTTTGTGCATTCCCATGCATTTAGGGTAGCCCATTCATTTCAATTGGATTCCAAATGCGCAAAAACTAGTAGCAGGCAAGATCTGTCAAATTGCACCGCACCAAACTGCCCAGTACAGTACTGGGGTTACCATGAGTGCTGGTGGCCAGAAACGCATTGGCCATTAGGAAATAAAGGCACCCACACACATCTTTAGACGGCAGCACAATTTTATGTGCGCTCCCGCGCCACAACTGCTACGTACAAGCCTTAAATGCCTTTTATTTTTTTCCCCTTCGGTCTGGTACCAAAGTAAGTGTTTTGTTATATCCAATTAATAGGTACATAAAATACCAGAGAATGTGGCATGGATAGTGGGGAGGGGGGGGGGAGCTGCAAGAGAATGTAGTGTGGACAGTGTGGAGAGAAGTCCAGAGAATGTAGTGTGGACAGTGGGGGGAGAAGTCCAGAGAATGTAGTGTGGACAGTGGGGAGAGCAGTCCAGAGAATGTAGTGTGGACAGTGGGGAGAGCAGTCCAGAGAATGTAGTGTGGACAGTGGAGGGAGAAGTCCAGAGAATGTAGTGTGGACAGTGGGTGGAGAAGTCCAGAGAATGTAGTGGGGAGAGAAGTCCAGAGAATGTAGTGTGGACAGTGGGTGGAGAAGTCCAGAGAATGTAGTGTGGACTGTGGGTGGAGAAGTCCAGAGAATGTAGTGTGGACAGTGGGAAGAGAAGTCCAGAGAATGTAGTGTGGACAGTGCGAAGAGAAGTCCAGAGAATGTAGTGTGGACAGTGGGAAGAGAAGTCCAGAGAATGTAGTGTGGACAGTGGGGGGAGAAGTCCAGAGAATGTAGTGTGGACAGTGGGGGGAGAAGTCCAGAGAATGTAGTGTGGACAGTGGGAAGAGAAGTCCAGAGAATGTAGTGTGGACAGTGGGGAGAGAAGTCCAGAGAATGTAGTGTGGACAGTGGGAAGAGAAGTCCAGAGAATGTAGTGTGGACAGTGGGGAGAGAAGTCCAGAGAATGTAGTGTGGACAGTGGGAAGAGAAGTCCAGAGAATGTAGTGTGGAGAGAAGTCCAGAGAATGTAGTGTGGACAGTGGGGGGAGAAGTCCAGAGAATGTAGTGTGGACAGTGGGGAGAGAAGTCCAGAGAATGTAGTGTGGACAGTGGGGGGAGAAGTCCAGAGAATGTAGTGTGGACAGTGGGAAGAGAAGTCCAGAGAATGTAGTGTGGACAGTGGGGAAGGAAGTCCAGAGAATGTAGTGTGGACAGTGGGAAGAGAAGTCCAGAGAATGTAGTGTGGACAGTGGGGAGAGAAGTCCAGAGAATGTAGTGTGGACAGTGGGAAGAGAAGTCCAGAGAATGTAGTGTGGACAGTGGGGAGAGAAGTCCAGAGAATGGAGTGTGGACAGTGGGGAGAGAAGTCCAGAGAATGGAGTGTGGACAGTGGAGGGAGGGGGGACTCCAGAGAATGTAGTGTGGACTGTGGAGGGGAGAAGTCCAGAGAATGTAGTGTGGACAGTGGGGGGAGAAGTCCAGAGAATGTAGTGTGGACAGTGGGGGGAGAAGTCCAGAGAATATAGTGTGGACAGTGGGGGGAGAAGTCCAGAGAATGTAGTGTGGACAGTGGAGGGAGAAGTCCAGAGAATGTAGTGTGGACAGTGGAGGGAGGGGGGCCTCCAAAGAATGTAGTGTGGACAGTGGGGCGAGAACTTCAAAAAATGTGTGCACTGGAGAGGGGGATTAAGGTGTGGTGTTGTGTTTCAGGGGTCAGGCTTGGCCCCTTTAGTTCCAGTGAAGGGAACTCTTAAGGTGTCGGCATACCAAGACATTTTGGACAATTTCATGCTCCCAACTTTGTGGGAGGAGTTTGGGGACGGCCCCTTCCTGTTTCAACATGACTGCGCACCAGTGCACAAAGCAAGGTCCATAAAGACGTGGAGGAGCGAGTTTGGTGTGGAGGAACTTGACTGGTCTGCACAGAATCCTGACCTCAACCCGATAGAAGACCTTTGGGATGAATTAGAGTGGAGACTGCGACCCAGGCCTTCTCAGCCTGACCTCACAAATGCTCTTCTGGAAGAATGGTCAAACATTCCCATAGACACACTCCTAAACCTTGTGGACAGCCTTCCCAGAAGATTTGAAGCTTTTATAGCTGCAAAGGGCGGAGCCAACTCAATGTTAAACCCTCCGGACTAAGACTGGGATGCCATTAAAGGTCATATGCGTGTAAAGGCCGGCGTCCCAATACTTTTGGTAATATAGTGTAAAAACTAACAGAAACTTTAACTCTTCTCCATTATATCCATTACAGTTAGTGTTAGCCTTCAAAATAAAAATTGTAACTCATATGACCTCCTTGTAATGCTGGGCGCAGCCCCCTTCTATACATGAAAGCCGATCATTTTATACTGATATTTAATATTTATGACATATCGGTCTTTTGTGACCATCCTTTCATCATCCCATCCTGTCATCTCTTTGTCCTCTATGAATGTTCTATGTCAGTGCCATTGATACGGTCGCGGTACGGAGATCGCAGGCATAATTCATCAATAAGCGCTTCATGGATCTCGGCATTACAGATTGAACATAAACACCAGGAAAAAGAATTCTGGAATGGAACATAAAATCTTTCTTTGAACGGGATGAAAGTGAATATTGAGCTATAAAACGGATCGGTTTTCTTACCATGTGTGAAGGAGGGAGAGACATCTAAACGTCTGGAGTGACCGAGGGGTGGAAATGATCGGACCGGCTACACAGACTTTGTTACAGAAACATCCGAGACACAGTGAAGGAACTATCTGTGACAGAGAATTTCTTTTTAAAGGGTTACTAAAGGAAAAAAATGATTTTTCTTTAAAATAACAAACATGTTATACTTACCTCCACTGTGCAGTTTGTTTTGCACAGAGTGGCCCCGATCCTCCTCTTCTGGGGTCCCTCGGCAGCTGTCTCTGGTCCTCCCCGCAAGAACTCTCCACATTCATGCGAGAGAGCTTGCATGGTGATGAGTCCTTGCGGGCGCGCTCCCATGATACAGCGAGCAGCCATAGCTGCTCACTGGATCACTCGGCCCCACCCCTCGGCGTGCCGCGTCACTGGATGTGATTGACAGCAGCGCCAGCCAGTGGGAGGAATAGTGCCCTATCATTGGTGTCAGTGGGAGGAATAGTGCCCTATCATTGGTGTCAGTGGGAGGAATAGTGTCCCATCATTGATGTCAGTGGGAGGAATAGTGTCCCATCATTGGTGTCGGTGGGAGGAAAAATGTCCCATCATTGGTGTCAGTGGGAGAAATAGTGTCCCATCATTGGTGTCAGTGGGGTAGATTCAGGTACGTGCGCTTCTTCTTACGGCGGTGCAGCATATCGTTTTTACACTACGCCGCCGTAACTTACAGGAGCAAGTGCAGTATTCACAAAGCACTTGCTCCGTAAGTTGCGGCGGCGTAGCGTAAATGGGGCCGGCGTAAGCGCGCGTAATTCAAGAGTGGAAGGGGGGAACGTGTTTTATGTAAATGTTGTGTGACCTGACGTGATTGACGTTTTGTACGGCGCATGCGCCGTCCGTGTACATATCCCAGTGTGCATTGCTTCCAAGTATGGCGCAACGACGTATTGGTTTCGACGTGAACGTAAATTACGTCCAGCCCTATTCGCGAACGACTTACGCAAACGACGTAAATAATTCAAATTTCAAAGTGGGAACGACGTCCATACTTAACATTGGCTGCGCCTCCTAATAGCAGGAGCAACCTTACGCCGAAAAAGCCTTTACGCAAACGACGTAAAAAACTACCGCCGGGCGCACGTACGTTTGTAAAATGGCGTATCTAGGTAATTTGCATATTCTACGCCGAAAACAACGAAAGAGCCCCTAGCGGCCAACGTAATATTGCACACAATTCTACGCCGCCGCATTCAAGTTACGTCGGCGGAGGAAGCCTATTTTTTTTGCGTATCTGCCTTTGAGAATCGGCGTAACGATACGCGGGCGCTGATTTCAAATTACGGCGGCGTATCTGGAGATACGCCGCCGTAAAAGGTACGTGAATCTACCCCAGTGGGAGGAATAGTGCCCTATTGTTGGCATCAGTGACAGGAATTACGCCCCATTGTTGGTGATGAAGGAACAGTGCCTTGTATCAGTAGGGGAAAAAAGAGTTCCAAGGGCCTGATAAAGGCGGGCAAAGGGCCACATTTGGCCCCTGGGCCACAGTTTGGAGACCACTGGCCTAAATGAATCATTTGATTTTATTAGACCCCGCCTCCGCTCCTACCTGCTTACCAGGGCTTCCATTTCCCTGGGCCCCATCAGGTCAACAGAGGGGCCTAGGAAACGGGAGCTTTTTTTTACATTTTTGTCTGGTAGTCCAATGAAGTCAGTGCCGCTATTCCACTGCACCCCGGAGGGTGGGGGTGTCTGGGGGGGGGCCTCCTCAGGAAGGCTGTACAGGGCCCCATGATTTCGAACACCAGCCCTGCTTCATTCAAAGCTCATTTCTGATTTCTGACACATTTATTGGAGTCTCCCGGGGGTCGGTGTCCATGTGACCAGTCTGGAGATAACTGAGGAGGACAGATCTCTATGGTAACAAGAAGAATCTTCTAATTGCACTCAATCGATACTTTGTAACCTTTCCAGGTTTAGAAAGCGAGCCGGGGATTAAATATTATTAATCAAGGTGAATATTTTGCTGCCTTGTCACCGTATCGAATTTATTATATAAACAAAAAAAAAATGGACACATCAGACCTTCTAATGAACATTTCTTCTCCTTTTCATCAAGTGTCTGTCTGCGTCTCAGAAATGACTCGTCTGCAATAACCGCATTCCTGCCCCATTGTCAGGGGCGACCACATGTCCGCTCCATCTGCCGCACGGTGACATAAACGCGGGGGCTTTGTGCTCCGGAGTAGCCACTGGTTACTGTAAATCCTCTGAAAGGAAAGGGAAGGAATTGGCACAGCTGATGTCGGCCCTACAGCAAATAAATGAAAACTGTGCAACAGTGCCGGGAGGTGTATATAGAACGCCGTATACATAGACAACCTGCATTACAGCGCTATTACTATCAAAGACAAACATTTATTATATTGCAGCTTACCAATTCTTACATGTGGTGGCTGCATTTGTTTTCTTTTTTTTTAAGGCTTTTTTTCCTTTTATTTTTCACACGGCCAGAAAGTCTGTTGTTTTTCAACAGAACAAGCCCTCCTGCAAATGTGTCAGTTAAGCATATTGAAACAAACCATTTACCACTGACAGTGATCAGCTTTTGTTTATTTACGTGAAACTTTTATCTCAAAAGGAACAATACTGTTGCTGTAGAGAAGGAAGGAGTCACCGCTCCAGGTGGGTAAGCTGAGCAATCAGTGGCTTCTCAGGAAATCAAGGGTGCCGGCACTGCATGAGGCAATAGATGAAGGCTAAGGCCCCGTACACACGACCGGATCTATCCGCTGGGATTTATCCGCGGATCAGTTCCAGCGGACAAATCTGGTCGTCTGTACGGCTTAGCGGATATTTATCCGCAGAGATTTGTCCGGCGGTCCATTTCAAGCGGATAGAAATTTCTTAGCATGCTAAGAAATCTATCCGCTTGAATCGGGACCAGCGCATTGATCCGGTGGTCTGTACAGACTCACCGGATCAATCCGTCCGCTCCCCTCCCTCGCATGCGTCGTAATGATTCGACGCATGCGTGGAAGTACTTACCTTCCAGCGTCGCGCACGTCGCCGCGTCATCGTCGCGGCGACGGCGCGACACGTCACCGCGGAGGAATTCCGCACGGATTTTGATCCGATGGTGTGTACACGCCATCGGATCCAAATCCGGAGGAGGAATCTCCGCTGGACCGTTTCCAGCGGAGATCCGGTCGTGTGTACGAGGCCTAAGAAAAATGGACAGCTGCACTCCAACAGACCTTTCGGTTGTCTTTATTGTAAAATCAGAACAGAAAATGCACTACAAAAATGCAACAAAAGTAGGGATAGCATAGCAGCCAACGCGTTTCACACTTCGGGTCAGTGCTTAGTCATGCTTAGTCATGCTTTTGTGATGCTTTGGTGATGCTTTAATGAAGCTTGTCAAATGTTCTGTGTGTGTGTTGATTTTGTTTTAAAGGGGCCCAATAGAACCCCCCCCCCCCCTGCTCAGTAGCACCACCACCCAGCAGATCCACAGGTCATTAGTACCCCTGTTCAGCAGATCCCCAGCTCATTGGTACACAAATATGTAGAAGAATACGTATCGGCCTAAACCGAGGAAAAAAATATATATAAAAAAAAATGGGATATTATTATAACAAAAAGTAAAAAATATTGTGGTTTTTTTTTCAACATTTTCTGTCTTTTTTTGTTTATCGCGCAAAAAATAAAAATCGCAGAGATGATGCCCGGCGCATCGCTCAGATGCCGATGCGTGTGCCTGGCGGCCGCGATGTCCGCCAGGTGCCCGCGATCGGCGGTGACAACAGGGAGGTAGAGCTATGTGTGTAAACACAGAGCTCCACGTCCTGTCAGGGAGAGAGGAGACCGATCTGTGTGCCTTGTACATAGGGACACAGCATCGGTCACCTCCCCCAGTCAGTCCCCTCCCTCCACACAGTTAGAACACACCCAGGGAACACATTTAACCCCTTCCTCACCCCCTAGTGTTAACCCCTTCCCTGCCAGTCACATTTATACAGTAATTAGTGCATTTTTATAGCACTGATCGCTGTATAAATGTGAATGGTCCCAAAATTGTGTCAAAAGTGTCCGATACGTCCGCCGCAATATCGCAGGCCTGACAAAAAGAAATCGCAAAACGCCCCTATTACTAGTAAAAAATAAAAAATAAATAAATAAAAATAAAAAATGAATCATAAAACTATCCCCTATTTTGTAGGCGCTATAACTTTTGCGCAAACCAATCAATATACGCTTAATATGTACGTATCGGCCTAAACCGAGGAAAAAAATATATATAAAAAAAAAATTGGGATATTATTATAACAAAAAGTAAAAAATATTGTCTTTTTTTGTTTATAGCGCAAAAAATAAAAATTGCAGAGATGATCAAATACCACCAAAAGAAAGCTCTATTTGTGGGAAAAAATGATAAAAATATAATTTGGGTACAGTGTTGTATGACCGCGCAATTGTCATTCAAAATGCGTCAGCGCTGAAAATTGGTCTGGACACGAAGGGGGTTTAAGTGCCCAGTAATGAAGTGGTTAAAGTAAATTGTTGAAACCACGTAGAATTGGCTTCTTTTCGCTGACTAGCTGGTACGTTTTGTATTGCACTGTGAAATGCCCCGCTCTTACTGTAAAAATCTAGTAATGAATTTACTTTAATTTACAACTTTAATAGTTTTAATGGCAGGCTGGTCTCCCGTTCCTCTGCAATCGAATGTCATTTCTCACTCAGCACTTCCGACGTGATCTTCAGTCTGAGTCGTCGTCTGAAAGAAAGGCAGTTATGGTTCATTCTGATGTACTTTTGTGTAGCCCCTAACTGCCCATTCTTCCCGCCCATTCATCTGGTTCAATTGGCTTCCTTGCCGATCCCAGTATCTATGGCTTCTATCAGTGCTGCCATTGTTGTGCCCACAATGTCCCCCCGGAGTCGGCTGGGTGCTGCCTTGCTCTTTTCTCGCTCGTTTTTCCCATCACTTCTTACAGCAGTCACCCCCTCCATGCCATCTGATTCACGTCTTGTGTGCATTGGTCAAGAAAGTCCCGGCCGGTGCCTCGCGGTGGTCAATAGCCGGCATCCTAAGCACAATGTGCGCTGACATCAGCTGTTGCCGATCACCGTGGCTACGGCCTCCCCCCACTTTCCCCGCCGTCCGAGCTGCATGGAGCATTTAATTAGGTAAACAACGTTTTTTAGTATGCTTGGTGTGGAAACGGCCCAACAATAGGGAAGAAAAAGAGACTTTTCTGTGGCGGTGAATGCCGGTGGCGTGACCTTGGAGGAAAAGTGACTTTAAAAAGTCAAACAGAGCAAAGGAAGCATTGTAAGGGGGACATGTCCAACGGATTTGAAGCCTTTGCACAGTCTGGATTAAAGTCTCCGGCGAGGTCACACAGTTATTATTTTTGGTTTGGTTCGCGACAACAACAACAAAAAAGTAACAATTGCTCTGCAACTTATGTTCTCTTTCTTTTGGGAGTTTTTTTTATTTTCAAAGTAGTTTGTGCATCAAACTTAAAGTGGAACTAAACCAATCACCATGAACTATTTTAATCCTTATGCTGCTAGCCGCATCTTATGCTGCACCGGCCAGGGTTGTTGGTATGAGGCCCTTGCGTATGGGCACCTCCCTATGTTGAGTAAATATGGCCTGGTATGTTTCGGAGGGGGGGGCACTCACTCACCCCCCCCTTTCCTGACCTGCTGGGCTGCATGCTCGGATAAGGGTCTGGCATGAATTTTGGTGCTGATCCCACAGCGTTTTTTGTATTGCTGCCATTGTTTTGTTTACATTTAAGCTGTCAGTGGGGAAGCCCGCTGACAGCTGATGAGTCATCGGTCGTTAAAGCAGAGTTCCACCCAAAAGTGGAACCTCTGCCTATTTGCTTCCATACCCCCTTGGGTGCCACATTTTCCACCTTTCAGGAGGGAGGGGGGAACGGGTACCTGTTTTTGACACCCTTTTTGACACCCTTCCCCACTCACAGGAGACTACACTGCGGCGCCGTCCCTCGGAAGTTCGACCCCCTTCTCTTTCCCCTGACGCCAGGCCAGTTAGAAAGTCCAGTGCACTTCGCACATGTGCAGTAGGGAACTGGATGTGAAGCAGAAAAGGCTTCACTGCCCGTTTCCCTTACCAGGAATGGCGGCAGCAGCACCCGGGAGTCTATCCAAAGATCGGATGGGGTGCCGACATTGCGGGCTCCCTGGACAGGTAAGTGTCCATATTTTTATTTTTTTCCCCCAGGCTGGAACTCCTATTTAAAGCCCAAAATTGGAACTTTGGCTTTAAGTACTGGTGACCCCCTGACATGCCACATTTGGGGGGGGGGGGGAGCGGGTACCCTGTTTTTACAGGCACCCAGCTCCCACTTTCTCTCCTGGCACTGCGGCACTGAGCAGAAGTTCACCTCTTCCCCTCCCTCCCTGTAATCTTTTGGGACACACCGCAGTTACCAGAAGATTGCCCGGCCATTCACAACTTGCGGCTCGTGCAGTGCGTGCCCGGCTGTGGAGCCACTTGCAATGCCAGCTACGCAGAAAAGAGGGGGAGAGATGCGAGGCACTCTGTACTTGGCACACCGCTGAACTCTGCACTCTGTACGTAGCACACTCCTGAACCCTGCACTCTGTACATAGCACACCCCTGAACCCTGCACTCTGTACATAGCACACCCCTGAACTCTGTACATAGCACACTCCTGAACTCTGTACGTAGCACACCCCAGAACCCTGCACTCTGTACTTAGCACACCCCTGAATTATGCACTCTGTACATAGCACACTCCTGAACCCTGCACTCTGTACATAGCACACCCCTGAACCCTGCACTTTGTACATAGCACACCCCTGAACTCTGTACATAGCACACCCCTGAACTCTGCACTCTGTACATAGCACACTCCTGAACCCTGCACTCTGTACTTAGCACACCCCTGAACTCTTCACTCTGTACGTAGCACACCCCTGTACGCAGCATATTTCTGAACTCTGTAAGTAGCGCCCGCCAGATACAACCGGCCCCTTTTAAGGGCAACCATACTGCTAATGCGGCCCACAATTAAAATTTAGTTTGACATCACTGCCCTAGATGATTAATTGAGCCAGAAGATAGAATATTGCTTTGTCCCGGTCTTCTATTGCACTAATCTGGGAAAGGAACCTGTGGCAAATTACCGGCCCCTACAGGGGCGAGGGCTTCATTAATATAGCCTCATACGTGCCAAGAGCATCAAGATCCCCATATGCAGTCCTACACTTCTAAAATCTCTAATGCTAATAGAAACCCTCATTAACTATGCAACTGGCATCTGCAGGGAAAAGAAGCTGAAAAAAGGAACCGCAGGCTGCTTCCCCCAAAAAACAACCAAGCTGTTTTCTTCTTCTTTTTTTTCTTTTTTTTGTCTGTAAAGAGCCGTTGTCTTCTTAAATTTTATAGGGTTCTACTGCATTGACGGACTTGACCTGAACTCACCCCGAGCACAGAGATTCCACAGAATTATGGGTTTCAGTTAATTTTCTTAGTGTCTACATTGGCTCTGAAAATGGCGCTGCGGTGCCAGTGAACTGATAGCTGTTCTTCCGAGTTGCCATTCTGTGAAAAGATGGAGCACCAGGTATTTCTGTCTATTAATCACACTGACTCTTTCTTGGCTTGGCCTATTCCGCTTCTGGCTTTAACAGGGCTCTTTATTTTCTCCTTATATGACATAATACTGATCTCCCGGTTGCTTTCCAGTGAAGTGAAGCAATAGAATTATTTTAAGCCGATCCCCGGGGATAATTTTCCTAAATGTCTGTTTTTCAGGCTCATTTCACTGGAAAACAAAAACTTTTACCCCTCGTCACCCTGAAAAGAAACCATCGTTAAAACTGAAGGTAAACCTGTTTATATATTGCCCCTTCCCCGCCATTAATATGGTAATGACATTATTAATCCCTTATGGCCAACTGTACACAAATATACAGTCTCACAGAAGCAGATCTTTATCAATGGAACTGCATTCGGTATCTCACAAAAGTAAGTACACCCCTCACCATAGGTGTCCGCAGCCTGTTGCATTAGGGTGTGCACTAGGGTGACCACATGTCCCAGATTGCCCGGGACAGTCCCGCATTTTGCATGTCTGTCCCGGGCACATTCATTCCAGGACAATACAGTGTCCTGAAATGAAACTGACACAGTCACCCCCCGGGCCAATCTTATGCCCCCAAAAAAGGCCGCCACATCACCGCTTTACTCAATGACAGTACTTCTCCCGCCTCCTGTGTCCAATCACTGTGCTGTGATTCATTACAGCACAAGCTGGTTTTTGGGAAGGGAGGGTGTCCCTGAATCGTAGTTTAGAAATGTGGTCAGGTGACGAAATTCGGGGACATATTTGTTTTTTTACTAGTAATGGCGGCAATCAGCGACTCTCTGCTTGCCGCCGCCTGCCTCACAGCCCGTCAAGTCTTACTCTCCGGGCCCCGGCTACTACTGAGTGGGGTGCGGAGGAAGATCACTCCGCCAGGGAAGGCAAGGAGAGGCAGGCGTCTGGCCGGGACTTGAGCCAAGGCAGAAGAACATGCGAGTGGAGCTGAATGGGCATGCACCCGAAACTGAAGAAATATTCTCTCCACTCCGACCAGCACATGATCATCAGAAAGGGGCACAGATAATTGAAAAAATACACCCCCCTAAGCTAGTAGAAGTGGCTGAGCGGGGGGGGGGGTGTAATTCAGAATATTTTTTTTTTATTCTGCCCTGACTGTCTTTGAAATTGCCCCAGCCCCTGTTCAAATCCAATCTGGGGACAAAACTGGGGACAGACTTGGTCCGGGGACAGTGTCCTCAATCTGGGGACTGTCCCCTGAAACCGCGGATGTCTGGTCACCACACCCTAGTGTGCACATGAAAGCTCAAAAACACGGTACCGATCTCTCACTGTGGACAGTGGGGAGGAAACCCCAGCCAAGAAATGAGGCAGGGCTCTATCTGACTTCCTGCAGCTTCTAATGCACTTTGTGAAAAGCTCACAGTGTGCAGTGAAATCAGAGTAAACCATTTCAGTCCACAAGAAGAGTCAGTAAAATTGTGCAAGATCATAGGGAGGGCAGGAGGTCAGCTTTAAAATAAAAAATAAGCCCAGCACAGTATTATCACTAGAACTGGGAGTATTGCCATAATACCCAATTTTTTAGACTATACCCACCAATTTATTTAATTTCCACATTTTTTTTATATATTTTACTGATAGGAAATACAAGTGGTGTTAGAACTGTTTGGCTTTTCTGAACTTAACTGCAGGTCACCTCTAAGCTCATGGAAACTTGTAGCTGGAGCCCAGATCTGACACCATTTCTGTTTTATGATCACAAGTGTCTCTGCCAGAATAAATTCAGTCTGGATCAGTCTCGGTGACATGGATGCAGTATGAGTTTTAGAAATGTTATGAGCTCCAGGATGACATATTCTGCTTTCTGGGGTGCAAAGGAATTATTACTTAAAGAACAACTTCAACTTTATCTTAAAAGTGATAACAAAGGCAGTTTTTCCGAAATATTTAGTAATTGCGATCTACAAACAGATACTTATAGATATTTGCAGGCTTTTATTCTTTACACACTTCCTTTTCTTTTTCTCCTCATCCCTGTCACAGTGGTCATTTTCACGAAGGGCTGGTCAATCCATCTCTTTACTTCCTGAACTGTGAGACTGCCGCCTGGAGCGAGGGTGCCAATGTGCCCCAGATTGCCCAGGACTGTCCCGCAATTGGAATGTCTGTCCTGGGTCCCTGGCACCTTCATTCCGGGACAATACAGTGTCCCAGAATGAAATAGGGGACAGAGCCACACCCTACCAGCTACATTGCCGAACTGGTTGCTAGGGCTGCCCCTGCCTAGCTTTTAGCAACCAGTGTCGTCACACAGACTCAGAGTGAGGCCAAGTGAGGCCCGCACCTAGTGCCGCTTGGCTACAGTCCCCACCCACCTCCTCTTTCCCCGGTATGACTCTGGTGCCCATTGGCATGCAGAGGGAGGGAGTGACTTGCAGCAGGGACTGGGTGGTGTGATCGTCTTCACTGCTGCTGCACTGCTCAAATCGGCTGCCCAACTTCTCTTCTCCTCCTGCCCAACTGAGGGACCTCACCCACTGGTATAATAATAAAGCAGGTGATATTCACCACCAGAGGGGATAGTAATGAAGCAGGTGACACAGGGTACAGAGGGGACAAAAATAAAGGTGACACACAGGGAACTGAAAGGACATTGATGAAGGAGACGGAGAGAACTGAGGGGACACTAATAAAGGAGACACACAGAAAACTGAGGAGTCACTAAAGGATACTGATAATTGATTTCCCGGCCCCCTCCTCCTCTATCTGGCCTCTGTAATGGTACACATCATCTGAGGGGGAAGGCACTGGTGATTTTTGGCTCCATTCACCAGTTCCGGAATTGTGAGGCACTGGTGATGTAACCAGGGCCTCACAGCTGCATCCTGGGAAGCCTAATGCTCTATTCAAACCTGGGCGTTCCAGAATCGCAACAAAACACATGCATTTGCGATGCCATTACTTCTTAATGGCACGCTGTGATTTTGCCACTATTGTTGCACCATAGACTTTGCCCCACCAACTGGAGGACAACTGCGCTCCTGACCAGCCCATGCTAAATAAAAGTACTGAGCGGCCTCAGCCTTCAATTCTCTGTCAAACCTTGTTTCCCCCCGCCCACCGGGTGACACCTGTTCTCCTGACCAGCCTGTGTAACAAAGAAGTACTGAGTGGCCTCAGCCTACAAGTCTCCGCAAAAACAAATCCCCTCTACTGTGTTTCTCCCCGCCACCGGGGGACAGCCGCCCTTCTGACCAGCCTGTGCTACATAGAAGTACTGAGCAGCCTTAGTCTTCAAGTCTCCGCCAAACCAAATCCCCTCTACTGTGTTTCTCCCCGCCACCGGGGGACAGCCGCCCTTCTGACCAGCCTGTGCTACATAGAAGTACTGAGTGGCCTCAGCCTACAAGTCTCCGCCAAACCAAATCCCCTCTACTGTGTTTCTCCCCGCCACCGGGGGACAGCCGCCCTTCTGACCAGCCTGTGCTACATAGAAGTACTGAGTGGCCTCAGCCTACAAGTCTCCGCCAAACCAAATCCCCTCTACTGTGTTTCTCCCCGCCACCGGGGGACAGCCGCCCTTCTGACCAGCCTGTGCTACATAGAAGTGCTGAGCAGCCTTAGTCTTCAAGTCTCCGCCAAACCAAATCCCCTCTACTGTGTTTCTCCCCGCCACCGGGGGACAGCCGCCCTTCTGAGCAGCCTGTGCTACATAGAAGTACTGAGTGGCCTCAGCCTACAAGTCTCCGCCAAACCAAATCCCCTCTACTGTGTTTCTCCCTGCCACCGGGGGACAGCCGCCCTTCTGACCAGCCTGTGCTACATAGAAATACTGAGCAGCCTCAGCCAATAAGTCTCCACCAAACCACATCCCCTCTATTGTGTTTCTCCCCGCCACCGGGGGACAGCCGTCCTTCTGACCAGCCTGTGCTACATAGAAGTACTGAGTGGCCTCAGCCTACAAGTCTCCGCCAAACCAAATCCCCTCTATTGTGTTTCTCCCCGCCACCGGGGGACAGCCACCCTTCTGACCAGCCTGTGCTACATAGAAGTGCTGAGCAGCCTTAGTCTTCAAGTCTCCGCCAAACCAAATCCCCTCTATTGTGTTTCTCCCCGCCACCGGGGGACAGCCGTCCTTCTGACCAGCCTGTGCTACATAGAAGTACTGAGCGTCATATCACTGCTCTGCGAGCAGCTACGTTGCTATATGATGTAATCTGTCCTGCCTCTGTTTATTACAATAAACTTTGAATGTTTAAAAAAAAAAAAAAAAGAAGTACTGAGCGGCCTCAGCCAACAAGTCTCCGCCAAACCAAATCCCCTCTATTGTGTTTCTCCCCGCCACCGGGGGACAGCCACTCTCCTGTCCAGCCTGTGCTACATAGAAGTGCTGAGCAGCCTTAGTCTTCAAGTCTCCGCCAAACCACATCCCCCGCTATTGTGTTTCTTCCCGCCACCGGGGGACAGCCGCCCTTCTGACCAGCATGTGCTAAGTAGAAATACTGAGCAGCCTCAGCCAATAAGTCTCCACCAAACCACATCCCACTCTAATGTGTTTCTCCTCACCCACTGGGGGACAGCCGCCCTTCTGACCAGCCTGTGCTACATAGAAATACTGAGCAGCCTCAGCCAATAAGTCTCCACCAAACCACATCCCCTCTATTGTGTTTCTCCCCACCCACCGGGGGACAGCCACTCTCCTGTCCAGCCTGTGCTACATAGAAGTACTGAGCAGCCTCAGCCAATAAGTCTCCACCAAACCACATCCACTCTAATGTGTTTCGCCCGCTGCCTAGGGTGCAGTCATGGCCACTGGTTTACATGACTAGCCACTAGGCCTCCATGCTGTCCATACAACTTTGTTACCTAAAAGCATTTATCGCTGCCTTAACGCCACATGACATTTTTCATCTCTGGGCTTTACATTTTCTTTGAATATAATGAAAGGCAAAGGAAGCATCAAGAAAACGGGACACAATCAAAGAGAGGGCAATTCCTTTGTCTGTACACCAAGAACGTATTTATGGAAACAATATAACATTGACAGAAAAAAAAAGGGGGCCTTCTTTGTAACACAAGTTCAAAAGTCTGATCCATCCTACCGCATAAGTGATCCGTATACCCAGAGAAAACCTCTTTTGTCTTCCGCTCATTCTCAGATCTTATATGAATATCTTATTATATCACCACTAACAGCCTCCTTCTGCCTCTGTGGTTTTACTCAAAGTTTCTTTTTAACTCATAAAACAAAAAAAAACAAAAAAAAAAATACATTTTCTTTCTTGAGAAATTGTATAGTAAGTAAAAAGAAAATGGCATTCAATTACCACAAATAACTATGAATGTTGGAATATGGAAGTTTAGGTATAATTTTACCAACAGGATAGTGCTATAGAAAACTGTTACTGTAAATTAGGGGTTTCCAACTCTGGCTATCTGTACCCCCTGAGGGTATGGGAACCTAATGATTGGGCAATGGGAATCAAACAACAGTATAGAAAGCAAATGATGGGGTAAAGGAACCATGGGATGGGATTAGGTACACCCTAATCATTCTGTGCAGCACAGATTCCCCCTACTGCCCTGGCTCCCCACTCCTTCCCTCTGCAGCACCTCCGGCTTCTCTCCTCTCCTTCCGGCTGTTCCTACAGAGATGTTTTAGGATTAGTGAGGGAAGGGGCCAGTAAATATGTATTTATCAGCCCCTTCCCTTTCTGAATGAACATGGCGAGTGATTGGTAGTGTGTGTTTGAGCTTTGGAGTGCACACCCTAATGCAGGGATCCTCAAACTACGGCCCTCCAGCTGTTGCGGAACTACACATCCCATAAGGCATTGTAAAACTCTGACATTCACAGACATGACTAGGCATGATGGGAATTGTAGTTCCTGAACAACTGGGGAGCCATAGTTTGAAGACCCATGCCCTAGTGCAATAGGCTGTGCACACCTATGGCAACCTAATAATGGAGCGTATGGAAACCAGATGTTGAGGGTATGGGAACCAAATGATGGGGGTATGGGAACCAGATGATCAGAGTGTGGGCATCTAATGATGAGGTTATGTGAGCCAAATGATGGGAGTATAGAAACCTAATGATGAGGATATGGTAAACTAATGATGAGGGGTATGAAAACCAGACAATGGAAGTAAAGGAACTTAATGATGAGGATATGGGAACCTAATCATGAGGGGTATGGAAACCAGATGTTAGGGGGTAGGGGCACTAAATGATGGGGGTATGGGAACCAGATGTTAGGGGGTAAGGGAATGAATGATGGGGGTATGGAAATCTGATGATGGAAGTAAAGAAACCTAATGATGAGGATATGGAAACCTAATGATTAAGGTATGGAAATCAAATGTTGGAGTTATGTGAACCAATCTGATAGGGATATGGGAACCACCTGATGGGAATATAGGAGCCTAATGATGAAGGTATGGAAATAAAATGTTGGGGTTATGGGAACCAATCTGATAGGGATATGGGAACCAACTGATGGGAGTATACTGTAGGAGCCTAATGATGAGGATATGGGAACTATATGATGGAAGCATGAAAACAAAATGATAGGGGAGACTAGGAACCCAATTATATGGGTATGGGGATCAAAACATGGGAATCTAATGAAAACGTTATGTGAACCAAATAATGGGGTATGAGAAAGAAATGATGGGAGTATAAGAACCTAATGACGATGATATGGGAACCTAATAATGGAAACCAGATGTTGGAGGTATGAGAACCAGATGATCAGAGAGTGGGCATCTAATAACAAGGTTAAGTGAGCCAAATGATGGGAGTATAGAAACCTAATCATGAGGATATGGGAACCTAATGATGAGGGGTATGGAAACCAGATGTTTGCAGGTATGGGGACTAAATGATGGGAGTAAAGGAACCTAATGATGAGGATATGTAAACCTAATGATGAGGTTATGGGAACCAAACTGATAGGGATTTGGAAACCATTTGATGGGAGTATAGGACCCTAATGATGAAGATATGGGAACTGTATGTTGGAAGCTTGGAAACAAAATGATAGGGGAATAGGAACCCAATGATGGGGGTATGGCAATCAAATGATGGGAATCTAATGATAAGGATATGGACGACCCAGAAGACCCAATTTTGAGCCTCTCAGGCTCTCAGAAGGGGTATAAATCCTCAATGTCCACTGCTATGTGTTCCAGTCTGGGTGGGATCTTGTCCTGGCTCCTGTAATTACTAGGTATGAAAAAAGCCCCGCGTTAGCTACACATTTGAATGATCCCTCTGATCGATGCGTTAGTGGCAACCTCAGCCTGGATTCCAACCAGACCACGCCCTCAATGCGTTTCGCTCTGACCCTCAGAGCTTAGTCATGGGGAACTACCTCTACCCACACCTACAAACACCCAGCTAAGAAGAGAAAAATGAATGTATTTAGCAAGATCAGATACATTGCTACATTATAAACGTGAGAGGATAGAAACCAAGGCCCAGATTCTTAGGAGTATCTCCAGATACGCCGTCGTATCTCTGCGTCCGGCCGGTCGTATCTATGCGCCTGATTCTTAGAATCAGTTACGCATAGATATCTGTTGGATCCGACTGGCGTAAGTCTCTTACGCCGTCGGATCCTAACTGCATTTTTAAGCTGACCGCTAGGGGCGTGTATGCTGATTTACGCGTCGGAATATGTAAATCAGCAAGAAACGCGAATTTCCGAACGAACGCCCGGCCGACGCAGTAAATTTACTCCGTTTACGTTAGGCTTTTCCCGGCGTATAGTTGCCCCTGCTATATGGTGGCATAAGTGCGGCGTATCAATGTTAAGTATGGCTGTCGTTCCCGCGACAAAATTTAAAAATGTTGCGTCGTTTGCTTAACTCGTCCGTGACTGGGGCTGGACGTTATTTACGTCCACATCAAAACCAATACGTCCTTTCCACGTATTAGGAGCAATGCACACTGGAAAAGTGAAAAACGTCAATCGCGTCGGGTCACAGTACATTTACATAAAACACGCCCCCCCTGATCCAAATTTGAATTAGGTGGGCTTACGCCAGCCGATTTACGATACACCGCCACAACTTACGGAGCAAGTGCTTTGAGAATGCAGCACTTGCCCGTCTAAGTTGCGGCGGCGTAACGTAAATCGGATACGTTACGCCGCCGCAGAGATACGCCGCTGGACGAGAATCTGGCCCCAAAACTCTAAATTGTGTGGAACGCTGTGAACCAGGAAGGGTTAAGGCCGCAGAATGATGACCGGGAAGTGTTATTGGTTATTATCAGTTCCTTAGAGAGAAAACTCTAATTAAGAGAAAATGTGGACAAAGCAGAAATGTAACATTATCCCTAAAAAACTCTATGGGTCAGAAAAGAGCAAAAGTGTCATAGCTCATTCATCCCCAGCCGCTGATGATAATAGAGATATTGTTTTTACAAAGTACGCATTCCATTTCTCCAATAGAGCTATCGTGTGTCTCCTACCCACACCACCTGTGCCTTCAACAAAATGATTATCCTCCTGCCAGCCTGGAAACATGCAAGCTGATAGGGCTACTCAGACTCAAGGAGGCCAGTGGGACCAGCAAGGAAGGAGCCATCTCAGAAATGCCACCCTTCTTCTTGAAGGCAGCGGGACACCTTTCTCATTGGTGAGAATGCACGGAATGACTTTCAGAGACGCGGTCCTTGACGGGACTGTCATAAGCTAACTGGTGATAATTAGATCAAATTATCAGAAGAGGCATTCCAAGGACATCTACACCAACAGCTGAAACGTTTGAGAGAGCAAGAGGGGCCAAGGAGGCTGACTGATATACCCCTCGCATTTGGTCAAAGTGAATATCTTGTAGGCCACAGGCTTCCCGGAGGACGGTTCCCAGGCCTGGATTAAAATACACGGCATAGTTTGAAGCCGCAAGTCTTGTTCCACAAATAAGTGACACTTGATAAATGATAGCACTCTAAAAATAACAGGTTTTATTGGCCCATATTGTCTTTCCATGGGAGTGAAGACATTGTTCAGGAAGCAGGTTATTTAAAGTGACATTAAAGGTTAATTTTTCTTTTTTTTTTTTATAAATGTAAAATTATTATACAGGATTTATATAGCACAAACAGTTTGCACAGCGCTTTACAATGTAGAGGGGGGCAGTACAATTACAATGCAGTGCAATACGGGAGGGCCCTGCTCGTCGAGCTTACCTGCTCTGTGCAGTGATTTTGCACAGAGCAGCCCCGATCCTCCTCTTTTTGGGTCCCCTGCTGGAGTTTCTGGCTCCTCCACTTCAGCCAGTGCCCGTAATAGCAAGCTGCTTGCATTTGCTCCCAAGCCCCGCTCTATGCATCTACAAGACACACAGAAGCCGTGGCTCAGTCCCACCCCCTCTCTCCTCATTGGCTCACTGGCTGTGATTAAAGGAACAGGAGCCAAAGGGTCATAATGCTGTCTCAGCCAATGAGGAATGAGAGACCACGGAGAAGCTCAGCTCTCATGCACATCCACTGGATCGAGAGGGAGCTCAGGTGAGTATTTGGGGGGGGGGGGACTGGGTGGGTGCTGCACACAGAAGGTTAACCCCAAAGGTAAAAAAACATCAGCCTTTAAAACCACCTTAAATTGTTACTAAAGGCAATTAACCACTTGAGCACCGGGCCATCGTCAAATGACGGCTTCACGGTGACTCTGAATATTCAACAGGACGTCTATTGACGTCCTGTATTCCTCCGGCCACTGGGGGGCGCGCGCGCGCCCGGCGCGTCCCCGAGATGCCGATGCGCGTGCCTGGCGGTCGCGATGTCCGCCAGGTACCCGCGATCGCTAACGACAGAGCAGGGACGTGGAGCTCTGTGTATAAACACAGAGCTCCACGTCCTGTCAGGGGAGAGAGGAGACCGATCTGCGTCTCTTGTACATAGGGACATAGATCGGTCACCTCCCCCAGTCACCCCCCTTTCCCCACAGTTAGAACACAATACAGGTATACATATTAACCCCTCCCTCACCCCCTAGTGTTAACCCCTTGAATGCCAGTCACATTTATACAGTAATTAGTGCATATTTATCGCACTAATCACTGTATAAATGTGAATGGCGCCAAAAACGTGTCAAAAGTGTGCGATGTGTTCGCCGCAATGTCACGGTGACAGTAAAAAAATCGCAAATCGCCGCCAATACTAGTAAAAAAATGTATAAAATAAAAATGCCATAAATCTATCACCTATTTTGTAAACGCTATAACTTTTGCGCAAACCAATCAATATATGATCATTGCGATTTTTTTTTACCAAAAATATGTAGAAGAATACGTATCGGCCTAAACTGAGGGGAAAAAAAAAAAATTGAAAAAAAATTGTGATATTTATTAAATAAAAAAGTAAAAAATATTGTGTTTTTTTTTTTTAAATTGTCACTCTTCTTTTGTTTATAGCGCAAAAACTTTAAACCGCAGAGGTGATCAAATACCACCAAAAGAAAGCTCTATTTGTGGGAACAAAATGATAAAAAAATTGTTTGGGTACAGTGTAGCACGACCGCGCAATTGTCATTCAAAGTGCGACAGTGCTGAAAGCTGAAAATTGGCTTGGGCAGGAAGGTGCGTAAGTGCCCAGTATGGAAGTGGTTAAAAAATAAATAAAAATAATTAACAGGTTATACTCCCCTGCTCATGTGGGGCATAGAAAAATTGATCTACCACTATTTTGTTCTCTAGGGTGTCTGCTTTCAGAAAATATTTAATATTGGGGGGGGGGGGGGGGTTATGCAATAATAACCTAAAATAATTACCTGTGTACAAAAAAAAACCAGCTAAAATCACTCTGGCAGCGAAAGGGTTAAATGAAAACCTGGATATGGTTAAAGCAGAGTTCCACCCAAAAATAAAACTTCCGCTTTTTGGAATCTCCGGAATCTCCTCCGGTGTCACATTTGGCACCTTTCAGGGGGGAGCAGATACTTGTCTAACCCGCGGCTATATATACCTCCTCCGTCCCACACCTCTGTCTTCTGGGAGACACACAGGTCGCAGAAGACAGCAGGGACCAGTGGGATCGCGCAGCGCGAGTCGCACATGCGCAGTAGGGAACCAGGCTGTGAAGCCGCAAAGCTTCACTTCCTGATTCCCTCACCGACGATGGTGGCGCCTCCACCAACATCGCGGGCGCCCTGGACGGGTAAGTGTCCCTATTTTAAAAGTCAGCAGCTGCAGTATTTGTAGCTGCTGACTTTAAAAAATAAATAAAAAATTGGCGGAACTCTGCTTTAAGTATGGAATGAGTAAAAGAGAAATTTAAATTCAAATAAATGCAAAATTGAGCCTCCTAACCTTATAAATGAGATTACATTGAGAGTAGAATTGCCAGCAGTTGTGTTTTCTTGTAAAACGAAAAACATAAATATATCTCAGACGCCATCAACAAACAAAATATCGGTTATCGTTTTTTTTCTCCTCTGTTGCAGTTACAACTTGTTTTTCTTGAACCTCCGCAAATACCAGATAATTAATTTTTTATCTCATCAGCTATTTTCTATATCTTGATATACAAATCTAAACCTTCATCATGTATGACACACAACAAATAATAATTCTTGTAACCAAGCACACAGGACCTGACATGTTAGCCCAACCGCATACAGAATTCACGTAATACTATGTAACCCGAAATTCTGCAAAGATGTTTGTTTACATCCAGCGGGACTGATTGTAAGATAAAAGAATGCAGAGGAACCAATTTATGAAACCCAGAGGGCATAGCTGACCCAATCAAATTCCAGCTGTCATTATCTACTTCATGCCCTTTAGGTGATGAGTCCACCTACTGAAATTTCCTATCACTTTGTAGTTTCTAAAGGCAGAAGAAAAGACATCACTTTGACATCATTTTAAAAAACATTAGTACGGCTTCAACTAGAACATGCACTTCACTTTGGGGCATCAGCTTGCAAGAAAATAAAATCAGAATTGGGAAAAAAAAAGCAGAAGAGGAAATGCTAATTAAACATTATCCATGGAGGCAAATAACCACTTCAGCCCCGGAGGATTTGGCTGCCAAATGACCGGGCCACTTTTTGCGATCCGGCACTGCTTCGTTTTAACTGACAATTGCGCGGTCGTGCGACTTGGTTTCCAAACAAAATTGGCGTCCTTTTTTTCCCCACAAATAGAGCTTTCTTTTGGTGGTATTTGATCACCTTTGCGGTTTTTATTTTTTGTGCTATAAACAAAAATAGAGCGAGAATTTTGAAAATAAAAAAGCAAAATTTTTTACTTTTTGCTATAATATATATCCCCCAAAAATATCTAAAAACATTTTTTTTCCCTCAGTTTAGGCCGATACGTATTCTTCTACATATTTTTGGTTAAAATAAAATCGCAATAAGCGTATATTATTTGGTTTGCGCAGAAGTTATAGTGTCTACAAAATAGGGGATATATTTATGGCATTTTTTTTATTATTTTTTTTCACTAGTAATGGCGGCGATCTACGATTTTTATCGTGACTGCAACATTATCGTGGACACATCGAACACTTTTGACACTATTTTGGGACTATTGTCATTTATACAGCGATCAGTGCTATAAAAATTCACTGATTACTGTGTAAATTACACTTGCAGGGAAGGGGTTAACCTGTAGGGGGCGCTGAAGGGGTTAAGTGTGTCCTAGGGAGTGATTCTAACTGTGGGGGGGTGGACTACAAGTGACATGACAGCGATCACTGCTCCCGATGACAGGGAGAAGTAGATCAGTGTCCTGTCACTAGGCAGAGCAGGGAGATGCCTTGTTTACATTCTGCCTCCCTGTGACAGGATCGCGGGACACCGGCGGACGTCGAGTATGCGGCGAGCGCGCAATGCCACGATTTAAAGGGGATGTACATGTATGCACATTTGCGTAGCCGTGCCATTGTGCCAACGTACAGGACCGCCATCAGGGGGGTACAGGCAGTACACCTGTAAGGGGCCCGAAGGTCCCCAGGGGCCCAGATGGCAACCCCCCTTTTTAAAAAAAAAAAAAAATTAAATAAAAAAAAAATTTTTTAAAATATATTTTTATTTTATTTTTTTATTAAAGGGCCAATTTTTATATATATATTTTTTATTTCTTTTTATTCAAGGGCCCAGAGGTCCCCGGATGGCTACACCCCTTTTTTTACGGCAGCACCCCCCCCCCCCCCACCGGTTCTCTGCTCCAGGGGGCCCATGCCTGAAGCTGTGTAAGGGGCCCCATAATTCCTGATGGCGGCCCTGCCGACGTATATCGTTGTGCGCTGGTCGACAAGTGGTTAAAGTGAAAGCCCGGTCTAAACCTGAGCAGTGACGTCACCCAAAGGCTTACTATGGGCCTGGGGCATCTGTTGTTGGATGCCAATTCTCTCCTGATGCCAGTGATGGGAGTAAAGGGCTTCTGGGCTCAAGTTAAAGGGGGGGGGGGGCTTCATATTTTTTTGCACTGGGGCCCTGAAGGTTCTAGTTACGCCTCTGGTCATAAACAATAAGTACATACAGCAATAGAAAGCTAATACAAGTTTCTACCTTTTCCTCATTCCGCCAAAAAAACAACAACATGCACCTTCTATAAATGCATGCAAAGAACAATAAACAAAGACATCATCTAATTTCGTTCTATAGTGTGATATCTGCTGATATAATCCTGTAAATGTTTCTTTATTTCTAAAATACGTAATAACTGATTATAGTGTGCCTTTAAAGCTAGAATAGGTAATTCTTCTTTTCAAGTTTAATTTAAAAAGAACAGTCATGGAAAGTTGAGGGGTAAAAAACAATTAGATTTGCCGGTTTGTGATGTTTTGAGTGGTTCCATCTCTAGTAGAGCCCCCCTGAGGAGAGAGTTCTATGGTAATGACGGCAGGTGGTAGAGTATCTGCCAGGGCCACCGCCTGACTACTTGACGCGAGTATTATTAGAAGACGTTATAAAGTAGTTTTAAGAGCCAGAGGTATGACAGGTTACAGGAGGGGTCATTCTATTCTGGCTGGGGAAAACCGTGAACTTTTCACTGAAATCATTAGCAGCAACTGCTCAGGGCAGCTGTGGCACTCGCTCAGCACAAGGGACCCGGGATCGTAATAATAGAAACACTCACACCGGCCACCCATCGCGGACCACTTTCTGGCCAGTTGTAAAAATGACCACTGCTCGACTTTTCACCCTCCACTCTTGTGAATTGAAAAGAGGATGTGTGTCCTTCACAAGAAAGTGTATATTGAAGAGGTCAACCCAATCACTGAAATTATTATTATTACACAGGATTTATAGTTTACGCAGCACTTTACAATATAAAAAGGAGACAATACAGTTATAATACAATAAAATACAAGAGGATTAAGAGGGCCCTGCTCAGAAGAGCTTACAATCTAATAGGGCGGGGCAGGTGGTACAAAAGGTTGTAACTGTTGGGAATGGAGCTGATGGAAGTGGTAAAAGATTGGTTGGAGGCGTGATAGGCTTCCCCTAAGAGATGAGTTTTTAGGGATCGCCTGAAGGCAACTAGAGTAGGGGATAGCCGGACAGATTGAGGTAGCGAGTTCCAGATGATGGGAGAGGCTCTGGAGAAATCCTGGAGAGGAGCGTGGGAGGAGGAGATGAAGGTGCTTTAGAGTAGTTGGGAGGAGCGGAGAGGACGGTTTGGGTGATATTTGGAGACAAGTTTGGTGATGTAGCTCGCGGCAGAGTTGTGAATGGCTTTGTATGAAATCTTATTAACGTTTTAACACAATAAATTAATTTTAAAGGTCTAACTCCAGCTTTGCTATCACTTTAACTACTTCAATACCGGGCACTATTACCCCCTTCCCGCCCAGGAATTTTTTCAGCTTTCAGCGCTGTCACAATTTGAATGACAATTGCGCGGTCATGCAACACTGTACACATGCTTAATTGTTATCATTTTGTTCACACAAATAGAGCTTTCTTTTGGTGGTATCTAATCACCACTGGGTCTTTGACTTTTTGCTAAATAAACGATAAAATACTGAAAATGTAAAAAAAACTAAATGTGTTTTTTTTTGTTTCTGTTACAAAATTTTGAAAATGAATAATGTTTCTTGATAAATTTAGGTCAAAATGTATTCTGCTACATTTATTTGGTGAAAATAACCCAAATAGGTGTCCGTCTCTATTGTAAATATCTCCTAAACCGTGGAGGCTGTACAATCACTTCTTCATCGTGGCCCACGAGAAACACATTTTCCATCTTGGCCAAAGTAAAGTAAGATATCCATCGTCCTTATTAGTAGTTGCTATACAGGTACTGGGTATCAGTAGTAAAGATCTAAAAAGACCTTCATGGATCAAACTTGAAACATTATAGCATTAATTTTACTTCCAAACGGCTCCCATTGAACCATTACCAGTTATTATTATGCTAATCTGCATTGTGAAAAATGCTTTGCCCTTTGGTTTTGTGATTTCACCCCTCTGACCTACGGAGCTTGTTGCTGAAGTCTGAAGGAGAAACACATAGATGTGATTTACAGCTCTCTGTTGTGCCTGATTTTATGGAGGGCAACCTATCTTGTTGTCAGGAGGGTAAACAAACAGCTCCATAAAACCTTCCTCCTACCACCCGAAGAGAATACATAGGACAATTAACCCTACATAGATGAATTGATCACTTACATTTGTCTCCAATTCCAAAGACAACAGCTGGTCACATCATTAAAATGGCCTATTTTTGGATTTGATGTAAAAAATGTGGATACAGAAAACATAACTTGCATTATTTTAATTACAGGTACTTATATAGCACCATCAATTTACGCAGCACTTTACATATATATTATACATTCACATCAGTCCCTACTAGGGGTGCAACGGATCGTCATTGATCCGTGATCCGAACCGAAAAAGATTGATCCGAACCGCAGACACGTGATCCGAGGATTGTTTTCTAAAAAAAAAAAAATAATAATAATTTGCGCATGTTCAGTCCACACACAGCGTGGTCATGGCGAATGGAGGAGCTTGAATGCCCCGCGTCAGTTAAATCCCCTGTATGGGAGCATTTTGTCTTCCATGTCAAATATAATGATGAAGGAAAGAGGTTAGTGGATAAAACCGTGACGGTGTGTAGGCACTGTGGCACAAGAATGCCATATGACAGTGGGAACACATCAAGTATTGTCACTAGGGGTGCAACTGATCCGATACGGATCAGCACCTTCGGGTCGGGACACACGGCGATCCACGTGCCTCCCGGTCCATAGGAAAGGCCGCGGCTTCGGCCTGGCTATCGAAGCGGCGGCCATCGAGGTCCACCCGGCGCGGGGGATGCAGGCTGCTCCTCGGAAGTTTGTGGGCACTTGAGCTCAATATGTCATTGACTCCTAACAGCCCAGCGATGAGCTCCATGCTGCACCTTGAGGAATCCACACGGGGAGCCGCTGCCGCCGCACCGGGCGTCCTGCTGCTTGCCAGAGAAGAGAGAGGAGGCGATCGGGGGGATCTGTATGGACTGAGCACGTAGGGGGGATTTTCACTAGACACTCAGCCCGCCGATCAATGACACTAAAGGGATCTGATGATTGGGATAGTTCAGGTCACAGTAGGGAACTGGTGACACCACTTTCGTACATGGGGCTGCGACTTCCACTTGGCTGCACATATAAGTATTGCGAGATGCAGTTATTTCAACACAAAACAGAGCTTATACGCTTAAATACAGTATTTGTAAATCTGACGGACTGTTTAAATGTGAAAATCAGAGGTGTTCTGTCATATTAGCAATAAACAGTCCATTGGATTTCCAAACACTGTATTTAAGCACATAAGCTCAGTTTTGTGTTGAGAAGAACTGTGAAATCTAAAACTCTGGTGGGTGTAACAAGATTTGTCTTTTTTTTTTTTTTTGCTGATCCGAAAATGATCCGATCCGTGACTCCTGATCCGAGGATCGATCCGATCCGTGAGTTTTTTGATCCGTTGCACCCCTAGTCCCTACCCTCAGGGAGCTTACAAGCTAAGGTCCCTAACTCACATTCATACTAGGGACAATTTAGACAGGACAGGCAAACTCCAGGCAGGTGGTGTCATGGTTGGGATTCAAACCAGCAAACCTTTTTACTGTTAGGCAAAAGTGCTACCCACTACACCACTGTGTGCTTATAGAGAAAAAGATTAAATTCAATAGTGACATCTTTGAGGGGGTGTACAGACTATACAGAGATGTTTGCCTTATTGGACCTGAGAATGATAATTTGTTTGTAGGCCTCTCCATGGCCCTGACCAACGCTCCTTGGCCAAGCCTTATTGGCAAAATCCTGATCAACTTGAAAAACTCAGTCCTATCACAGGGACACTTCATATTTTCTATGACATCGCTGAGATGTTTCACATTCTTGGGAACACAGCCTATCCATTCACAAGTGACCAGTGACATCACCGAGACTCTTCATATTCATGAGAACACAGCCTATCCAATCACTAGAGACCAGTGACATCACCGAGACCCTTCATATTCATGAGAACACAGCCTATTCAATCACTTGAGACCAGTGACATCACGAGACCCTTCATATTCATGAGAACACAGCCTATCCAATCACTAGAGACCAGTGAAATCACAGAGACCTTCATATTCATGAGAACACAGCCTATCCAATCACTAGAGACCAGTGACATCACCGAGACCCTTCATATTCATGAGAACACAGCCTATCCAATCACTAGAGACCAGTGACATCACCGAGACCCTTCATATTAATGAGAACACAGCCTATTCAATCACTAGAGACCAGTGACATCACCGAGACCCTTCATATTCAAGAGAACACAGCCTATCCAATCACTAGAGACCAGTGACATCACCGAGACCCTTCATATTCATGAGAACACAGCCTATCCAATCACTAGAGACCAGTGAAATCACAGAGACCTTCATATTCATGAGAACACAGTCTATCCAATCACTAGAGACCAGTGACATCACCGAGACCCTTCGTATTCATGAGAACACAGCCTATCCAATCACTAGAGACCAGTGACATCACTGAGACTCTTCATATTCATGAGAACACAGCCTATCCAATCACTAGAGACCAGTGACATCACAGAGACCCTTCATATTCATGAGAACACAACCTATCCAATCACTAGAGACCAGTGACATCCCCGGGACCCTTCATATTCATGAGAACACAGCCTATCCATCACTAGAGACCAGTGACATCACAGAG
This sequence comes from Rana temporaria, assembly GCF_905171775.1. Classification (NCBI taxonomy): domain Eukaryota; kingdom Metazoa; phylum Chordata; class Amphibia; order Anura; family Ranidae; genus Rana; species Rana temporaria. Next base: position 143,942,077 of record NC_053500.1, on the reverse strand, counting down.
ACCTTTCATATTCATGAGAACACAGCCTATGCAATCACTAGAGACCAGTGACATCACCATACCCTTCATATTCATCAGAACACAGTCTATCCAATCACTAGAGACCAGTGACATCACGAGACCCTTCATATTAATGAGAACACAGCCTATCCAATCACTAGAGACCAGTGACATCACCGAGACCCTTCATATTAATGAGAACACCCTATTCATTCGCTAGAGACATAATATCTGTTGGCACCTCCTGAGGTTATCTGGTTGATGATAAAACGCGTAGGGATTAGACTTCTGCTGAAAGCGCACAAAAAGTCCTTTGTGCTCCATCTTTCGTGTGCTATGGGAAACCACGAATATACTGTGCTGCACCTGCGCTGTGGGCAAACTGCAGTGTAAGGGGGCCACAAATGCCCTCCACAAAGAAGGTCCATGGTAATGGGCCTAAGAGGGTCGCTTGTGGGGTTTTCTAGGTGAGCAGCTGAGCCCTGTGTTCCCCAACTTATGCTCTGTTAATGTTTTTTTAATGTATAACCGTTTGACTGTCTGTCATTTTAATTCTAGACATACTTCTGATGAAGCGGCAAAAGCCGCGAAACTAGTCAAGATATTGTCATGACTCCCAACCCACTATTCTTCTCCCCCTCCTGGGGATCACCATACCGGTGTTGCGTTTGTCGTTAACTTTTTTAATTCTGTACCCCCTGTTGTGTCTTAATTGATGATGTGTTTAATTAAAATGTTTTCTATTTTTACAACTGTTTTTGTACATTTTATATTCATGTTACCAGTACCGCGATAGTCCAACAATGGCCCACCCCCTTCTTTGGCTCTCTGGTTTTGTGGACCTCAGAACCAATTTTTCTATATCTATATTCTGGATGATGGTACGACCCCTTCTTAAAGGGGTGTTCCAGTCAATATTTATGATTATTAAAAGTCAGCAGCTACAAAAAGTGTAGCTGCTGGCTTTTAATAAATAGACACTTACCTGCTCCAGCGTTCCAGCGACGCGCCGGACGGGGCTCCGCTCCTTTCCCCCCCTCCCCGGCCGGCGTCTTCATTGTCACCGGCCAGGGTTGTGGGGAAGAGGCTCTTGCCCTTGAATTATTTTTCCCATCATGGGCGTGAGCGGGGCCCCATGTCAAGTTTTGCCTAAGGCCTCACAAAGCCTAGAGCCGCCTTTGGGGGCACTTGTGTAGGCTCACTCCCAAGCTTTCGGCTTCATGGCCGGGCACCCACTGCGCATGCGCGAGCGGCACTGCGCGTGGAAGTTCAGTTTTTGGGTGGAACTCCGCTTTAAGTTTTTATTGATCCTTACCTTCAGAGGTTACAATCCGACATCACTGTGATTTTGTATATTTATGAGAATGCCGCCTTTGATGAAATTACATTTATTTTATTTATTTTTCTGGTGTCTTGCAGCCTTTATAGTGATCTGTCACTACAGCTGGTGGGTGAGATGAAGAAGATGATATCCTGAGATTGTCTGCTATGTGAGATGAGTCTTTGGTGACAGTTTGCTGGCTAGGCACACAGAGTCTCTGAGACAATTTGGGATCAGGCTTACTTCTCGAAGAACTCCACACCGGGTTCAGCTGTCACTGACCTCCGAGGGTCGTGAGAAAACTGTAATGGAGAGCCCCGTGAATGCGGCTGGTGGTGCTCCTGGAATCCACAGCTCTCATCTCTGATAATTCAGGTATGTGCAGCTTGCAGCAATGCCATCTACCAGGGATTTGTAAGAGTCATACTTTGCCATGGCAGCCAAAGATTACCACTATTTTTATGTCTTTGTTTAATTTTGAGTGCAACTTGCAAAGCACAGTATGTAGAATAAGTCAAATCACAGTCAGATATATCAAATGGTTGGGGGTGTGGTGCCTGCATTCCTTTTTTTTTGTTCTCATTTAATTCATTTGGTGGTCCAGCAAATAACACACTTATGTCCCTTTATGTCTTCACTCCTCTTCTGCAAATATGGCTTCCTATAGGGGCACTTGTGTAGGCTCACTCCCAAGCCGGGCTGTGACACACACAGCGCAGCTTAAGCCCCCCCCCCCCCCCCACTGTGTGAGGAAAGGAGAGCCAAAAACAGGCAAGTCTGACAGGGCACAATGAGTACATTCTTTACTTTACACTGCATTGATCATCAGTGCTCTGATTATCAGTGCAGCCCCATCAGTCCCAATCAGTGGCCATCAGTGCTGCCTATCAGTGCCCATTAGTGATGCCTAAGGCCTTGTACACACGACCAGACATGTCCGATGAAAACGGTCCGCGGACCGTTTTCATCGGACATGTCTGCTGGGATCATTTGGTCTGATGTGCGTACACACCATCAGACCAAATTCCCCGCGGACAGAATACACGGTGACGTGGCGGCAACGATGACGCGGCGACGTGCGCGCACCAGGAAGTTCAATGCTTCCACGCATGCGTCAAATCACTTTGACGCATGCGTGGGATTTCGGGCCAGCGGACATGTCCGATGAGTCGTACTGACCATCGGACATGTCCGACGGACAGGCTTCCAGCGGACAAGTTTCTTAGCATGCTAAGAAACTTTTGTCCGCTGGAAACCTGTCCGCTAGGCCGGAAAACTGTCCAGTAGGCCCTACACACGATCGGATATGTCCGCGGAAACTGGTCCGACGGACCAGTTTCCGCGGACATGTTCGGTCGTGTGTACAAGGCCTAATAGTGTAGTTTCATCAGTGCCTATCAATGCAGCTTATCAGTCCCCATCAGTGCTGCCTTATCCATGGCCATCAGTGCCATCTTCTCAGTGCAGCCTCATCCGTGCCCATAATTACCCATCAATCGCAATCAGTGCCATCTCCTCAGTGCAGCCTCATTAGTGACGCCTAATAATGCAGCTTCATCAGTGCGTATCAGTGCAGCTTATCAGTCCCCATCAGTGCTGCCTTATCCATGGCCATCAGTGCCATCTCCTCAGTGCAGCCTCATTAGTGAAGCCTAATAATGCAGCTTCATCAGTGCCTATCAGTGCAGCTTATCAGTCCCCATCAGTGCCGCCTTCTCCATGGCCATCAGTGCCACCTCCTCAGTGCAGCCCCACCAGTGCCCATACTTACCCATCAGTCGCAATCAGTGGCTATCAGTGCTGCCTATAAGTTCCCATTAGTAATGACTAATAGTGCAGCTTCATCAGTGCCCCCCCCATCAGTGCCTATCAGTGCAGCTTATCAGTGTCCATCAGTGCTGCCTAATCCATGGCCATTAGTGCCACCTCCTCAGTGCAGCCCAACCAGTTCCTATAATTGCACATCAATGCAGCCTCATAAGTGCCCATCAGTGAAGAAGAAAAATTACTTATTTGTTAAATTTTATAACAGGAAGACTTTTTCGTTTGTTTAAAAAAGTTCTCTTCTACAGTATTCAAAGATATTTTTTATAATTCTCTTTTCTATATATAGGTTTTATAAATATAAAAAAAAAAAGCATTTAAAAAAAAATATTGTTTAGTAGACCGAACAACAGTGAATGCAGCTTGCTGATCGGAGGGGTTAAGAAGATAATGATTTAAACTGGAAAGTTTGCACAGGTTTTTTCGCTTTCTACGGTAAGCCAATCGCTATGGAAACGGGCAAACTTCATGAAAACTGGCTGCCAAACTGCCTGCGAACAAAGCTTAGAACTGGCTGTCTCTCCACACCAGCAGATTCAGAATACAATCAATGCTTTCTCCATTCCTCTTTCTTGAGATATTTATTTTTCCTGCCCTGGACGAGACCTCAAGCAAAATCCAGGATTTAATTTTTTTTTTGCAGTTCTGGTACTTTCTTGTATTTTCATATTATTATTACAGGCAGGTTGGAAGAAGGACGCCAAGTCCTGCATGAGCCAGTGATCCGGCGAGGTGGAACTATTTTCTTTTACTTGAATTTCCCCATATGTAAAATTCTTGTTTCTCCAACTACCGGCGTTCCGTGCCGGGCCCCGGGGACGCAGGTGCTTCCTGCCGACTGCAGATTATTTTTATTATAATCCTTGTGTTTTTATGAGGTTTAAGGCTCTGCGCACAGCTGACATATCCATGATCGCGTTCTCGAGAAGAACAGAAGTGCTCAGAAGTTTAAGAAAAGTAGTTCAAGAGATGAGAGGGAGACATATGTTTAAGAGATGGAGGGCAGCTGAAGTCCTTAAAGTGTAAACCCTAACAATGAGCTTCTCTTATTTGCTCTCGTTTGGTCTGTTGAATATATTCTCAATCATTTTTTAGTTGCGGCACCCTTTAAAATGATGTAAAATGTAGAGGCAAAAAACTTAAATGTTACTTATCAATAGGAAACCTGAACCTGGGACAAGGCACACAACTGCCTTGATTAAATTAACTTCACATCAAAAGCTCCGCTTTACATCAGAGCCCCACCCTCCCCTCTCACATGAGAGCCCCCCTGTTATTTCAGAGGTCCCTCCATCACATCAGAGGTCTCCCATCACATCAGAGGTCTACCATCCCATCAGCGGTCCTCCATCACATCAGAGGTCCTCCATCACATCAGAGGTCTACCATCCCATCAGAGGTCCCCCATCACATCAGAGGTCTACCATCCCATCAGCGGTCCTCCATCACATCAGAGGTCCCCCATCACATCAGAGGTCCCCCATCACATCAGAGGTCCCCCATCACATCAGAGGTCCCCCATCACATCAGAGGTCCCCCATCACATCAGAGGTCTACCATCCCATCAGCGGTCCTGCCATCTCATCAGAGGTCTGCTATCCCACCAGAGGTCCTCCTTCACATCAAAGGGCTTCCATCCCATCAAAGGTCTTTCATCACATCAGAGGTTTTTGCCGACACATCAGAGATCCTCCTTTACATTGAAGGTTCCCCATCACATCAGAGGTCTCCTATCACACCAGAGGTTCCCCATCACATCAGAGCCCCTCCTTCAAATCAGAGGTCCCCTTATCACATCAGAGGTCCCATGAACAAAAGAGGTCTCCCATCACATCAGAGGTCTCTCCATCACAGCAGAGGTCCTCCTTCACATGAGAGGTCTCGCATCACATGAGAGGTCCTCCATCACATGAGAGGTCCTCCATCACATCAGAGGTCCCCCCCCCCATCGCATTAGAGGTCCTCCATCACATGAGAGGTCTTCCATCACATGAGAGGTCCTCCATCACATGAGAGGTCCTCCATCACATGAGAGGTCCTCCATCACATGAGAGGTCTTCCATCACATCAGAGGTCCCCCCCATCGCATTAGAGGTCCTCCATCACATCAGAAGAGAAAACAAACACAAAAAGCACCTCTGAGTAATCTGTTTAATGTAGTAACAAATTGATATATCCAACACTTACATGGAGGTAAATGAAGCGATGCTCGGATGGGGCAGTAGCAATGTCCTAGCTGGTATAGGGTCCAGAGTCATAAGGAGCATCCAGAAGTGTCCTCAAATCCAGGCTGTGATAGCCGCACGGGGCCGGGGAGAAGCCGGTTGAGTCCGTTGATGGAAGTGGCGGCTGAACTGATGACTCGTGGACTGGCGTGTGACGTCAGCTGAACAGGAGGAGAGCAGGGAGCCACAACGCGTTTCAGAGCATGCGCAGGTCGGGAACAGAGCATGCGCGCTCCTTTGTCCTTCTCTTCATGTGTATCCTGAGCTGGCTTCGCTCCTGAGAAGAGCTGCCCTAAGTACCTGACAGTTATCCCTACTTGCTATGAAGAGCTATTCACACTAATATTATCAGTACAAATTATGGACTGAAAAAATTTGTCGTTGGACTTGTTTGTCTTTTGGACTGTCTACTTACACAATTTTTGTGCCTGCTGTTTTCTTTTTATATATACCTCCCTAGTGATTTCTTATGCAGACATCCTGAGCGCTGTCATCCAGTGTTTATTGATTGGTTTGCGCAAAAGTTATAGCGTTTACAAAATAGGGGGTATTTTTATGGCATTTTTATTAATATTTTTGTTTTTTACTAGTAATGGCGGCGATCAGCGTTTTTTTTTCGGTACTGCGACATTATGGCGGACACTTCGGACACTTTTGACACATTTTTGGGACCATTGGTATTTTTATAGCGATCAGTGCTATAAAAATGCATTGGATTACTATAAAAATGCCACTGGCAGTGAAGGGGTTAACACTAGGGGGCAGGGAAGGGGTTAAGTGTGTTCCCTGGGTTCTAACTGTAGGGGGGTGGCCTCACTAGGGGAAATGACTGATCTTCATTGCATGAACAGAGGATCAGCATCGCGCACGAGCGGGGGGCTGCGCGAGAGCCGACGTTATACTAGCATACATGTACTTGGTCATGCAGGGCTACATCTTTCACTGCCAGAGCCACTTTTGTGATTTTTGCACACACGTTAAACGCACATTTTAGGCCTGAAGATTAGTTAAAACCCCCAAACATTGTATGTTTTCTGAAAGCGGAGACCCTGGAGAATAAAATGTCGGTAGCTGCAGTTTTTTTTAATGTCACACGATTTTAGCGCACATTTTAATCAAACACATATAAATATACGGACTGAATATCAGGCGGTATTGGGCGGTTCAAAATAAACTGGCCAACATTCGTCCCATGTGTATGGCAGCCGGTCCGACAGAAGCCGGCCGAATATCCGGCTTCTGTCAAAAAAGGGCATGAATGAAAAAGGTTTGCCAATCGTCATCCGATCTGTGCTCTCAGCCAATGCCTGAAAGCGCTGACCGGCGTGTTCTGGTGCCCCCTGTGCTCCTTTATCCAAAGATGTGTCTCTCTAATACAGGAGGTGTGGTATTGGCCAGATCACCAGGTGAAAACAGAGGGAGGAAAAAGCCTAAAAATAGAAAACATATGCAGCCACCACATCTAATGATCAGTAATCTGCAATATATTATATTATTGGTTTGGGGTTTATTACCGCTTTTAGGATGCCTATAGAACTTGCCTTGACCTTATCAACTCCAATATTTGTTTCAGCAACTATTATCCCGATGATACAAAGGTTTATTTTCATGTATACAAATAAAGATCAGTATCAGTATGTGTGTCTGCTCTGTACACAATACATAGAAATATTCTCTATTGACCAGCAAACCACACAATATTACAAGACCCGTCATTTGCAGATTTAGTTTCCTTTAAGTCCTGCAATACAATAAATATGTTGATTTGTATAGATCAAGGGCCAACTTCCATTTGCTGTTTGTAACCCTATAGTGCGCAGATAACAATTCATTGTTCTATTGTTACCTTACCTGGAGAAAAAGTATCTCATTTGTTGGAAGTGCACCTGTTACAGATAATGGAATTTTTACGTTCTGCAGTACACAGTACAACAGTAAAAATACCGATAGATCGTGATTCCATCAGATATCCGATCGTGTGTACGAGGCTTCAGAGTTAACGGGGGACAGATGCAGCATCGGACTGATGCTGCATCCAGCTAGGTAAGTATGATTCTACAAAAACCCTGATTCCCATACTCTTTTAAACAATTAAACCCCCCCCCCCAAAAAAATTGAGCCCCCCTACCCTCACATACATAAACCTATGAACTTAGGTAACTTCCTCCGCTTCAAGAATGTGCCAAAGAAGCTCATGTACTAAATTTTGGCACCGAGTCGAGTGTGTTTTGCGACATAATGCATTTGGGGTACTATTAAGACATAATAACACTGTAAACATATCACAAATTTTAGGAAACGCGGGCAGAAACGCATGTTTCCGCTACGCCCAGATGTGAACAAGGTCTAAGAGCATAAGGACAGCACTCAAATGTAATGGCACGGAATGCATTGTCCCTTACTTCTGTGGTTATCACCTCTGTCCTCAGGGCCCACTAACAGGCCAGGTTTGCAAGATAACTGAAATACATCTGTAGCGCCTGTGTACTTTCAGTCCAGGTGCTATATTAAATTTAGAGGGGGATGAGAGAGTTAGTTTACTCTCATCCAGCTAATTCATGTAAATTAGGCCTCTACTCTAGCTGGGCTGTACTGCCAGTTCATTCTGTGTTCCAGAGGTACCTTTCCACCTCTGGGCGACAGGTGGCAGCAGTGGAGTTCAGTCCTAAGTGCCTCTTGCCAGCAGCCAATCAGGAGGGGTTTTCCCTTGCGGGGCATGCTGGGGGAGGGTACTTCTTGAGCGGACGCCATTTTGTGGGGTTCATCTTCTGGTGCTTGTTCCGGGTGCGGCACCCACCTTCAGGGTGTGCGCACATCACGGGCCCCGGCGATATGGCCTACCAGGCCGGGGCGCACTTGCTATGCTGTGTTCTCAGTTCTGGGTCATGTTGGCCCGGAGCAACTGAAGCTGTAAGGGGGCCCCAGTGATCGACTGGGTCCCCAAATTTCTGTGAGGAAGATCCCAAGCGAGTTGTGCTGTTCAGTGGGGAGTCAGTCTGAGGTGAGCCCGGAGGCAGGCGATCCAACAGGGCCTAGACAATCCATCGGGGGTTACCGGACACTGATAAGTTGGATGATGCAACTTATCAGTCGGTGGCCCAAAAGTAAGAAGACTACCTGAGGGAGATTCAGGCACTACATTTACTGGAGAAGATTCACTTCATAATCCTATGTACGGGGAAAGGGTCTGTGGCAGAGGTTCTTTCCCGATATTCACTTACACCAGGTCTGTGGCAGAGACCTGCTCTTCTTCCAGTGCTCCGAGTGATACCCTGGCTGCCAGGTCTGTGTGAGAGGCCTGTCCAGGTGCACTATACCCCCTCAGCTGAGGGGCGACGAAGGTGAAGTGTTATTTGAAGCAGGACTGCTTCTGTATTATCCAAGCCTGAGTCAGCAACTTTCTCCTTTTCACCAACCTTTATTCTATCTACCTCAAGTTCACTGTTTGCCGTGTTGGGCAAGAATAAAAGCACAGAAAAAGACACCTTGCTGTTTGGACATTCCGTCATTGCTCATCATCATCATCATACCCCTAGACGCATCACAGAAGGTAACACGCCATCCCTGTTCTATCCAGCGGCTCCTGCGGGGGTAGCGCTACACATCACAGGTGATATAACTTGCTGCTCAGTGATTGCAGTATTCTAGTCTGCATCTCCCCAAAGTAATACATAAAACCTGGCCTGCTAGTGGGCCCTGAGGACAGGGTTGATGACCACTGCCTTACCGTGCGTGGTGAGAATCACTTTAAGTAGAGACTTCAGTTTGAGTTTCAGTTGAATTTACTGTATTTCTGGAGGCGCATGTCTACATTAGTAAAAGGAAAATAATGTACAGGTGTATCCACTGCCAACGGAAACAATGTGCTCACATTCTAAAATTACTGCATTCCTGAAAATCCAGACAGGAATATAAAAATTGATCTTAAAATATCCAGACAAAATTGTGCATAAAAGACGCCTTTTAGGAGTTTAATATTACCCTCCATTTCAATAAAGGAGAAAATATAATGAAAATATTTGGACGCTTCCGTCAGATCGTTTTTCTAAGACGTTCATGAAAAAATGTCAAAGCAGTCGGACCTCAAAGTTCTTTTTTTATTAGACCTCTCAGAACTAGTCTTTGTATTTATGTATGAAATCTGATCTGTGAGATCGGGTTCTGGAGGTCTGTAGAGATATAACAGAGGCAGTGACCTGAGCCATGTTTGAGTGGACTTACAAAGAAATCAGTGTAGCCCTCTTTTTTTTGGCGGGGGGGTTGTGAAGAATGAACACGATATTGCACTAAACCTGTAGATAAATAGTGGACGAGTAGCTTTGATAATAAAGTTAGCAGTGCCTCCACCCAGGACAGGGTCTCTGTGAACAGAGGGGGTTCCGTTCCCGAGCAATTACCCAGTAATCTAATCAAACTAAGTGGGAACAGAACTTCTGCAACCAATATATAACATTAATCATAAGTATAGAAATAGTAGCTTTATACAAGAAAAGATTAATAGTATATTTATGCAATGTACAAACAGGTATTATCAGCAAAGGGCCTGATCCACAAAAGGGATACGCCGGCGTATCCCTGTTTCTATCTATGGAACTGATCCACAGAATCAGTTTCTCATAGATAGGCAGAAGATCCGACATGTGTAAGGGACTTACACTGTCGGATCTTAGGATGCAGTACCGCAGCCGCCGCTGGGGGCATTTCTCGTCGAAATCCAGCGTCGGGTATGCAAATTAGCACTTACGGAGATCCACAAAGCTTTTAAGCTTCGTTTTTTCTCTGTAAGTATTAGTTTGCAGTCCCAAAAATTATGGCTGCTTTTACAAAGTGTAAAGTTAGTACACCATGTAAAAGTAGACCCTTCTTTCCCGCGACGCTGTCAATTTTTTTTTTAAATATTTTTTTTTTTCCCGCCGCATCTCTTTTTTTTCCCGACGCAACTTTTTTTACCCGGCGCGATTCACAAAACTCGGCGTAACGTAATTTCACGCAATGCACGTCGGGAAAATCGCGTCGGGAGCATGAACAGTACGTCCGGCGCGGGAGCGCGCCTAATTTAAATGGGACTCCCCCTATTAGATTAGGAACGCCTTGCGCCAGACGGATTTAAGTTACACCGCTCAAAATTTCTAGGTAAGTGCTTTGTGGATCGGGCACTTAGGTAGAGATTTAGCGGCGGTGTAACTTAAATAGGAAAATTTAAGTTACGGCCGCTCTTTGTGGATCAGGCCCAAAGGGCCTAATAGAAGTCCTGGTTGAAGTAGTGCACATATGCCCCAGTATATATACTGGCAGTTATTAAAGTCCTGAAGTCCTCTCCTAATAGACAGAACATGACCCTACAGTCAAGAGTATAAGGAAACTGTGTCCGTCCATGGACTTCAGAGAAAAGGATTTTATGGTGAGTACAAAAATCCTATTTTTTGCATGCACGCGATTGGATTGGAGTGCGAAGTGCCCAGTCTATTTGCCTTTCCTTTCAAATTCAAGTGAAAAAGGTGAATGTTGCCTGCTCTAAATCTCTCTGGGAAAGTTTCAGTCTTTCCCCCGATGTAATATTTTGCTCTCAGAGAAACGTGAACATTTTGTTGACTCGGAGCTGGAAGGATGTCACCATGGAAGATTCCATGACAACCAATAATGGGATAGATTCCATGGGGGGAATGTTAACGTTTCTGATGAACCTGCTACTTGTAATGATTTATCTGTCTCTATCTTTGTCTGTAGTGTTCTCTGTACATCACTGCGGCATATGTCAGAGCTATAACAATGTATAATATTTTTATTTATTTATTACAGCTACTTAAGTAGCGCCATCAATTTCGCAGCGCTTTACATCTCTGTTGTACATTCACATCAGTCCCTGCCCTCAAGGAGCTTACAATATAAAGGTCCATAACTCACATTCATACATACACATAGTAGGACAAATTTACACAGGGGACAATTAACCTCCCAGCATGTCTTTGGAGTGCTAGAGGAACCCGGAGTACACGGAGGAAACTCACACAGGCTAAGGCAGAACTTGAAGACTCCAGGCAGGTAGCGCCGTGGTTGGGATATGAACCAACAACCCTAGTGCTGCCAGGGCTAACCAATTTTCCTGTGCTGTCAAGATTTTATCTGGGGGGGGGGGGGCATTAGATTGTAAGCTCCTATGGTGCAGAGACTGATGTGACTGGCTTAGTGTTTACAGGCATATTATAAGAGGAATGTTACAAAAAAAAATCACCAGCGCATTTAGGAGAGTAGGTTATGAGCAGAAAAGACGCTTGCAACGCCTAAACGCGTGAAAATGCTCCTAAACATTAGACGGGTTTAGCACTTAAGTGTTTACTCATTCTAATGTCCAAAATAAATTCATATTCTGGCCAATGGCATCCAAAGGAGGCTCAAAGGCTTGACGCACCTAAACGTGCCTAAATGCGTCGGGTTGCCATCTGTTTGGGATTCACCCGGACAGTCCGGGTTTTGAATCATGTGTCCGGGTTTCAGGCGGACTGAAACCCGGACACGTTATTTAGACAGGAATGTGGCTTGGAACAAGGCCTGGCAGGAGGGTGAGGGGGCACTATGTGCGCCGCATTACTTATCTCTTTGGAGCGCCCAAACGTCTCCTAGGTCTGTTAGAATCCTTGGATTACGAGTATAATCCGCTCCAGGAGAATGCTTGTAATCCAAAGCACTCGCATATCAAAGCGAGTTTCCCCATAGAAGTCAATGGAAAACGAAAATAATTTGTTACGCATTGACTTCAATGGCATGCAATACCGCATGTGGCCAGAGGTGGGGGGATCAGAATCACTCGGAAAGGCCCGAGGACACTTCGGCTGAACTCGAAAACCTTGGAAAGGCCCAGAAACTGAGTATTTCCGCGATTTTCTGAGCATTTCTGATCAGCGCCGTTCGGCTCTGCTCTGGCGCCCCCCCACCTCAGGCCAAACGCGGTATTGCACACCGCTTTGGCTTGAATCCTACTAGTTTCGTGAGACAAACACTCGCATAACGAGTTAGGATTTTTTTAAATACAGCGCTCGTATTGCGAAACGCTCATCAACCGCATTACTCGCAATCCAAGGTTCCACTGTATATTGAAAAAAAAAGCAAATTTTCTATGTGTCGCTAAAGTGTTCAGGTTTGGCTTAAAGAAAAAGTGTCAACCCTAGTCTACATGCGTGCGCAATATGCAGATTTAGGTGCGTTTTTTAAGCTGCTTTTTCCTGCCAGGAGTAAAAGGCGTTCAAAATTCAAACACCCACAGGAGCCCTTCATGCGTTTCTTTGCCTCTAGATATATTTGTTTAGGAATGTTGCAGAACTTTGCGTATGCTAATATCAAGCAAACATTTGTTTGTTTTTTTCCCATCAGAAACACACATTGTACAAATTACTTCCACCCAGAGACACCCATGTGAAACTTCCACATCCATCCTGAGACAGAACAAATCACCAAGTCCATTCATAAACAGACACAGCTTGTCAATTTCAATCTTCCTCCTGATTATTTCCAAGAATGACGATCTCCGCCACTGCCTTTCATACTCTCTAAATGACTCCGGTATTTAAAATTGTTTCAGTGCTGGGAATCTTTTCCTGGACAGTTGATTGCTCAGCATGCACATGTATGAAAATTGCTTTTTTTTACTTTTGTACTCCGCTTTTTACATTTAAACTGCCAATCCCTAATTTTAGACAAATGCGTCATATAAAAGATTGATGGTTACAATAAAGTATACTGTATGTATACCCCATCATTAAAATCTAACTGGAGCCTTCATTATACAAATTCCCAGGGACGCAACTAAAACCTTTAGGGCCCCTGATACAAAAAAACACAAACTGCAGCAAGTTTACTACTGCTTTAAAGGGACGCTCTGGGTACTTTTGCTGCCATTGTGCTATTGCTGGGTGTCCAGCGTGTCCCTGTACCTTTAAGGAGGGGTGGGCTTTCTCCAGGCATACCTGCCCTCAATCTATTGATTATTACCCTGTTTCCATGAAAATAAGCCCAACCCCAAAAATAAGACCTAGCGTGAGTTTCTGGGATGGCTGCAATATAAGCCCTACCCCCAAAAAAAGACCTAGTTAAAGTCCTTGTAGAATCATGTAATCCGTTCTGTAAAAAGATTATATAATGTGCAGTGTGTCTCCTTGTGTAACTTTATTGTGAAAAATACCTTATTTAGAGGGCCGCTGGGCACTCATGTGACCTGCCAGAGTCTTTTCTTCTCCTCCCGGTTGATGTCAGCGGGCCCTCCCTCTGCAGTGCTCAGAGCGGGCTAGCATCAGCGGGGATCTCGGCCCCTCCCCTGTGCAGTATTCGGAGCGGGGAAGAAGAACACCGGCGGCTCACGTGAGCGCCCACCGGACTTTGGGATTCTGATGTAAGAGGAGACTTTGGGGATCCTAATGAAAGTGGTGTCTCTGCTGTAAGGGTGAACTCTGGGAATCCTGATGTAAGGGGGGGGGGCTCTGAGGACCCTAATTTAAGGAGAGGGGACTCTTGGAACCCTGATATAAGGGGGTGGGTAATTTTGTGGACCCTAATGAAAGGGGTAATCTCTGATATAAGGGGGTCAGGCCCTGGGGGCCCAGGCCTAAAGCTGTGTAAAATTTCTGATGGCTGCTCTTTTCCCCACACACTGCGCCAACGTTCCGCGTACCGCTGGTTGATGTTAGCTGGAGACGAAGCCGTCTCCTGCAAGCCTCAGCCAATCCGCGAAGAAGAGGTATCCAACCAAGCCAATGAGGTGCTGCGCAAGCCATGCTGCGCTCAACCTCACTTCCACCCAACTCCCCAGTCAGTTTCCACACTAAGCTAACAGTGGCAAAGAGGTGAGAAAGCATCCCTGTACAGGCTGCATTTGGGGCCTTCATTTTTTTTTGGGGGGGGGGAGGTGCTCTTCCCTAGGGTGCAAAAAAATAGTTTAGCACCGGCCCTCACTGCGGCCAGTCAAAGAGCCAGAGTCCACAGCCCCGGAAGAAACAGGGGTGGAGATGGATGCGGCCACCAGTGGGGACATTGCGGACATCTGGGGCTTCGTTTGCAGGTAAGTGCTACATAAAGGGCTAGTATACTAGTCCATTATGCTTTTACTTTGCAGGGGAAAAAAGAGGAAGTAAAACCCATCAGGTTTTACTTCCTCTTTAAATCCGCTTTGGGGCTTACCTCTCCCTACTGAGGGTATATTTCCTCAAGCCTTCAGGGAAGGTGAGATCTGTGTCCTCCTTGTACACCGTTAGAAAACCAAAAAGTCAGAGGACGCTGAAAACTGGTGATACCTCCCCTCCCGTCCCCGAGGTTTGCAGACGATGCCGCTTGTGAACCAATGAGCTGGTGTACAGTGTTGCTAATTAGATGCTCATCCATCAATAACGTGGGCAATGAATGACTTTGGCTTGTCAGAAAACACCTTAGTAATTCAAGCACATCCAGAGCTGTGTGCAGCAGCCATACAAAGCTTGGACAAGCCCACTAAGGGGATTCCCACAAGCCAATGCCATGTCTAAAAAGCCACTTGGCAAAGTCTGAACAGGACTAGTCGCTTCTTCTGTCTGAGCAGCCGCATGCAAGCTGCCATCTTGGCTCTGTAAAAGTGTTACACGACTTGTTACCTGGTTGTGCCATTTTATTATTGACATTATTATTTTTTAAGTTTTAAACCCTAACTGGATGAGATTTAGTTTGCTAATGAAATATGTATCATAAACAATTGCCATGGCTTTTTGTTTTTCACCTTTTTTGCATTGAAACTAATGAATTATTCTGCAAGGATAGCTGCTTGTCTGTGTTTCTCTAATTTATCGGGACTGCTTGGTGAAAACATAATGATCCACGCCAGATTTGGTTCAATAATAAGTCCATTAGGTCTGTTAGTGGGCTGTAGCTGGGCCAGTGTAAGAACAGCCCAGTGTGTTGGCTTTGAGGAAGAAGGAAACCCCTTTGAAACGCGTCAGACTGCAGAGACCCCCCTCTTATGTAATGGTGATTGTCTAGTCTGGAGGTACCAAGTCACGGATGAGCGGCTAGATAAGCGCTTTTAACTCCTTGGTTTGTAATTAGTTCTTTTTATCTATCAGTTATTTATTAAAAGTGTGTGGGATAATGCACTAGGCCTCTCTTGTTTTCATCATTTTTCAGTGGTGATAGGACTTCCCCAGTCCTAGAGGGTAGCGAGGTCCTAAAAGAATTCCCAGATGTGCAGTGGAATAATACTTATAACTTACTGAGCTGTTACACTCATGCGCAGGAGACTAATGGTGCTGTTGGGAGTGTGCTGGATGTGCCTGGGCACACCTAATCACACCTTGCTGCATGGATTTCCCCTGCTGCCTGGCCTCCCTGTATGCCCCTTTCCCCCATAGTGCTACCAGCTTCCCTCCTCTCATCTCCTCTCCCATTGACTTCTGCCTGGGGCCACTTCTGTGGACTCCGGACTCTGTGCAGGCCAGTCAAATTCCTCCACCCCAAACTCGTTCATCCATGTCTTTAGGGACCTTGCTTTGTGCACTGGTGCACAGTCATGTTGGAACAGGAAGGGGCCGTCCCCAAACTCCTCCCACAAAGTTGGGAGCATGAAATTGTTGAAAATGTCTTGGTATGCTGACGCCTTAAGAGTTCCCTTCACTGGAACTAAGGAACCAAGCCCAACCCCTGAAAGACAACCCCCCACACCATAATCCCCCCTCCACCAAATGATTTGGACCAGTGCACAAAGCAAGATCCATAAAGATTCCTGACCTCAACCTGATAGAACACCTTTAATGGGCTTTTGGCCTGGGACTCAAAAAAAAAGGAAAAAAAAGAACACCTTTGATGAATGAATTAGAGCGGAGACTGGGAGCCAGGCCTTTTCGTCTAACATCAGTGCCTGACCTCACAAATGCTTTTCTGGAAGAATGGTCAAACATTCCCATAGACACCCTCCTAAATCTTGTGGACGGCCTTCACAGAAAAGTTGAAGCTGTTATAGCTGCAAAGAGCGGAGCCAACTCAATAGTGAACCCTTTGGCCTAAGATGTCATTAAAGTTCATGTGCGTGTAAAGGCCGGCGTCCCAATACTTTTGTTAATATAGTGTCTGGCATCTTCAACCCTACCAACTATGTAGCCACTGAAATTCGGTCAATTGTGAAGTTGAACCTGTGCTTGTATCAATAAATAAACTAACTTGGGAAAAGTTCAAAACTAATTTTACAAAGTATTATTTTACTGAAAGGGTAGTTGATGCTTGGAATAAAGACAATCAAAAGTAAATGGCTTCAAACATACGTGGGCCAAACATAGATCAAACAAAACAGTTAACGAAAAAACAAAAAAATAGAAAACAAAACAAACAAAAATGGGCAGATTCGATGGACTACTTTATCTTTTTCTGCCATCACTTTTGTATGTTTGTATGCAAATACACCTTGCGATGCCTTGAAATAGAATTACAGTGGGAAAAAAATGAATTGCACTAAAATTGCAATAGGATTAAAGTGGGGAGAAACTAAGGTAATCTCGTTGAATGCGCTTTTTTTTTTTTTTGCACAAGCTATTTCAATTCAATCTTGCTGGAAATCACAATTTGATGTCTTTGATTGCTGGGCAATTTCAACAAAAATTTCAATCGAAAGTTCCATCGCTTGAGCCAGCTGAAGAGTGTCATACAAGAGGAACATATTTTACATCATTTTTTTTATATCTGAGAATTTAATTTCCAGTGTCCCAAAAATGTGACTTTCCTTAGAGGTTTTCCTCCTGAGTGCCGAACAAAATTGTCCACATCTGTTTTTCTCTGATACTTTTGTTATAAAAACACAAAAATATCTGAAATGTATCCCGAACGTGCAGTCAGTTCCTCCACATTATTAATGACACAAAACTAATGATTGTTTTGATAGAGCATTACAAAGCAATGCAAGCTGTGACCCCTGGAGACGTAAAGCCAGGTTGAGGGTCTGGCAGGATTCCATGACTGTCAGTGAAAATTGATGGAATCCAGCAGACTTCAATGGGAGGATAAGACACAGTGTTCCCACTTCCTCTGCCCTTTCTTCCTCTTCTAAAATGTCACCTTGCAAGGATTGTGTAACTTGGCAGCACTGAAAAGAGCCGTCTGATGTGGCAGGAAAGTAAGATGATGTCCGTTTAACCTCTGTGTGTTGAAGAGGAACAAAACCTGCCCAGTCCCTTGGAGAAAGCCCATCCAGCAATTTTCTATAAATGAAAACCCCACCCAATCTCCTTCACTTCATAATAAAACAATCTTCTTAACTGTGTGACTATTCTTGCTCCTCTCCATAGATACTCTTCAGTTGTGTTAGATAAAACAGTGTTAGTTTGGACAGTGCTGGGACAAGATCATGCAGTGCCCAGGAAAAAGATGCCAAACTCAACCCAGTGTGGGCAGGTGTCAGGAACCAAGAATCAGTAAAAGTCACACTATTTAATAAAATGGTATAAACAGAGCAAACGTAGTCAAAACATAGCCAGAGTTCAGGAACCAGGACGGGTAGTCAGAACAAGCCAGAGAAACAGGAGTCCATAGATCAGCGAAGTCGGGTGCAGCAAACATGATCAGGAACCAGAAGGGAAGTCAGCCAAGCAAAAATCTCACGGCAGAGAGAGTCTGGATGTGTTGACCAAGGCAAAGGCACAGAAGATCTGATCCAAGGAGTTTATATAACCAGCACCTCTAGCTGACAAGCAGGAAATGAAGACCAGGCGAGTCACTGTGAAAGGAAGAGTTTGGGCAATTAACCGACAGCTGAGCACAGAGCTCTGAGAAGGAAGGGCTGAGCTGAGCTAGCTAGCATTGGGGCCCTGTCCTTATGGTGGTGCACATAAATTCAGTCTCAGTAAAGTCTGCATGCAGTGAATAAGGCTGCTTGTTAGATGGCCAGTCCCTCAGTCTCGGCTAGCGCCAATAGGTTAATGGCAGCAGCGTCACTCGGCCGGCAAGAGATTCTTGCCAAGAATCTCGTCAGGAAAAACAATGTTTTTTTCATCACGAGATTCTGGGCCGTGTGTACACGGCTTAAGTCATCCGGTTTTCAGGCCAGGAAAATACAAATCTTTTTCCTCCTATATCAGTTTATCTCTGGGAATTGTAGTCCACCAGTTCATTAAAAGAGAAGTATGGGTTTTGTCTTTTTCCAAATCATACTTACCTAGGTGGATGCAATATATTACATACATTATTGGTTTTGGGTTTAATACCGCTTTAAATTGATGGGTTTAGTTCCACTTTAATATGTCAGAGGAACGGGGAGTGTGGAAAATTCTCCTCAGTGGTGTCACAGATTTGTAGTCTTCCTCACTCTATCTAATACTAGGAAAAAAGGTCCAGAGTGCGTCTTTAATCACTGTAGATGAGAAAGTAGGCCTGGCGTTGCCATAAAAGCCTTCACTAATCCTTTTGCTACGCTGCTCATCCTCCATATCTAAAGCACGAGCCTCAAAAAAATGTATAGCGGATTCTGTTCGAATTTTGTTCTTTTACTTGGCCAGTCTCAAATGTCAGCTACCATCCCCGGGGGAAGATGATCTGTTCAGTGTTATAAAGAGAGAGTGAATTATGGCGTTCAGGAATCTCAGCTTGCACCAGGCAGACACGGTTATCTGTGGAGCTGCCTGCCCTTCTCTCCCACTATATAAACACCACGGATGAATGATAGGCATTAAACAAGCTGAAAGCTTTTATTTCACACTGTAAAAATGGAAGAAATACATTGTCTAAGGCTTTGAAAGTGATCCTCTTCATTACCTTTTCTAAATAAGCAGTGAAATTTTTTACTCTTTCTTCCATATATCTTCACATATAATAAATAAATACAAATAATGTAGCAAGGTCCCAGGCCTCCTTTGGTCTGATGAGAACCTCCAGGGCCAAGGATAGCTGACATCCTTTAATATGTGGTGGGTTGTGAGGCATAGTGGGTGTAAAAAAAAGCCATTGGGGGCCAGACACTTCTTGGATGTAAAAGAGGTTTTATTTCTTTGACATTGAATTTTATATTTTGCAAGGGAAAGAGGGTTAGGGCCAGGACACCCTTATAGTTGCAATTTCAAATGGCAGACTCCGAGACTTCAACATGAGGACAGCCGTATAGGAAAAGGCCCCAGCAAGGCACCACTTCTGCACGTGCAGTATTGCTGTCTCCTATGGCAACAGTACTTAGAGCTGTTACTTTGAGTTAGGAACGGCTTATCAGCTTTACTACAACTTCTTGTGGTTCTTCAGCCCCTTGAGCTCCTGGTCTCTCACTGGACCCTCTGATTCACTAACTCTGAATCATGTGAGCTCCTCAAGGCTTTTTCGGTGATATCTCCCTCAAGCGCCACCCATGCTTACCTGCTGGGTCTCTAGCTTGGCACTTCGAATACCTTCAAGCTTCACCCCTACTTCACCGGCTCGGTCCCTGGCTCGACACACAAGGCTGCTCTGCAAGCCTCACCTCCGCTGGTTGGGTCCCTGACTTGATCACCGCCTGAATTTTCCCGATTCTCCACCGTGCCCATTCGGTGAAAATACTGCTCCGTTGTAGTGGCGCATTGCCGGCGGTATTAACCCTTTCTCGGCCACTAGCGGGGGTTAAAAGCGCCCCGCTAGCGGACGAAATGCGCCGCAAATCCAATGGTAAAATAGCGTAATTTTACTGCTATTTTACCGCCGATGCTTCGGGTCGGCAGCAGTGTAAAAGGGCTCTAAATGCTGGTTCATACAGGGGCAATCCAACTTACAGCGCGACTTTGCAAGGTGATTTGGAGGCAACTTCATTGCCGCTGTAGAGCAAACACTGTACGCTACGCCAACGCAGCGCGGAGAGGCAAGCATTGCATTCAGCAAGCCAGTGCTCCCAACGCTGCGCCCATGCAAATGAGGCGTGACCCCATGCAAATGATGGGCCGAGCGCCAGACAGGTACGTATCACGAACTGCGCATGCGCCGTGACGTGGACGCAAGCACAGCACCCCCATGCGCCTTCTCACAACCACGCCGGCACAACTGCCTAAGCTACGCCGGATCACTGCGTACGCCGTGAACATAACGTACGCCCAGCCAGACACACGTCCAACGCACAATACGCCGGCTTGTGTTCCCTGGTGCAGACCTGTGCATGTCTGTTGCCGGGTTGCACCTCCTTTATGGGGAATAACTTTACGCCGGACGTACAACTTAAGCACATCGCGTGTTGCATGCGCCGGGCACACGCACGTTCGTGAATCGCCGTATTTCCCCTTATTTGCATGTTTGAATGGCTAATCAATGGGAGCGGGACCATGCGCCCGGCCTAAATGTGCGCCCACCCCACGCCGGCGTGTGCAAGCTACGTCGGCGGGGTGTAGCCTGTTTTTAGGCGCATATTGGTTTGTGGGTCTGGCGCACACATACGCCGGCGCACATTTGCACTTACGTCGGCGTAACGTGTTATACGTCGGCGTAAGTGCTTTGTGAATCTGGGCCCAAGTCTCTATCAAGCCTTAAGGTCCTTTTGTGCATTTTATTGTGATTCTATTAACATCCATTGCTCAAGGTGAGCCTCAATAAACATCCAAGAGTTGATTGTCCATTGAATAACTTGTTTATTGTCATCAGAGTAGGAACTTGGGACGAGGACAAGGCCCAAATACACTATACTTCCACCTCACATATCCGCTTCTCTAAAGGAAAACACACTCCAAGGTAACCCTAAAATGCCTTCATATTGACATCTTTGGTTTCCATCTGTAAAATCACCTCCCTTGCCCAGAAAGAAGTTTACCCTCCAAATGCCTTTGGAATTCTTCCTGTATATTTTCCTTTCCCGTAGCCAATTAGCCTTCACCTTTCTGAGAAGTAATAATTCCTATCTTGCATTCTCTCCGTAGGCTCGTGATATCTTGACCCAATAAACCTAAGTTTTATCTTCAAGGTTAGTATGTAACAACATTTTAATGTGTACTTCAGGGGAAAGGGGAAGAAAAACTATGCAAGAAATTCCTGCCTATCAATAATTAAATTTTTTTATAGCTCTGGCTGGGAGCTAACCAAACAGAAAAAACAAGGTCTCCATGGAAAATGTAATCTCTAAACTGAAAGCCAAACAAGAAAAATTAATGCTAATTGCCTGACGTTTTACTGCAAAGCTCATTAGTTAGCTGATTGCATCTGACCGCACTGAGAACAAATCAATATGTTCTTACAGTTACAGTAGATGTAAACCCTAATTGGATGACATTTACTGTACTTTGCGCTGTGTAGCAGAAACCGTTGTCATTTTTTTTTTTTATTCTAAATAAATGTTTCCACCTTTATTCTATCATTTGTTACATTTCTATGCAGTACTGGGGCAGGGTTGTCCAGCACTAGGGTTGCCACCTCTTCTTCAAGCCAAACCTGAACACAGGGCAATTTTTTCACAGTAAACACAATAGGATTATAAAGGACCTGGGACATATTCGGGTGCCCCAGGGAGAGTAGTAATGTGGTGCGCCTTGGCGAACACTGGGTGTGGCTGACTTCATTGCCCCGCCCCACCCCACCGTGATGCCAAACCTGCCCCCAGAAAGCCGCCCACAGCTCAGGGGCGGCAACAGATTTGTGTGTGATTATTGAAGTGGCCCCATAAAATTTTCCCCATCAAAATCTGCCCCATCAAAACACCCACCATTAAACTGTCCCCATCAAATTTGCCCCCTCATAGTACTCTATTATAAATAAATTAGTAATGGTGTGTCTGTGCTCCCCCCCACTCTGTAATCAGAGCTGAGATGCTCCAGCTCCCTCCCCCACCACCCATCACGTGGGTGGAACTCCACTTTAACCTCATGTTTGATATTTTATAAACATTTATTAAATAAAATAGGTATTACACAATGTTTGTGTGCACTAAAATGCATTCAAGTGAATTTTTTCCCCTGAAAATCTGCATTTAATAAACAGCTGCATGAATATCGTGTGACAGAAAATATGGCAACAACCACCATTTAATTCTCCAGGGTCGCTGCTTTCAGAAAATATATCATGTTTGGGCATTATAAACCATTTACATGATTATTTTAACGAGTGTGTGAGAAATGTCTCTCCACCCCCCGTGCTCTCCACCCCCCTCCCTGTGCTCTCCACCCCCGCGTGCATTCTGCCCCCCCCGTGCTCTCTGCCCCCCCTGTGCTCTCCACCCCTCCCCTGTGCTCTCCAGCTCCCCCCTGTGCTCTCCACCCCCCCAGTGCTCTCTCCCCCCTGTGCTTTCTGCCCCTCCCCCGTGCTCTCCAGCCCCCCAGTACTCTCCTGCCCACCTCCACCCCCGTGCTCTCAGTGGGGAAGGGGCACATACATTAGTCATGGGCTGGCTGCTCAGTCTAAAATGCCCAGGACTATCTTTTGTCCCAGTCCGGGCCTGCCGATGGGGGAAAGCTGCAGCATCAGACTGATGCTGCAGCACAGAGGTGAGTGTAGATGTTTGTTTGTTTTTTTTAGAAACCCCAAACTCCTTTTTTAACCACTTCAATACAGGACATTTTCACCCCCTTCCTTCCCAGACCAATTTTTAGTTTTCAGCGCTGTCGCACTTTAAATGACAATTGCACGGTCATGCAACACTTTACCCCACAAATAGAGCTTTCTTTTGGTGGTATTTGATCACCTCTACGTTTTTGTTTTTTGCGCTATAAACAAAAGAAGAGCGACAATTTTAAAAAAAATCTATATTTTAAATAAAAAAAAAAAATGGTAAAAAAATCGCAATAAGCGTATATTGATTGGTTTGCGCAAAAGTTATAGCGTCTACAAAATAGGGGATAGAATTATGGCATTTTTTTTTTTTTTTTTTTTTTTTTTACTAGTAATGGCAGCGATCTGTGTTTTTTATTGTGACTGCGACATTGCGGCGGACACATCGGACAACTTTGACACATTTTTGGGACCATTCACATTTATACAGTGATCAGTGCTATAAAAATGCACTGATCGCTGTGTAATGTGACTGGCATGGAAGGGGTTAACACTAGGGGCGATCAAGGGGTAAAATGTGTATCTTATGGAGTGTTTCTAACTGTAGGGGGGAGGGGACTCACAAGGGGAGGAGACCGATCTGTGTTCCTCTGTACTGGAAACACACATCGGTCTCCTCACCTCTGACAGGTCGCGGATCTGTATGTTTACACACACAGATCCGCGGTCCTGCCATGTTCACGGACAATCGCGGGTGCCCGGTGGACATTGTGGCCGCCGGGCACGCGCACCGAGCGACGCGGCGGGCGTGTGCCCCCTAGACGACCGGGAAGCCCAGGACGTCATATGACTATAGGAGATCCACTATACATTTTAGAGCAGGATCAACACCCTTTTCCTTCCCATGTCCCATGGGTCACTTCTCAGAATCCAGGCGTTGCATTGTGGAGTATAGAGCGTGGGTATGCTTGTGCTCCAACTTTTTTTTTCTTCTTTTCTTTGTTAACTGTCTTGAAATAGAGAAGCAATTTTACTCTTTTATTATTGTGGCGATCTGCGTGATTTATTGCACGCAGAAATAAAATAATAAATCTGCTTCCCTTTGCAAAGCGCTCGCCGCAATTTTAGCTTTCCTACATTAGTCATCATGGAAGACCCCCCCCCCCTGTAATGTGTAGGTTAATCTGCACAAAAGTGATATTTTTCTTAAAGAGCCAACGATGACATTTATCTGAACGAAATGCACTTTAACTAAAACCTGCAATTATGGCAAAAGGACGACTACAATTTTCCTGCTGGGAAAATAACGATCCGGTTGTAGAAGATGTGCAATTATAGGAATGATCCTGAAGGTTTAGATAAAGGGCAAACGTCTAAAATGTTATTATGAGGCTCTTACAAGTCTCCTCTCATAAACTTCAGTTTATAAACATCAGATGTGTGCCAATCCAAGCCGTCCTAACCTCAGATTGAGCCTTTCAGCGAGGCCCTAAAGAAAAAAGAAAAAAAAACGTGGCATCACCTCTCGCACCCTTCTGCTAACAATTAAAGAGCAATAAAAGGCTGACAAGGGTGGAAATGGTCCCATAATTTGCATGGCTCTTTCCACTTTGAAACACTAGACTGCTGATGATAACATCACCAATTGCAGTTGGTATCTGTTACCTATTAGGAGCTGATCTCATAGGTAGGGAGCAGATAGTGGTGAAGGGTGGGGAGGTGGTCGTTAAAAACAGACAGAGGAACTGCTGAAGTTGCACAGAGGTCACAGAAGTACAAAAGTTTATTCAGCGCATGCCGTATGATTATTGTGCGGTTATGTCAAAATAGAGGCTTAAGGGAAACAAACATGACTAGAATTAAAGGGGAAACTATAGTCTATTTGTATGTATATTCAGGCCTGGACTGGGACAAATATTGCCTGGGCATTTTACACTGAGCAACCCGGGGGGGGGGGGGGGGGGCGCGGCGGCGGTTAATGATGGGATGTGGGGTTCCAGCACCTTGTACCTCTGGGCCCCTTTACATTACACAGCACCCTGCACCTCTGAGCCTCTTTACATTACACAGCACCCTGCACCTCTGGACCCCTTTACATTACACAGCACCCTGCACCTCTGGACTCTGTTACATTACACAGCACCCTGCACCTCTGGACCCCTTTACATTACATAGCACCCTGCACCTCTGGCCCCTTTTACATTACACAGCACCCTGCACCTCTGGACCCTTTTACATTACACAGCACCCTGCACCTCCGGGTGTCATTGGGCCCCATCATTCGTGTTATTGGGAGGAATTGGGCCCCATCATTGGTGTCATTGGGCTCCATCATTTGTGTTATTGGGAGGAATTGTACCCCATCGTTGATGTCACTGGTAGGAATTGTCCCCTTCATTGTTATCAGTGAATAAAATAGCGCCCTACGGGTTACATAAAAGCAAGCAAATGGCTGTTTCCGGCCCCCGGGCCGCAATTTGGAGACCACTGCTTTAAAACATAGACCTAAAAATTCTGTACAAGTCACATCAGCTCTGTCATTGTACAATATAGTTCCTATATAGTTTGTATAGCTTAAAAATACTGTAATAATTACATAAAAGTCATTTTGATGTGACGGCAGGTTTTTTAGAATTTTGTTTGTATGGTAGGTGCTGCTACAAAAAAAAGCTGTAATTTCTTAATATCGGATGTTATTTCACCCCGTAGAATGCTGACAACCACGTGCCAAATGAGAGATTACGGAAGCCGAAGAATTCAAATAAAAATGTTTAAGAATCCATTTCTACATCACATTGTTAGATCCTCGTGGAAGGAATGTAGAAATAATTCCAGACTTAGAGATAGTGTTAGGATTAATGTTAGGATTAGAATTTGAATTAGATTTGAATTAGGGTGAAATTAAATAGGCGGCATTGGTTTTCTTGGTAATGGAGGCTTGATAAGACTTCTAGCCATAACAACAGCTGGAGTTGATATCTGCAGCCAAGGGATCGTTTCCATTCGAGGACAGAGCCTTTCATTCTTCATGTGTCTGTAAAGCAATACAGGATATTCTGCAGCCTTCCTAGACTTGAGTCACCCTTCACTCTTCTGCACCCAGTTCAGACTCATCTCATAACACCAACAATCCAATGTTCTGGAATGGGTTGGGTCTCCGCTGTGTAAAGTAGTTAAGTTGCCCAGAGCTGAGATCAGGGGACAAGACAACATTATAGGTCATAAATAGCAGGAGTGAGAGTCATTCAGCATCATAAAAACTAGCAAAGAATTACAGTGGAACCTTGGATTGCGAGTAACCCGGTTAACGAGCGTTTCGCAATACGAGCAATGTATTTAAAAAATCCTAACCCAGTTTGCGAGGGTTGTCTCACAAAATGAGCAGGATTCAGGCCAAAGCGGTGTGCAATACCATGTTTGGCCTGAGGTGGGGGTTGCCGGAGCCGATCAGCGCCGTTCGGAGCCGTAAATTGAAAATTTGTAAATTCGACAATTACTAAATTCTTTAATCTGAAGATTTGAAAATGCGAAAATAAGAAACAAAATCCAAAAATTTGAAAGAACGAAATCCAAAAATTCTAAATAATAACTAACTAAATAACTAACTAACTAACTAATAATAACTAACTAACTCACTAATAATAACAAACTAACTAACTAATAATAACTAACTAACTAACTAATAATAACTAACTGCAGCTGCAGGCATCATTCAGATATCTTCATAGCGGTAGTTTAGCCGCTTGATCGTTCTTACAGGTGATGGGAGGGGACATCTCCCCCTCCCGCTGCCCTCTGATGCTTCTCTAGGCTCTCCCGTGCCATCAGGGACCCGGAGAAAGAATAAGCACCGCCGGATGAAGAGCATAAAAAAAGTGCACCTGTCCCTGTGTGCTCGCTTACAGAAGCGAACGCACATGTAAACGCTGTTCAAACCACACATGTGAGGTATCGCCGCGTGTGTTAAGCCTCGTACACACGGTCGGACATCCGACAAACTTTCCCTTGGATTTTTTTCGAAGTCACACCCATAGCATACACACACTCAGACTTTTCTGAAAACTTTTCTAAAACTTTCCCAACATCACATGGTTTTTCTGCTCTTTTCTGCTCTTTATCGCCACCCGTTGGTTAACTTCTGCTATTGTTGGTTGATTTTAACATTGGTTCTGGGCATGCGTGTTTGTACTTCGGACAAAAGTCCGATGGCTTGCTGTACACACGGTCGGACTAGGCACCATCGGACTTTTGTTGTCGTAAAGTTTGTCCGTTTGCAGACCGAACTTTTTGTCTGATGAAACCCGAAAAAGTTGATCCGATGGAGCGTACACACGATCGAACAAAAGTAAAAACTTGCAGATTTTGAAGTTTGTTGGCCGAAAGTCCGACCGTGTGTACGGGTCTTAAGAGGGAGAGCAACAATTATTTTACAGATAACCTGTATAAAAAA
This sequence comes from Rana temporaria, assembly GCF_905171775.1. Classification (NCBI taxonomy): domain Eukaryota; kingdom Metazoa; phylum Chordata; class Amphibia; order Anura; family Ranidae; genus Rana; species Rana temporaria. Next base: position 143,914,842 of record NC_053500.1, on the reverse strand, counting down.
ATTAAGCGTCGCCTTTGGAGATTTTTAAGTACAAAAGTTTGTCGCCATTCCACAAGCATGCGCAATTTTAAAGCGTGACATGTTAAGGTATCCATTTACTTGGCGTAACATCATCTTTCACATTATACAAAAGAATTGGGCTAACTTTACTGTTTTTTTTTTATTCTGGAAAAAAAAAAACGTTTGAAAAATTGTTGCTCAGATACTACGTGACATAAAAAGTTGCAACGACCGCCATTTAATTCCCTAGGGTCTCTTGCTAAAAAAACATATATATAATGTTTGGGGATTTTTGCATGTAGGAGAGAAGTGCCAGACTAGGCCTGGTATGGAAGTGATTAAGAAATGTGTAATGGTTGTTAAAGCGGAGTTTCGCCGAAAATAAATAAATTACCGTATATACTCGAGTATAAGCCGAACCGAATATAAGCTGAGGCTCCTAATTTTACCACAAAAAAATGGGAAAATGTATTGACTCGAATATAAGCCTAGGGTGTCCATCTGCATGCCTCACTGTGCCTTACTGTGTCCATGTGCATGCTTAACTGTGCCCATGCCTCACTGTGCCCATGACTAGACTGACGTTTAACATTGGAGTCTATGGAAGGGGTGCCCAGCTTTGAAAAATCGGTGCTCCCCAGCCGTAGGTCCTCCAGACAACAATCTTTGTACACTTATAGAGGAGAAATGGGGCTACATTTGTGTCAAGTTCCGAGTCCAGAGAACCTACTACCGGCCGGTACCGGGTCCCCAAAGTCACCGGAGAAATGGCCATTTAACATGGGAGTCTATGGAAGGGGTGCCGAGCTTTGAAAAATCGCTGCTTCCCGGGCCGCAGGTCCCCTGGACAACAAACTTTGCACACTTGTAGAGGAAGAGTGGGGCTACATGTGTGCCACGTTTGGGGTATAGCCGGCCTGTACCAGGCCCCCAAAGTCCGGGAGATCAGGCGCAAAAAAGGTGACTCGAGTATAAGCCGAGGGGGGCATTTTCAGCACACAAAAAAAGCTGAAAAACTTGGCTTATACTCGAGTATATACGGTATTTTGGTTACAGTGGGGAACCCCGCTGACAGCTGATGACTTAGGCCCCTTTCACATGGGGACAGCCCTGCTTTCAGCGATCCGCCAGCTCAGCGGGAGATCTCTCCACCGAGCCGGCGGATGACAAAGCCCTCTCTGCTCACTGAGCGGGGAGGGGCTTGTCCAGCGCCGCTGTCCCCTATGGAGAGATTGGACGATAACGGACAGCATGTCCGTTTTCATCAGATCTCACCCGATCCGATCCACCATGTACGAATGGTGACGTATCGCCATCCATCTGATTTTAGTGGATCGAGTTGGATGTCAGCGGACATGTCACCGCTGACATCCGAGGTTCCATAGAGTTATATGGAGCGGCCGTTCGGGTCCGCCGACAAAACTGACAGGTGGACCTTACTAGTCCGACCGTGTGAAAGGGGCCTAAGTGGTTGCTATGGATGCTGCGGCTGCCTGCTGCTTGACAATGTGGTATTTACTACTGTTAATAAATACACCGGCATTAAATTACCACATGTTTCCATTACTAAAATACAGCATGACTTCATAAAATAACCTGCTGTATTTTTGTAGCATTTTTTAGTGACAACATTTTTTTTTAAAACATTCTATTTTACCGAGGATGTAAAGAAGAGAATAGCACTTTGTGAGTGGAGCCCGTCAGAAATCCTATAGTGGAAGTCGTCATCATCAGTAACTAGACTTGCACAGAGTACTGTGTGTCAGGAAGACATCTTGCTGTTTTGAGAAGCAATTGTTTCTTACACCAAAGAAAGTTAATTATGGTAAAATGAGGATGTCTGGGTCTCGGCTCTAATAGTATTTAATAGCGGAAAGCGTTTCCTCGGCTACACCTGTTTGCATTTTGGAACATTAGTCTGGCTCTCTGTCCTCGGGGCAGATTAAGTGAAATCTTCTCTCGTTTATCGTTTCAGTGGCTGTTTCTTTTCTCTTTTTTTTTTCTCTCCCCGTCTTCCCCTTTCTGCACATGATTTGCTTAAACTCTTTCGGAGATCCCATCTATGGGGCGGTGATAGAAGACAGATTACAAAGTATAAAGATGAAAGGATCATCATTTCCTTCACTGCAGAGAAGAGACGAATGACGGGAAATGTTCTGTTCTGATTGAATCGCCAAATGGACTTATTAAAGTCATTATCAACATCAAGGATGTAAACACTTCCTCAATGGACCTTTTCTTAATGAAGATTCGCCAAATTCTGTTCTTTTTAGATTTATAATTTTTTTATTTTATTTTTTTATTTGCAAGTTTCGTCCGTGGCGGCTGGTGCTCAAATTTTTTTGGGGGGCGCAAACAAAAAAAAAACATCCATTGCAGCCTCACTGTGCCAATCAAACGTCACCACTGTGCCATCAAACGCAGCCACTGTGCCATCAAACGTGCCATGCCATCAAGCGCAGCCACTGTGCCATCAAACGTGCCATGCCATCTAATGCAGCCACTGTGCCATCAAACACAGCCACTGTGCCATCAAACGCAGCCACTGTGCCATAAAATGCAGCCACTGTGCCATCAAACGTGTCATGCCATCAAACGCAGTCACTGTGCCATCAAACGCAGCCACTGTGCCATCAAACGCAGCCACTGTGCCCAGCAATTGTCACCACTGCACTGTGCCCAGCAATTTGTCACCACTGTGCCCAGCAATTATCACCACTGTGCCCAGAAATTGTCACCACTGTGCCCAGCAATTGTCACCACTGCACTGTGCCCAGCAATTGTCACTACTGTACCCAGCAATTGTCACCACTGCACTGTGCCCAGCAATTGTCACCACTGTGCCCAGTAATTGTCACCACTGCACTGTGCCCAGCAATTGTCACCACTGTGCCCAGCAATTGTCACCACTGTGCCCAGAAATTGTCACCACTGTACTGTGCCCAGCAATTGTCAACACTGTGCCCAGAAATTGTCACCACTGCACCGTGCGTAGCAATTGTCACCACTGTGCCCAGCAATTGTCACCACTGTGCCCAGCAATTGTCACCACTGTGCCCAGCAATTGCCACCAGATTGCTTCCCCGTCCCCCAGCACTTACCTTTCTAGGGTCAGCCACACTCCCTCGATGTCTTCTCCCAAGTCCCGCCCTCGATGTCGCTTCAGCCAATCAGTTTACCAGTAACCAGACCCGGTGAACCTGATTGGCTGAGACGAGTGTCAGTGTTAACCAGGGAACGCACACCCCCTGCGTCCCCTGGTTAACTATTTGGAAGCCGCTGGCTCTGATAGGCACTTCCAAAACACTCCCACCTCTGTTATTCAGATGGTCGGCGCTCACCAGGGGGCCGGCCATCTGAATAGTGGGAGGCAGCGGTGACAATACATAGAGATTCATGCAGAGGAGAGAGGAGGCGGTGCTCCTGTGCCCACTATGGATGCACCGCCGCTCAGTGCAGGTTTTTGTCATTGCGCTGATATTCAAATTTTTTTCAGACTCTTTTAGAATTGAAGTGATGTGTAACAGTACCAGGTATTTATTACCTCTCACAGAGATGACAATACCCCCTGACTATGCCTTCAGTGGCTATTCTCTACACAAGGACTGCGCAAACAAACGTAATAGACGTACTACGTGTTTTTTCAGCTCTTTAGCGCCACCCTTTGGGCAACTTCTGCTAACGTTGCCTTATGGTTAGCATTGCTTCCGAGCATGCGTCTTAGGATTTTAGTCGGACGGACTTCGGATGATCTGACGTAACACATTTGTTGTCGGACAATTTGAGTGCATGACCATCCAGCGTTTGTTGTCGGAAATTCCGACAACAATTGTCCGATAAAGCATACAGACGGTCGGATTATCCGACAAAACACATCCGTCGGAAAAATTGTTGTCAGAATATCCGATCGTGTGTACGGGCCTTTATGGTTGCAGCTGGCCATAAACATTGGTTGAATGATTGGGATGTGAGTGCGCCGGGTTTATTGGGTGAGCTTCCAGTGTTGCCAACCTACCAGATTGAAATTTACTGGCACGACACCCAAAATTTACTGGCACAGCCAAGTTTTTACTGGCATTTCACAAAAGTTACTAAATTACATTCTTAGGTGCAAATTTCAGTATTTGGGCTACAAACAAGTACACTAGGCAAATAGCAATGTGATTTATGGTAGATAGTAAGGAAAAAAAACATATTTGTTATTTTCGATATAATAAGGGCAAATTATTTAGTCACATCACCCCCTGCCTCCATCCCCCTCTGCCACCAACACCCCCTGCCTTCACCACCCTCTGCTACCAACACCCCCTGCCTCCACCCCCCTCTGCTACCAACACCCCCTGCCTCCACCCCCCTCTGCTACCAACACCCCCTGCCTCCACCCCCCTCTGCTACCAACACCCCCTGCCTTCACCCCCCTCTGCTACCAACACCCCTGTCTCCACCCCCCTCTGCTACCAACACCCCCTTTCTTCATCCCCCTCTGCTACCAACACCCCCTTTCTTCACCCCACTCTGCGGTGCCACAATCTCCCCCTGCCTCCAATCTCCCCTCCCTCCAATCTCCCCCTGCCTCCAACCTCCCCTGCCTTCACACCCCTCTGCGGTGCCACAATCTCCCTCTGTCTCCAATCTCCTTCTGCCTCCAATCTCCCCCTGCCTCCAATCTCCCCCTGCCTCCAATCTCCCTCTGCCTCAAATCTCCCCCTGCCTTCACACCCCTCTGTGGTGCCACAATCTCCCTCTGTCTCCAATCTCCTTCTGCCTCCAATCTCCCCCTGCCTCCAATCTCCCCCTGCCTCCAATCTCCCTCTGCCTCCAATCTCCCCCTGCCTTCACACCCCTCTGCGGTGCCACAATCTCCCTCTGTCTCCAATCTCCTTCTGCCTCCAATCTCCCCCTGCCTCCAATCTCCCCTGCCTTCACACCCCTCTGCGGTACCACAATCTCCCCCTGCCTCCAATCTGCATCCAATCTCCCTCTGGCCCCCTGCCTCCAATCACCCCCTGCCTCCATCGTCCCCTGCCTCCATCCCCCTCTGTGGTGCCACCAGCAACCCCTGTCTCCATCCCCCACCCTCTGCGGTGCCACCATCCCCCTCTGCCGTGCCACCAACACCCCCTGCCTCCAATCACCGACTGCCACTAACACCCCCTGCCTCCATTGCCACTTGCCTCCATCCCCCTCTGCGGTGCCACCGCAGCAACAATCACCCCCTGCTTCCAATCTCCATGCGCAGTTCCAAGCCGAACTGATCTCGGCTATTTTTACTGGCACATTCCCGCAACCACGGACATTTACGAACAGGGGAAAAAAGTGCCCGTTTTTACGAACTGTCCATGAAAATATGGATGGTTGGCAACACTGTCAGCTTCTGCACCAAATAGAAGCATTTCACCTGCTCCTGCTTTAGGCAATGGGAGGGGGAGAGTCATGGGCAGACAGTCGTGGTGCTGGGTAAACAAATAGCAAACATTCAAGATTCTTGTAACCTGTCTGATTGCTTTGTTTGGAATAATCGCTTGTTTAGTGCTGTCACGTGCCGCCCTGCAGACATGGGATCAGCCAGAAATGCTTTATTCGATGCATATTTATGGACACCTTCATTGCTTGAGGGAGGAGAGGGTCAACAATGCAGAAAAATTACCAAAAACCTGCTCTGTGAACCAACTTAGGGGAATCTCATTAGTGGTGAAGATGACCTCACCACAGGTAAGTATAGTCTTGCTTTTTCTTTATAAACCAATATTGGCTGGAATGTTAGCATCTAACGTTTCCCTCTTTCTCCATAATCTACACGTTGGCTTTCCAGAGTGATGAGGTGAGACAATCTTATTCCTGCAGGCCGGAATAAAACCTGGCAAAGCGTTTCACATCACAAGTCCGTTTGGTAGGTAATGGCTTTTCTAGCTGCCTCCACAAGCTAACGGAAAAGACGTGTGATAATGACCTTAGCAGATACATTTTGTCAGCCGGTGGAAAAGGAAGAAAAACCATCTGTCATGCCTTAAAGGTTCCAACAAAGCCGGGATAAAGAGGGAATATTTATTTTATATGAGGTCTGCAGGACTATATGAGCACTGTCACCGTCATGTCTTTCTGGAAAAGGGGGAAACCAACCAGGTCTGATGGACTTGTTCCAAGACAGGTCTTGGGCCGGCCACCATAAACGGTTCAAATCTCGGCCTGTCACTGCTGAGATCTGAACCATGTATGGCAGGGGTGTCCAAACTTTTTTCAAAGAGGGACAGATTTCATGAAGTGAACATGCGCGAGGGCCGACCATTTTGCCTGACATTTTTTTAACCATTAAAATTAAATGCAATTTGAAAATTTTATGCAAAGTTTATTGCAAACGGCATACTATTAATTTCATAACATTGATGACAATATATGATGATATATAATATATATATCTTCTCTTCTCCGCTCAGGGGAACGATGAGCTCAGGCGTGTTACGTTTAAAAATATATATATGAATCTCTCTCTCTCTCTCTATCTATCTCTATCTATGTCTTTATCTATCTATCTATCTATCTATCTATCTATCTATCTATCTATCTATCTATCTATCTATCTATCTATCTATCTATCTATCTCTCTCTGAACACGCCCAGCCACACGTCCTGGCTCAAAGGATCTCCTCTCTCCTCCTGTGTCTCCCACTGACTGGTACCTATAGTATGCAGCTTCTGCTGTAGGCAGGGCCATCTTAATGCAAGGGCACTCCTGGGCACCAGGTACATGGGGCCCCCACAATAATCTTGCATTACATCATACTTGCCAACTGTCCCAGATTTGCTGGCACAGTCATGCTTTTTACTAAACTGTCCCGATATGGTCGTGTCCCGGGAAACATCCCAGAACCTATACTGTGCCCTCCTGATCCCAGTGTTGTGCCCTCCTGACCCCCCCTGTACTGTGCCCCTCTGCATTCCCCCCTGTACTGTGCCCCTCTGCATTCCCCCCTGTACTGTGCCCCTCTGCATTCCCCCCTGTACTGTGCCCCTCTGCATTCCCCCCTGTACTGTGCCCCTCTGCATTCCCCCCTGTACTGTGCCCCTCTGCATTCCCCCCTGTACTGTGCCCCTCTACATTCCCCCCTGTACTGTGCCCCTCTGCATTCCCCCCTGTACTGTGCCCCTCTGCATTCCCCCCTGTACTGCGCCCCTCTGCATTCCCCCCTGTACTGTGCCCTTCTGCATTCCCCCCTGTACTGTGCCCCTCTGCATTCCCCCCTGTACTGTGCCCCTCTGCATTCCCCCCTGTACTGCGCCCCTCTGCATTCCCCCCTGTACTGTGCCCCTCTGCATTCCCCCCTGTACTGTGCCCCTCTGCATTCCCCCCTGTACTGTGCCCTTCTGCATTCCCCCCTGTACTGTGCCCCTCTGCATTCCCCCCTGTACTGTGCCCCTCTGCATTCCCCCCTGTACTGTGCCCCTCTGCATTCCCCCCTGTACTGCGCCCCTCTGCATTCCCCCCTGTACTGTGCCCTTCTGCATTCCCCCCTGTACTGTGCCCCTCTGCATTCCCCCCTGTACTGTGCCCCTCTGCATTCCCCCCTGTACTGCGCCCCTCTGCATTCCCCCCTGTACTGTGCCCCTCTGCATTCCCCCCTGTACCGTGCCCTTTGTGTTGACTAGTCTTAGATTTATGGAATGTTTTCCTTTTGTAAAATCAATTTTATTGAAAGTACTAATGAATATATGTTTAATTCTATCAACTATTTATACTTTATTTCTTGAAAGTAGGTGTGTAAATTTAGGGCAAACTGGTAGGGGCCCCAGTGCATTACTTTGCCCAGGGGCCCATGATGCTATTACCTACACGATACCTACAGGGTCAAAAGAATGATAGAAACTGAGGGTGTAGCCATAGTGCAGTCATTTGATGTATTCAATAAAAATAGTATAAAATGACACTTACACCAAGTAAGGCAAATATTCGCTTTGCAGAGTAAAAGCAACCCATAAAAACCTCTTCCGGATCCGCTCATTGATGTCTACTCCAAGGCATTGTATATGGCCCTATACAACCCACAATCCAACATGGTGCCTCTATAGTCAGGCATTACTGGAAACATAAGGGATGATTTAATTTCTACTACAGGTATCACCAGGCGCTATGTAGTAGACATGTGTACACTGAAATGTTTCATTTTGGAATTTCGTTTTCGTCCGAAAAATACATTTATTTAGTTATTCCTGAAATTCGTTTTCATTTCTTTTGTTTCAGTAAAAAATGCATTCGTCTGAAAATCCAAATTAATTAAAGTCTAATCTGTCAATTGAAGGCTTATGGTGTCTGTCGAATGTTCTAAGAAAATTTGACGAAGCAGGTAAACTGTACGCCGCCGCAATCGTACATTTCCGGTCGAATGCTCTGCCTACAAGCTATAGTAGAATTCTAATGTTGTATGACACTAGTAATCATTATATTTTTTAATTATTATTACTAGTCAACCAACATTAGAATTCATCTATAGCCTATGGGTGGAGCATTTGACCATAAATGTTTCGCTCGCGGCGATCGTATGTTTTTAGCTGCTTCGTCGAATCTTCATGTTTCTATAATGTCGAATCTTTTCTCTCCATGTCGAAAAATCTCAGTACTAATAGAGTTTAGGCACATTCAACCGCAGGTTCGATAGACACAGGTCGCTATTATCACCACGAATCTTCTATCTGTATCGTAACTGTCGCATAGAAATGGAAATAAAGCATTTTTTTATGTCAGATCTTTCGGGTTTTGGATTCTGTGCTCTCGTTATCGTTTGTTCAACAAACGCGAAAATCCCAGAAATTCGGACAAAAAGGCATTCGGACAACAACGAATGCACATGCCTACTATGTAGCGCTTCCCATTAAGGATTACCGTTGCTCGTTTGTTACCTTTATGAACGTACAGATTTACATTAAAGGGAACGGCACTCATCTGCCAATCCGTAAAAAAAAAACGGAATTCCAGTGCAAAATGGCTCCTATGACCTCTCAATATGGTTTGATAACAAATGTAAGCTTTTAATCTCCCAAGAAATGTACCACATCCAAGCTAACAATGTTGAATTAAGTGTTCTCTACGGGGCAGATCGGCTATAATAAATCTCACTGTTGAGTCACAGAATTCCTGACATTCCTCAGCTTCCCATTCTGTGTCAAATGTCAGATGTCTTTCTGAGGTAACCTAGGCAGCCGGCATCTCAACGGCTGTGTTTGGATTGTGGAGTGCATTAGTTGCTCTGGACCACCCTGTGTCTGATAAACAAGATGCAGTGCTCCAAATTAACAGATTTACAACCATTCCACCAGCCTAACATTCCTCAAGCTGGTGGGTTTTCACGCACGTAAAGTGAAAGCGTAGCCCACATGTCCAGATACATGAACCAATGTTTCCGATATTATCCGCTCCCTAAAACACACCTGTTGTGGCCATGTCCAGGAAGCGGCCATGTTGTGAAGTATTTTGACATGTACCCAACTGTTACTTATTATAAACTGTTCCTTTTTAGAGCCAAATGTCTCTTTCCTTCTCTCCTCAGTTGACTCCCTATTGCAACTCCCTTCTCTTAGGTTAGTGTTTGTCAACCTTTTTTTCAGTCAAGGCACCTTTTATAATTATGGACAATCTCATGGCACCCTCTAAACTTATAAACAATATCAAGGCACCCTCTAAAATTACGGACAATCTCAAAGCACCCTCTAAAATTACGGACAATCTCAAGGCACCCTCTAAAATTATGAACAATCTCAAGGCACCTTCTAAAATTATGGACAATCTCAAGGCACCTTCTAAAATTATGGACAATCTCAAGGCACCCTCAAAAATTATGGACAATCTCAAGGCACCCTCAAAAATTATGGACAATCTCAAGGCACCCTCGAAAATTATGGACAATCTCAAGGCACCCTCGAAAATTATGGATAATCTCAAGGCACCCTCGAAAATTATGGACAATCTCAAGGCACCCTCTAAAATTATGGATAATCTCAAGGCACGCTCGAAAATTACGGACAATCTCAAGGCACCCTTGAAAATTATGGACAATCTCAAGGCACCCTCTAAAATTATGGATAATCTCAAAGCACCCTCTAATATTACGGACAATCTCAAGGCACCCTCTAAAATTATGGACAATCTCAAGGCACCCTCGGAAATTACGGACAATCTCAAGGCACCCTCAAAAATTATGGACAATCTCAAAGCACCCTCGAAAAATTATGGACAATCTCAAAGCACCCTCGAAAAATTATGGACAATCTCAAGGCACCCTCGAAAATGATGGACAATCTCAAAGCACCCCAGTCTAAAATGTAAAAAAAGGATTCTAATAGTTTTACAGAATACATCAACATCCCAACGTTAGAACTGATTTATTCTTCTATATCCAATACACTTTTGCACACTGGTACTGAATAGTATTCCAATTTTTCTCTTCTCCCTCAGATTTTCTCCACCACTCAAGCTAATGTGACCCCCAATGCTGACAGAGAGGAGCAGGGGAGGGTCATAGGTTGTTGGGACGCGGGTGGGTAGAAGGTTGTAATGGTGCACAAAAAAAACCTGTGGCTTTTTGTAACTAAAAGGCAGACTTTATCCATCTGCTGGCTTGTATATAATTTTGGAGCATTTTTTAGGCATTTTGCCAAGGCACCCCTGAAGAAACCTCAAGGCACCCCGGTTGGAAAATGCTGTCTTAGGCCTACCTCTATACAGGCTACCCCCCCCCCCCCTTCAGCCTATCATGAATGTTGCTGCCAAACCCATCTACCTTACCAACCACTCAGTGTCTGCCACCCCTCTCTGCCAATCCCTTCCACTGGCTTCTGATTGCCCAGCGAATTAAATTCAAAATACTAACAACAACATAAAAAAGACATTCACAACTCTGCCCCCAGCTACATTACCAATCTTGTCTCCAAATATCACTCAAGGAGAACAAATAGAGAGGTACATCCTAAAATGTACCATAAGGGGTTTTAATACTGTACGAGTGGAAGGGACTCAGGGAGCTCTAAATGTCCGTGTGTTAGGCCGCGTACACGCGGACGTTCCAAACCGATGAGAATGGTCCGACGCGCCATTTCCATCGGTTCACTGCTGAAGTGGCATGATGGTCTGATGTACGTACACACCATCGTTCCAAAAACCGATCGGGTCAGAACGCGGTGACGTCAAACACACGATGTGCTGAATAAAACGAAGTTCAATGCTTCCAAGCATGCGTCGACTTGATTCTGAGCATGCGCGGGTTTTGAACCGATGCTTTCTGTACTAACCATCGGTTTGGACCGATCGGGCAGCAGTCCATCGGTTCGATTTTAAAGCATGTTTTAACATTTTGGACCGAAGGACAATGGACCGATGGGCCGTACACACGGTCGGATTTGACCGATGAAACTGGACTTAAGGCAGTTTTCATCGGTTTGGACAGACCGTGTGTACGCGGCCTTAGGGGCGCAAATTACTTGTCTTGCCTTGGGTGCCAACAACCCACGCTACGAAAATAATTTTACTGTTAGGTGTCCCCACAACTTGGGAAATTTTATCAACGGTCACGGCACTTGCAAGGTTGAGAACCCCTGGTCCAGATAGATAATTTAACATATTGGGTCCTCCATGGTTCTGGCCTTCATACCACACAGATTGTCATGCGCTGCAAAAGTGTTGATCCTCAAGATTAAATTTAGCAGAAACCCTCAGCAGTTTCTGTTTACAGACAGTTTTGTACAAACAAGATAGACTCAACAGTAATGTGCTTTTATTGGTTCCCTGTGCCTTGATATTTTTTCTTTTTTGTGGTTTTTATATTTTTCTGGAGGCAGAAAAAGCACAGTGGGAGCTCTTGTGTGTCCTGGAATTGCAGGATTGAGGATGTGCTTTGATAACACCACACCCGGTGCCTGTTGCAGAGGCCGAGGTGTAACCGCAGTGCGCAACAACAGGTTCCTCAAGTCTTCACAGGAAGTTCTGCGTCCCTGATCTCAGCAAGAAGTTTAATAATAGTTAACACTGCAGACACTCCAGGTTGGTGGGCTGTCTGCGGCGAGCAAGCACAAAACCCCGTTGTTTTTTTAGAATAATACAAATATTTTGGCGCAGATGTTTCTGCGTGTTCTTAGAAATGGTTGCGTTAAGGAAAAGGAAGACTGGACTGAAGATCTTCACAGTGAGGTCAAACAGAAGTTTTATCATGCTGCTCTTTTTCTTTTAACTTTTATGTTGTAACCAGTTCTTCAGTTGCATTTGTTCATAAGTAAAAATGGCCTGCCTCAGTGAACACTTATCGCCCACATTGTTATGGTAATAAAACATACAATCACAAGGGCGTGAAAGTCAATGATACTTAAGCCATAGACGGTTCAAATCTAGGTTGGTTCAGCAGGAACCAGTCGAGATTCGAACCATGTATGGGCAGGCTGAATGCACCCAAGTTGATAGATTGATCAACTTGGGTACAACCAGTCTGATGCATTTTACATGCAATTATTGCTAGCGGCTGGCATAGCCACTAGAAATAATCACTGTCTTCTCCCCAAGGGGACAGCTTCCCCTGCCCCCCTGATGGGCACTGATGGAGTGGCACTAATGAGGTGGCACTGATGATGAGGCACTAATATGCAGCATTGATGGGCACTGATAAGTGGCAATGATATTCAGCACTTATGGGCATTAATAGGCAACACTGATGGCACTCATAGGTGGCAATGATGGGCACTTGTAGGCGGCACTGATGGGCGCTTGTAGGCGGCACTGATAGGTGGCACTGATGGGCACTGATAGGTGGCACTGATGGGCACTAATAGATGGCTCTGATAGGCAGCACTGATGAGGAGGCACTGGCAGGCATTACTGATGGGCACTGATTGACACCTCTAATGGGCACTGATTGGCATCTCTAATGGGCACTAATTGGCAACCCTGGTGGTCCTGGTTGGGTATGAGAGCAGCCGATCGGCTCTCCTCTACTCGTGTCTGTCAGTGAGAGTGGAGGAAAAGCCGATAAACGGCTCTTCCTGTTTACGCTGTGATCAGCTGTGATTGGAGACAGCTGATCACATGGTAAAGAGCCTATGTCAGAGGCTCTTTACCGAGATCGGTGATGTGGTGTGTCAGACTGACACACCACACCAACGATTGCCACGCTGTGCTCCCCAGCAGGCGCACGATCGCAGCTTATCCTTCTGGACGTCATATGAAGTCCAATCAGGATAACTTAACCACTTTCCGGCCGTCATTCTCCTTTATGGCGGGCAGGAAGTGGTTAAGTGCTGTGGAATTTTGCAAGCCTACTGGGTACCTAACCACCCCCTTGTAACTCTTCCCCTTCTCTCTAATGCCTAGTGCACATGATCAGAACACGATCAGAACATCGGAAATAAAAAAACTACCGATTTAGAATCGATCGTACAATAATCTGATCGCTAGTACACAGCTTTCGAGAGCCAATCATGTTTGTGTGAAATAATCCGAAGGGCCAAACACAAACAAAATTCTCATGCAATACCAGAACAAATTTTCATTTCATCAGTACAGTAATTGTCCAAAAAAATTAAATCAAAAGACCAAGACCAAGCATGCTCTGATACAAAATAATACATTACAATACAAACCATTACTTCCAAAAGTTGTATTCTGTACATTTTTTTAACTTTAGCAACTTCTTCATTTTTGATTTGAGACTAGCATGCAAAAAAAAAACAGACTATCATTTGTTCATAATTCTCATTGTGTGTACGAGGCTTAATACTCCAGTGGTCTCCTACCATTTGCTTGCCTTTATTGGCCCTTGGGCACTATTTCTCAAACTTACACCAACGATTGGGCACTATTCCTCCCACTGACACCAACGATTGGGCACCATTCCTCCCACTGACACCAACGATTGGGCACTATTCCTCTCACTGACACCAACGATTGGGCACTATTCCTCTCACTGACACCAACGATTGGGCACTATTCCTCCCACTGACACCAACAATTGGGCACTATTCCTCCCACTGACACCAACGATTGGGCACCATTCCTCCCACTGACACCAACGATTGGGCACTATTCCTCTCACTGACACCAACGATTGGGCACTATTCCTCCCACTGACACCAACGATTGGGCACTATTCCTCTCACTGACACCAACGATTGGGCACCATTCCTCCCACTGACACCAACGATTGGGCACCATTCCTCCCACTGACACCAACGATTGGGCACCATTCCTCCCACTGACACCAACGATTGGGCACTATTCCTCCCACTGACACCAACGATTGGGCACTATTCCTCCCACTGACACCAACGATTGGGCACTATTCCTTCTACTGACACCAACGATTGGGCACTATTCCTCCCACTGACACCAACGATTGGGCACTATTCCTTCTACTGACACCAACGATTGGGCACTATTCCTCCCACTGACAATTGGGCACTATTCCTTCCACTGACACCAACGATTGGGCACTATTTCTCCCGCTGACACCGATTGGGCACTATTCCTTCCACTGACACCAACGATTGGGCACTATTCCTCTCACTGACACCAACGATTGGGCACTATTCCTCTCACTGACACCAAGGATTGGGCACTATTCCTCTCACTGACACCAACGATTGGGCACTATTCCTCCCACTGACACCAACGATTGGGCACTATTCCTCTCACTGACACCAACGATTGGGCACTATTCCTCTCACTGACACCAAGGATTGGGCACTATTCCTCTCACTGACACCAACGATTGGGCACTATTCCTCTCACTGACACCAAGGATTGGGCACTATTCCTTCCACTGACACCAACGATTGGGCACTATTCCTCACATTCCTCCTGTAATCCCTTTTTGTACAGAGGGTTGAGCCTTGTATAGGCGTTATTTATACACACTTTATTATGTATGTGTGATATCCTTCTGCTCTTTTCCAATAAAAAAAATGGCCTGCCTCATGCCCAAAGTCGCCACAGTTGAACGGCTTAAATCTCTTGGCAAGCAGAGAGGATGACGCCACACAAATTTAGCATGTTTATTTAGCTTTATTTCATTATTCTAGGGTCATTGTTTGAGTGATAATTCTACAACAATTACTCCCTTGCCTGTCTGAACCTATTACTTCACGTGAATTAAACCAGTTATTACCCAGTGAGTCAGCACGCACCTTCCATGCACCTGTGCTCACTGCCCCACCTCGTGCACTAATAATATCTACAGGAGGTACAGGAGGACCTCACAGACTCTAAATAGACCGTGAATACTCACTCAGATGTTAATGCGTTCTGTCATGTTATTGTTGTCTTTATTGTACGGGGGGAAAAAAACACCTGCGTCATATGAAGAAATAAAGGAGCTTCTAAGAATGATGACATCACAACAGGTAAAGTGGTCAAATAACCTTTGAGATAAAAAGAAAAGATGCTTGTGCTGGATTTCTTTTCTGAATTTTGCGTGGCGCTGATAAAGATTTTTTTTTTTCGAAGATAGTATCCACACCATGCCAGTTACTAATCCTGGCGCCATTTTGTCAGAATGACTGGTCCAGAGCCTGCACTTTTAGGCATGAGACGTGCGCCTCCATTTTGAAGGCATGGATGCCATATAATGACAATCTGAACCCGAACCGCTCTCTGTTTTCGACTTGATGAGTCTCATGCAGCTTCCAGCTGCAAACTTGTGGTTGTATCCTGCAGAACCTCCTCTTCTTTCCCTCACCCTCCTCCTTCCTTCTCTTCTCTTTTTTCCACTGCTTCCTTTTTTCATTTTTGGGCCTTGTTAGGCCCTCTGCCTGCCGGTTTGCATGAGGTGCTTGTCCTCCTCCTCCTCCAGGTTGTGGGTGGTACTAGTTACACATGAGGTGCAGACCCCGTAAAAGTTGGGCTGGTTCCTGAGCACCAGGGGCGTTTGAAACGATTTTTGAGGGCCCCAAGAAAAATGGACATTGAGGCCCCCTCTCCCGCAGGCACGCAAAGCCTACAGGAACCACAGCATAGCGATACAGTTTAAGCTCACCCACACCCATAGGGCCTCCCTATGTTTTTTTTACTCCCCCCATGTTCTTTTTACTCCCCCCCCCATGTTCTTTTTACCCCCTACCGTACCACGCGGCAGGAGATTCCATTTCCTGTTCCTGGCCGGACTGAAAGGAAGTGAGCACTCAGTATGCACTTCCTGTCAGTGCGGCCAGGAACAGGAAACTGAATCTCCTGTTCCGCGCGGTACCCGGCCGGACTGACAGAAGGAAGGAAGAGGAGCCTGGCCACGCTACAGGGATGTATGCTTTTCCGACACCCAAAAAAACACGCATGCTCGGAAACAAATCGACGCATGCTCAGAAGTATAGAACTTAATTTTCTCAGCTCATTATAGTCACCGCGTTCTTGGCAGTCAAAAGTTCCCAGAACTTTTGTGTGACCGTGTTTATGCAAGGCAGGCTTGAGAGGAATGCCATTTAAAAAAAACATCCGTTTTTTTTCCAGACGGGAAAACCGCTCGTGTGTACGGGGCATTAGATATCCATAGGTACCTGGGACGCCCAATCCAGATTGCCTTCTCTGGATTTTACAGAAGCCAGCCCATTCTCTGCCAAGCTGGCTGTTTTCCATCGGTTGTTAAAGCGAGATGTAAGAAATCTCAGACCCAGAAAGAAAAATAAACACATTTAAAAGAAAAAAGAAAAGAAGCGCTGATGCTGTTCCGTATGATTCAACACTTTTGCAGCTGAGCTCAACAGCGCTTTCTCGCACATTCGTGAATTCATCTGCAGCATTAATCAGCAAAACTTAGACTCTCATCTGCAAAATAGAACTTCCAGAGAAAGGCCAGATGGATCATTGCACAATGTTTTTTGGGGAAAGGCTGACATGTCTATTCCAGGAAACAATTTACGGTCTAGTTTACGTTGCATCTGTGATTTAAACCAATCGTGCCCTCTGGTCTGCTGAATTGTTTAAAAAAAAAAAAAATAAAGTTTTTGGTGAATGCATCAACAATTGAGGGTCTCTTTGTCTAACTGGATGATCAGTGGTGAGAGATGAAGGTCGGTAGTGATGAAGGATTGGTTGTCTAATTGATTCTCAAATTAGAGCTGTAATCTTTAATCAACTGCTACCCCAAATAGCAAATTAAAATTGGCTGTGTATTTTAGCCCCGAAACCTGTAATGTTGGCAAGCTGAACTACTTAAAACGGTTCAGTAATGCAGCTTAAAGTGGAGTTCCACCCATAAATATAACATTACATCAGTAGTTTTAAAAAAATGTCATTAGTCCTTTACAAATTTTTTTTTTTAGATGCCTTCAAAGTGTTGTTGCTAGGCAGAATAGTTAATCTTCCCACTCCCACTTCCTGCACCTAGGTGCTTAATGCTTCCTAACTTACACCGCACAGACTCCTGGGAATGCAGTGGGTGTAACTTTCCAGGAGTCTGTGCACTCCCCAGTCTCAAAGAATCATGTGACTTGGACAGCACAGGTGCTGAAACCTGATCTGACACTGCTTGTGCAGCACTGAGCATGTGCGAGATCTGAAAGGCTGAAATCCAGGAAGTCATACAGTCTGGCTTCATGATGCCCACACTTAAGATGGCCCCAGTCAATTTCTATTTTATAAAGTGTCTAAATGCTGTAACAACCTAACAAAACGGACCTTAGTTTACAGACTAACTTTACTAGAATACATTAAGCTTGTGTATTACAGGGTATTTATATTTAAAAAGTGAAATTGTGGCCGGAACTCTGCTTTAATTCTCTTATTCTTCCTCAAATTAAAGCAGACCTTCAGCTTAAGTGGCAAGGTCTCTGCTTATTCAAGGTGCCTCTCGTTTCTCTCCTTAAAATTCTCTGTATAAGTGTTTCCCCAATTTTTGTAATACAGGGGGCAACCTCCTGTCAACAAGGTCCCCAGGAGTGCTGAGTAGCCCAAATCTTGCTAAGTAGCCCAAAAAAACACTTCAGCACTTTGTAGGATTGTCTTCTAATGAAATCTGGGCTACTCAACATTCTCTGAGATCTGGTCAGAAGGAGGATGACGTCACCTCCTGCCAACAAGGTTCCTGGGAATGCTGAGTAGCCCACATCTCAATAAGTAACCCAAAAGACACTTCAACACATCACAGGATTGTCTTCTTGTGAAATTTGGCCTACTCAACGTTCTCAGAGATCTGGCCAGGAGGAGGATGATGTTGCTTCGCCTAGGAGCCAGTGGCGTCTGGTGGGTTCTTCTTTTGGGGGGCGACAAACAAACAACACCTCCCCCGACCAGGGGCAGTACGTCACTTACCTGCTCATGTGGTGGGGCTATGGTGTCCTCTCCTGAAGTGTGGGCAGTAGCCACAGAGGCCCCAGTGTACACTCCTCCAGCTTCTTCTGCCGTGACATCCAGTAGGATTGCCTGACGCTTTGGCCAGTCGGCTAACAGGTCTCACAGACCTGCCTCCTGATTGGCGGGGAGGAACCTTAGTGTGATAATAACGTAAATTAATTCGCTATGGTCACACAAGTGGGTGGCCTCGGAGCGCAATGCTCTGCGCTCCAAAACTACCCTTTGGCTCTAATCAGGTGCTTCAAAATAACACCTACCCCGTATTGGAATCCATGGTCCGGCGGCACCGATATGTAGATCAGGGGGCCGGACACATGGATAGGGGAGGGGGTGCTCATGCTCCCTCTATGGATGGGCTGCTAGGCGCTGTGGGAGGAAGCCAAGGAAGGGTAAGTATATTGTATTAGCAGATAAGCATCGAAGATGGAAGGTTGGCTTTAATGCTTTGTTCATGCTGGAGTACTAAAGGTGTTCCATGTACCCGCATGCAGGCAGTCCTATTAATTTCAATTGGGATGCAGCGGCTGCATGGATACAGCCGTTGCTCCAAATTTGACATCCGTGTGGGTGCGGTTCTTGAATTTATACTGTATGCAATCAGGGACACACACCCACATGGATGTCAAATTATGAGCAGCGGCTGTGTCCCAATAGATATGAATGGGATTGCCCGCACGCCAGCCCTTGCATAGATGCACTGTATAGATGTACACCCATATACAAAGCCTTACATTGTGCATACAGCTACACTTCTATAGGAGGAAAAATATTTTGGGTGACTTGTTGTTATGACAGTTCACTCCCATCTGGCAACATCCCAGCTACACAAGAAGCAGGAGAAAATACATATCTTACAAATGATTATCTTACATAATGGTTAGATTATGGAGCAGCGTCAGCGGTAGGCCTTGAAATAATTATTATTTGGGTTTCATCTGGAACTTTGCCTAAGTTCCTCCCCTCCTTTAAAAAATGCAGACAGCCAAAAATATCTACTGAAGCCTCTTACATCTTACTTAAGTGGTAGTAAACTCTTGTTTTATTATTCTTACCTAAAGGTAAGCTTATAATAAGGCTTACCTTTAGGTAAAAGTACATCTCCGAAACATGCAACGTGTGGGAGATATTCTAGGGAGTAGCAGCCGGTGACGTCACTGGCGTATGTTTAAATGCCGATCTTCGCTAGGTGCTGTAGACCACCTTAAACTACGTAGAGGGTTCTTTACTGTTAGGCCCCGTACACACGTCCGAGAAACTCGACGGGCAAAACACATCGTTTTGCTCGTCGAGTTCTTTGTAAAGCCGCCGAGGATCTCGGCGAGCCAACTTTTCCCATTGACTAACGAGGAAATAGAGAACATGTTCTCTTTTTGGCCCGACGAGATCCTCGTCGGTTTCCTCGGCGGAAAGTGTACACACGACCGGTTTTCTCGGCAGAATACGTCTCCCATCGAGTTTCTGGCTGAATTCTGCCGAGAAAACCGGTCGTGTGTACGGGGCCTTAATTGCCCATCAATTGTCGCCACTGTGCCCATCAAACGCAGCCACTGTGCCCATCAAACGCAGCCACTGAACCTCGGTCCATTCTTATCGGTTTTGTCCGACCATGTGTAAGGGGCTACACATGGTCGGACAAAACCGATAAGAATGGACCGAGGTTCAGTTTCATCGGTCCAAACCGACCGTGTGTATAGCACATCGGTCTGTTTTGCTTCGGTCCAAAATTTTAAAACATGCTTCAAAACCGAACCGATGGACCGCTGCCCGATCGGTCCAAACCGATGGTTAGTACAGAAAAGCATCGGTTCAAAACCCGCGCATGCTCAGAATCAAGTCAATGCATGCTTGGAAGCATTGAACTTCGTTTTATTCAGCACGTCGTGTGTTTGACGTCACCGCGTTCTGACCCGATCGGTTTTTGGAACGATGGTGTGTACGCACATCAGACCATCAGGCCACTTCAGCGGTGAACCGATGAAAACGGTCCGTTGGACCATTCTCATCGGTTTGGAACGACCGTGTGTACGGGGCCTAAGAGTGGCAAGGATGTGGAATTCCCTTCCACAGGCGGTGGTCTCAGTGGGGGAGGAGCATCGATCGTTTAAAAATACTATTAGATAAGCACCTGAACGACCACAACATACCGGGATATACAATGTAATACTGACATATAATCACACACAGAGGTTGGACTTGTGTCTTTTTTCAACCTCACCTACTATGTAACTGTGTCACATAACAACAAATTCAGTGGGGTAGATTCAGGTACCGCTGCGCACTCCTTACGGAGGCGCAGCGTCCCGTTTTTGCCCTGCGCCCCCGCAAATTAACTGCGCTACGCTTCATTCACGAAGCAGTAGCCACGTAATTTGCGTGGGCGCTCCTCAAAAATGCCCGGCGTAAGGGCGCCTAATGTAAATGATCCCGTAGGGGGCGGGAATCATTTAAATTAGGCGCGCCGAGCGTAGCATTGCAAGGACGTCATTTGCTTCAAAGTGAATGTGAATGGCGTCCAGCGACATTCACGATTCACTTACGCAAACGACGTAAATTTCAAATTTCGCGACGCGGGAACGACGGGGTATACGTAGCATTGGCTGTCCCTGCTATTAGCAGGAGCAGCCTTACGCGAAACCCGACGTACGCAAACGACGTAAACTGCGTACGCAGGGCTCGCGTAGGGTTGTGAATCGGCGTTAGTATGCAATTTGGAGAGAGAGGAGGATAAGACAGAGAGAGGAGAATTCCAGATAATAGAGAGATGGCTAAAGAAACATCTTGCTGCCTTTGTTGAAGAATAAGGAAACTAAAAGAAGGTCAGAGAAGGGACATTGAGGATGAGAGGTTATGTGTGGATAAGGTCAGAAACTAAGGTTAGGCCGGCCATAGGCGAGTTGAAAACCAAAAACTAAAGTACTTGGTCACTTGTTTTTCGCATCATTAGTGTGCCAGCTGCGACATGCCATTTTTGTGTTACAATCAAAAGTGCCTGATCCAACATGCTGGATTTTGTTTTGAAAAACAAAACAAATGATGGCACAATCGTATGCACCACCAGTGGCGAGTGGTGCCCCAAATTTTTTGGGTGGCGCAAACAAACGAAAAAAAAAAACCCAATCAATTGCAGCCTCACTGTGCCCATCAATTGCCACCACTGTGCCCATCAAACGCAGCCACTGTGCCCATCAGTTGTCGCCACAGTGCCCATCAATTGTCGCCACAGTGCCCATCAAACGCAGCCACTGGTGCCCATCAAACGGAGCTACTGTGCCCATCAATTGTCGCCACTGTGCCCATCAATTGTTGCCACTGTGCCCATCAATTGTCACCACTGTGCCATCAAACGCAGCCACTGTGCCCAGCAATTGTCGCCACTGTGCCAGCAGTTGTCGCCACTGTGCCATGCCATCAATTGTCGCCACTGTGCCATGCCATCAAGTGTCGCCACTGTGCCATGTCATCAATTGTCGCCACTGTGCCATCTATTGTCGCCACTGTGCCCTCTATTGTCGCCACTGTGCCATCAAACACAGCCACTGTGCCATCAAACGCAGCCTCTGTGCCATGCCATCAAACGCAGCCACTGTGCCCATCAATTGTCACCACTGTGCCCATCAATTGTCACCACTGTGCCCATCAATTGTCACCACTGTGCCCATCAATTGTCGCCACTGTGCCCCTCAATTGTCACCACTGTGCCCATCAATTGTCGCCACTGTGCCCATCAATTGCCACCAGTTTGCCCCCTCAAAAAACGCCAGATTGCTCCCCCCCCCCCCCCGGAACTTACCTTTCTTGGGTTAGCCATCCTCCCTCCACGCTCCCTCGATGTCTTCTCTTAAGTCCCGCCCTCGATGTCGCTTCAGCCAATCAGGTTACCGGACCCGGTGAACCTGATTGGCTGAGACGAGTGTCAGTGTTAACTAGGGAACGCACACCCCCTGCGTCCCCTGGTTAACTATTTGGAAGCCGATTAGAGCCAACAGGCCTTCTGAATAGTGGGCAGCAGTGGCGCCGGCCACAATACATAGAGATTCATGCAATGCATGCATCTCTATGTATTGTAGACTTGAGTGACGGCACAGGGGAGAGAGAGGGGGGCTGATTTACATTTTGCTACAGAACTTTATTGCCGCGTACACACAACCGTTTTTCGGGTTGTAAAAAATGACATTTTTAATGGTCTAGAAAAAAATATGTTTTTTACAACCCTAAAATTGGTCGTGTGTACGCGGCATTAGATTTAAACTTGTTATGGTCTGCTTTAGGCATGAGTCGTATCATGTTTTGTACTGTATCTCCTTTAATTTTAATTTTAAGAGACCAAAAAGCAGATGGGGTGTTTTGGAAGAGTTTAACAAACTCTAGTGGTATAATGACCCCCTTACTACCCTGCACACTCCGCTCTCCACTCCATTCATATGCCACGTACACACGATCGGAAGTTCCGCCAAGAAAAGTCTGATGTGAGCTTTTGGTCAGAAATTCTAACTGTGTGTAGGCTCCATTGGAATTTTTCTGTCGGAATTTCCGCCAATGAAAATTTGAGGGCTGGTTCTCAAATTTTCCGACAAGAAAAGTTCTGCTCAGAAAATTGTGATCCTCTGTATGCAATTCCGACGCGCAAAAAAAACATGCACGCTCGGAATCAATTGGATGCATGCTCGGAATCATTGAACGTCATTGTACGTGTTGTACGTCCCTGCGTTCTTGACTGTCGGAATTTGGTGTGACCGTGTGTATGCAACACAAGTTTGAGCCAACATTCCGTCGGAAAAAAATCCAGTTTTCTTGTTGGATTTATCGATCGTCTGTACGCCTTTAGCAGAAGCCTTTGGATCCAATAGCAGTTAGTCATGACCAAATGCCTTTTTTTTTGCACCAGGGACGATCATACAATATGTTCTGTGATCTTTCTCACATGTACAAGTCACACGACTAAGTGCTTAAATGTTTGGCTACATGAAAGGCTGTTGAGGGACTCTTTGAGCAGCTGTTTTCTGCAGCAAAGGTGTGCAGTTTATGGCTCTTGTTAAAGTTTTTTATGAGTTTAGGGAGCACAGAGTGGGCAGTGTGGCAAAGGGTTATTGTTTGACTAGTTTTGCTTAAAAAACAAACCCAACGTGGACGTCTCTCTTAAAAAACATTTCAGATCAATGTCGCCCTCTTCTAATATTGGATTGTCCATGTTTGCTGGCCCTTTAAGGCCTTGAAATCACCTTATTTTATGACCAAACAGAGAGTCCATTCTTTTTACCCGGCAAAATATTCATCCTTCATCACGGTTTAATATCTCGACATTCTGCTGCTGCCAGGTTACCGGCATCTGCCGCTCAGATCGTGCTCCTTCAACAAGTTCCAATTAGAATTCAGGGGTTAGACAAGAATTATCCTTGTTAAGATAATGAAGAGACAAGGAGAGGTGGGTGACAGGGCTGGTTAATAAGGTATCCTTGGGCTTCAATCAGTAACCAGAGCGTGCGCCTTCTCCTACAGCCCAAACACGCGGCTCTGGTTCCAGTTCACCACACATGCCGGCACTTGCTGCTAAAAAAATTCAAGCAGAAGTCTCTAAACGCACCTCTAAGGTAGGGTGACCAGACATCCCCGGATTAAGGACACTCTCCCCGGACCAAGCCTGTCCCCGGCAGGGTGACCACATTTCCAAGCTACGATTCAGGGACACCCTCCTTCCCAAAAATCAGCTTGTGCTGTAACGAATCACAGCACAGTGATTGGACACAAGAGGCGGGATTTATGATTTCTCCAATCACAAGCAAGGGGCGGGGATGGTGCTCCTCCAGACATTCCCAGCCAGGAGAAGTGCTGTCAGTGAGTAAAGTGGTGATGTGGCGGCCTTTTTTGGGAGCATCAGATCGGCGAGGGGGGTGGCTGTATCAGTTTTATTCAGGGACACTGTATTGTCCTGGAATAAAGGTACCTGGGCAATCCGGGACACGTGGTCACCCTAGTCCCCGGTTTTGTCCCTGGATTGGATTTGAACAGGGGCTGGGGCAATTTCAAAGACAGTCAGTGCAGAATAAAAAACATTAAATTCTGAATTACACCCATGCCCCCCCCCCCCCTTCCGTTCCTACGAATTAGAAAAAGCTGGGGATGTTGAGGAAAGAGGTCCCAACAGAAAATTTGCAGGTGAATCAACCACAGAGAACCATCAGCTCTATGCAAAAAACTTTATTAATGAATGCAAAAAGTATCAAAAGACAACTCTTCCAGGGTGGTATCAAGAACCACAAAGGAAGAGAGGTTTCTCCTACTAGCTTAGGGGGTGTATTTTTTCCATTATCTGTGCCCCTTTCTGATGATCAGGTGCTGGTCGGAGCGGAGGGAATATTTCATCAGTTTCGGGTGCATCATGCCCATTCAGCTCCGCTCGCATTTTCTTCTGCTTTGGCTCAAGTCTCGGCCAGCTGCCTGCCTACTTATCTCCTTGCCATCCCTGGCGGAGTGATCTTCCTCCCCACCCAGTAGTAGGCGGGGGCCCTGAGAGTAATGTCGCGTACACACGACCATTTTTCATGACGAGAAAAATTCAATTTTTTTAATTGGTCGTGAAAAACGTCCGTGTGTATGCTCCAGAGCATTTTTCTCGACAAGAAAAATGCCTGATTTTTTTTTAGAACCTGCTCTATTTTTTCTCCTTGTTTTTCACGTCAATTTACTCGGCGTAACATCATATTTCACATTATACAAAAAAATTGGGCTAACTTTACTGTTTTGTTATTTTTTAATTCATGAAACCGTTTTTTTTCCCCCCAAAAAAGGCGTTTGAAAAGTTATTGCGCAAATACCGTGTGAGAAAAAAAGTTGCAATGACCGCCATTTTATTGCCTAGGGTGTCTGCTAAAAAATATATATATATAATGTTTGGTGGTTCGGATTAATTTTCCAGCTACATTTTTTAGATTTTTACATGAAGGAGAGAAGTGCCAGAATAAGCCCGGTGGACAAGTGGTTAAATTGATTTTTTTTTTTTTTTTTTTTATCAAATGACATTTTTTTTTTTTTATTGCATCTTAGTGTAAATATGAGATACTTGTTTGCTACCTGGTTTTTGTTATTACATTTATAACTCTGCCTTGTTTCCTTTGCAGGATAAAAAAAAGGTCAATTTAAACAATGACAAAAGGGTCACAAGAGTGCATTGGAGATGAAGTGTGATATCCAGAACAACAAACAGTGATAACTGCAGATAAGAAGGGAGGATCAGGAAACAGAAAATCTTCAGGTATTATGGGTTTAGGAGGTGGGGGGTGTGCCCTGGAGAACAAGTAGACGAAAAACAGCGGGAGATCGAAGATAACATTCACTTTGCCTGACTGACAGGAAAATGTCACACACAGATCCTGGTTCTCCATCTGTCACGAGCGATCACAGGTGCCCCGGCAGTCATTACGCCAGCCGGGCACTCGCATCGGCTCCGGCGCGTGCCCCTAGTGGCCAAAAGACGAAGCGTGCGCTGGAGTCGATGCGAGTGACCGGCGGGCGCCCGTGATCGCTCGTGGCAGAGCGCGAACCGGGATTTGTGTGTGTAAACACCCAGATCTCGGTTCTTTCAGGGCACCTTATACAGCCCAATTCCTGTTTCCTTATACAGCCCACTTCCTGTTTCCTTATACAGCCCACTTCCTGATTCCTTATACAGCCCACTTTCTGTTTCCTTATACAGCCCACTTCCTGTTTCCTTATACAGCCCACTTCCTGATTCCTTATACAGCCCACTTCCTGATTCCTTATACAGCCCACTTCCTGATTCCTTATACAGCTCACTTCCTGTTTCCTTATACAGCCCACTTCCTGTTTCCTTATACAGCCCACTTCCTGTTTCCTTATACAGCCCACTTCCTGTTTCCTTATACAGCCCACTTCCTGTTTCTTGTCTGGTCATTAGTCTAGGCTTATGACATCATGTACAGCTCTCTCTCTCTCACTCTGGTGAGAGTTTGCCAGGAAGGGAGGGGGGGTGAGTCATAAGGCGGCCAATGAGAGCTGCAGCGCTGGAGGTGTGCCTCTGTGTAAATCCAGGAAGTGAACAGGCAGCGGCTTCAGCTGCCCACAGTTAACATGGCTGCAGCCAGATTTAGTTGGAGGGAGATTTCTGCAGCATATTTGGCAAATACAGAATCACAGTATATATAAAATAATATGCAAAGTGGTTGGAGGGGAAGCTTCAGAATGGCAAAGATGATTTTATTACAAATTACGTGAGCGGACTGCAGTTCCTCTTTAAGCTTATATGAGATTTTAGCGACTGCGTTTACTTTTACTTTATATTTTTCTGTAAAAAATGATTGGTGACTAAAAACTCTGCTAGATGACTTTTATTTTCCATAGAGAAAAAACATCGAGCAAAATGTGCTGGATAAGGAACAGTAGCCAAGCGGTGCCTATTAATAAATGGAAACATTAGACCAACACAAGTCCATCTGTGTCACACTCAATAAAACCAAAACAGAAGTGGCAGCCAGGCCTGGAATATGTCCTAGACCGAACATTTAGAAACCAGAAAACGTTATGAGGGGTTATGGATTTTTATTAGTGGAAGAAGAAGGGGGGAATTTCTGGCTTCTATTGAAATTCTATAACGGTAGAAGCAAAAAAAAAAAGACAGGATTTTTGACTCACGGCACTTAAAATAAATTGATGATGAACAAAAGAAAGCTCTATTTGTGGGAAAAAAAGGACGTCAATTTTGTTTGTGAGCCGCATCGCACGACCGCACAATTGTCGGTTAAAGCGTCACAGTGCCGAATCGCAAAAAGTGCTCTGGTCATTGGGCAGCCAAATGCTCCGGGGTTGAAGTGGTTAAGATAGTCATTGCAAGAGGACAAAATAACAACACCTGGTCATCCAGCATGAAGGAATTCCACAAGATGGCCATACTGGGGGTGGGATCTTTGCGATCAAAGCTGTAGCCCAGAAGGTCATTAAACCTTTTGTTGTCTACCTACAGGGGTTAATAAAAATGGAAGCGCCCCCCACCGGTACTTTAACCACTTACCAACCAGGCTGAAATTTCTCTCTTACGTGTAAAAATCATAATTTTTTTGCTAGTAAATTACATAGAACCCCAAACATTATATTATTTATTATTATTTTTTATCAGAGATCCTAGAGAATACAATGGTGGTCATTGCAACTATTTATCTCCCATGGTTTTTGTGCAGCTGCTCCTGTCCTGGGATCAAGCAAAGTTGCAGCCTGAGCCAGTCACATCGGTCCCAAGCCCCGGCTCCCTGGCGTGCCCTGCCTCCAAGATCCTGGGAGTTGTAATCCTCTGGCTGTGCTGCTTCTCCACCCACCGGTAGAGCTTGAGCGTGCGTGGAGTGGCCTACAACTCCCTGGATGCAACAGCGTCAGCTAGTTGGCGGCCAGTCGCCAAAGCCATGCCCCCTACCTGATTATTCTAACACGGCATCAATATTCGCACCATAAGACACACCTAGGTTTTAGAGGAGGAAAACAACAAAATTTAAAAAATTCTGAACCAAATGGCTGCGGGTCCTGCTGGGAGCTGGCTACAGACCATGGGCAACTCCCAGCAGGACTTACAGGTCAGTAGGACACACAGGCCAGCAGGACCCACAGACCATGGGCAGCTCCCAGCAGGACCTACAGGCCAGTAGGACACACAGGCCAGCAGGACCCACAGACCATGGGCAGCTCCCAGCAGGACCCACAATGTTGAAGGCTATTTTGAGGTTACTGGGCGGACACTGGGGCAGAGTAAATGGGGTGTATGGGGGGGGGTTAGATGGGATGTTAGGGTCAGCTGGCCCTGGGGGTGTCAGGGTCTGTCACCTCGGTGATAGCAGCTGCTAGTACCAGCTCAGCAGGTCCATGCATGGCCTCCTCCAGTCCTGGGGGGGAGGGGGTGATGCTCCTATCCTGGGATCAAGCAAAGTTGCTGCCCGAGCCAGTCACATCAGTCCCACGTCCCGGCTCCCTGGCGTGCCCTGCCTCCAAGATCCTGGGAGTTGTAGTTCCCTGGCTTTGCTGCTTCTCCACCCACCGGTAGAGCTTAGTGGCCTACAACTCCCAGGATGCAACAGCGTCAGCTAGTTGGCGGCCAGTCGCCGCAGCCGTGGCCCCTACCTGATTATTCTAACACGGCATCAATATTCGCTCCATAAGACGCACCTAGGTTTTAGAGGAGGAAAACAACAAAAAATAAATATTCTGAACCAAATGGCTGCGGGTCCTGCTGGGAGCTGGCCTGTAGGTCCTGCTGGGAGCTGGCTACAGACCATGGGCAGCTCTCAGCAGGACCTACAGGTCAGTAGGACACACAGGCCAGCAGGACCCATAGACCATGGGCAACTCCCAGCAGGACCTACAGGTCAGTAGGACACACAGGCCAGCAGGACCCACAGACCATGGGCAGCTCCCAGCAGGACCTACAGGTCAGTAGGACACACAGGCCAGCAGGACCCACAGACCATGGGCAGCTCCCAGCAGGACACACAGGTCAGTAGGACACACAGACCAGCAGGACCCCACAGACCATGGGCAACTCCCAGCAGGACCCACAATGTTGAAGGCTATTTTGAGGTTACTGGGCGGACACTGGGGCAGAGTAAATGGGGTGTATGGGGGGGGGAGATGGTATGTTAGGGTCAGCTGGCCCTGGGGGTGTCAGGGTCTGTCACCTCAGTGATAGCAGCTGCTAGTGCCAGCTCAGCAGGTCCATGCATGGCCTCCTCCAGTCCTGGGGGGGAGGGGGGGTGATGCTCCTATCCTGAGATCAAGCAAAGTTTGTGGTGAAAAAAAGTGCGTCTTATCAAGCGAAAAATGCTGCATAATCGACTTTATTGCACATCTTTTACTTATTGTACATTTTTTGCGGGTGCCGCTGTACTATGGTATATCCAGTGATAGACGTCATTCGTAATCAAGTCCCAACATTCAGTAGCACAGCTTGGCCCATGAATGGTTCTTTACCATTGCAAAACCCTGGATGACTACGCCGGGGTCCCCACCATCAGTGAGATATAGAAGTGTAGGAAGTAGGAGATAGTTCAGGCATTCAATGCAAGCTCCACTAACTCCTTTCTTCCACAGACAATACATCCAGCAGGTGGTTCATTCCTTCGCTGCCTCTTCCTCCCTCCCCTGAAAATATCATTCCTGACAGTCTTCAACCTGAGAGACGAAGCCCCCCGCAGATAAACCCTCCATTCAAACCTCTGGCCGAATCACTCGCATTGAAGGAAAACTAAACCATTTGCCTTTGTTAGAACAAAGCCTAAGGGCACCTGTCACCTCGACACAATGCTGGACATTTTGATGCTCATCCAAAGAAACCTATGGGCTAATGCCGGCCATGAACAGGGAGACGGGACTGCATAACGCTTCTCCTTCTCGGGCTGGCGGTGGACGGATTTGCAACAGAATTGGCCAATCAAGGTCCTGATCCTGACTACAAATACACAACTCCAATCTTATATGGGGACCCATAGAAAATGATCATATGGAAAACACGCACACTGTGGTTATTGACGACTAGTCGCACCTTCTATCTGATGCTTGGACCAAAAAGTATTGGGAGTTCCGGGTCCTGATCGTTAGTATGGGACCCGGGGGTCCCGCTGAGACCCTGGTCTCTGTGCTAGGAGCACACTGTGTGGCACGCTCCCAGGACAAAAACACATACGCTATATTGTCAAAAGTATTGGGACTTTACATGCACATGCCCCCCCCCCCCCCAGTAGTAATACTACGGATTGAGACTAGGGCTCTGCACTGGTGGAGACTCCTAAGGAGGCCATATTGGTGAGCAAGTGATAATTGGGCTGCACCAACACCCCCCCTCCCGGTCCATAAAGGGGTTATCTTCCGCTCCCTGATGCTGGGGAGGTTTGGGGGCCGTTGCTTTACATGACAACGTTTTAGTGGCACCCAAGCACTAAGAAACCCCTCTAAAAAAAAATGTTGGGTCTTACCCGCTCCCACACAAATGTAATCTGGGGGCCCCTGCTTCATAAACAACTTCACAAATATCACGTGACATAAGAAGTTGGAACACCATTTACTCTCCAGGGCACGTGTCAAACACAAGGCCCGCGGGCCGAATTCAGCCCTCCAGGCCATTTCATGTGGCACCCCGCACCTCTCCTGCAGCTGCAGGAGAGCTCCAGCCCTTGTCTGGTCCTCCTCAGGACCCCTTACTTTCTTCTTTTAAGCAGCATAAGGAAAGTGGGGTGAACTGTGATGTAAGGGAGAGTGGGGGACTCAAATTCTGATGGTGGGGGGGGCTCTTAACATCTAATGTAATGGGGAGGGGATGCGCTGGATATCTAATCTTACAGATACAACCGGCCCTTTTGAGGGCAATCATAATGCTGATGCAGGCCACGATTAAATTGAGTTTGACACCCCTGTTCCAGGGTGTCTGCTTTTAGAAAATATATTTGAGGGGGGGGTTTAACTAATCTTCAGGCCTAAAATTATTTTTAAATGTGTGCAAAAAAAAACAGCTCAGGCACAAGAGGGTTAAACAGCTGCAAAACTGCCGTAAATAACAGGAATCTTAACTTCTGCCAGTGGCCAGTCACGTGACCAATTTCACTGCTTCATATAGCGAAGGATCTCAGAGTGGAAAGTTCCCAAAATAAAATTCTACTGGCTGAAATACATAGGATTTGTTTATTGGCACGGACCTGTGACACTCGATTACAACATTGCACAAATTAAATCTTGTGTAGCTTTGCCCACAACAGCACATTGAGCAATAAATTTACTTGGGACTTCTAAAAACGAATACGAAACGAGACCTTCTGGAGGATCCGGTGCAGCCAAGTAGCCCAAAAAAAAAAAAAAAAAAAGGCTAGCAACACATTTATATTCAATTCAAAGCTGCGGCTGAAAGTGCCAGCTAATTTTATTCATATTATTACAAAATCCAGTTCGCGGAAACAGGATCAACCGGCTGACTCAAAAGGGAATTTTTATTTTTTTTTTCCTTTTTGCATCAGTCCAATTAAAAATAAAAGGAGCACAAGCGGCCCTGGTCAGCGCACACATTCTCTGGCATTTTCGCTCCTGTTATTTCTGGGCCGATGTCATCGAACAAAGGGGCCCTTATTTTACCCTGACATCACTTACAGGAAGTCCGTGTCCCGAGTTTTCAATTCTCTCTCTCTTTGCTCATTGATTTAGTGTGGATTAAAAATGAGTAACTGAAAATCTATGAATCAGTCGCTCACACGAAGGGAAAAAAGAACGCTGTGTTTTAGGCCGAATTTGTGAAAATATAGAAAAAGGAAATTGTGCCCTCATACCTGATGGTTTGAGAATATTATTTGGTTTCTACATTTTCTTTAACCTCAAATATTAAACAGCTTGCCGATGTGTGCCAGATGGGGGGAGGGAGGAACGAACAGATTTATGAAAACTTTTATTATTTAAAGTTTTGGATGTTTTAGGGAATCAATACTATACACTGATGGTCATGGTGAAGAAGAGTCTACAGCTTGATAGCCACTTGAGTTTCACAGAATCATTACTATAGCTGTTCCAGCTTGGACCACTTGTGGCCATGGTGAAGAAGAGTCTACAGCTTGATAGCCACAGTCCAACTTGATATTACGTAATCATTACTTTAGCTGTTCCAGCTTGGACCACTGATCGCCATGGTGAAGAAGAGTCTACAGCTTGATAGCCATGGTCAAACTTGATTTTTACAGAATTATTACTATAGCTGTTCCAGCTTGGACCACTGGTAGCCATGGTAAAGAAGAGTCTACAGCTTGATAGCCATGGTCCAGCTTGAGTTTCAAGGAATCATTACTATAGCTGTTCCAGCTTGGACCATTGGTGGCCATGGTGAAGAAGAGTCTACAACCTGATAGCCATGGTCCAACTTGATATTACCATAGCTGTTCCAGCTTGGACCACTGGTAGCCATGGTAAAGAAGAGTCTACAGCTTGATAGCCATGGTCCAGCTTGAGTTTTATAGAATTTTTACTATATGATTACTATAGCTGTTCCAGCTTGGACCACTGGTAGCCATGGTGAAGAAGTGTCTACAGCTTAATAGTCATGGTCCAACTTAAGCTTTAAGGAATTATTATTATTATATCCTTACTATAGCTGTTCCAGTTGGACCACTGGTAGCCATGGTGAAGAAGAGACTACAACTTAATGGACGTGGTCTAGCTTGAGTTTTACAGAATCATTACTATAGCTGATCCAGCTCGGACCACTGATATCCATGGTGAAGAAGAGTCTACAGCTCGATAGCCATGGTCCAAACTTGTTCTTTTTTTTTAATGCTGAAGCCATACAGAACCTCTCTCTATAGATAAATGAAGCCCATTGGGTTTCAGGGTCAAGAACCCACTGCTAGCATAGGACAATGCAGGAGTTTCACCACTGAATAGATGTTTTAAGAATTTCCCTACATGCCCTAACCCCAAATACAACTCCTTAAATTTTAAATGTAAGCCAGCCTGTACCGTGTCTCACATAGCGCAAAGTAACATGTTGACATGGTAGCAACAAATACCTTTCCTTGGAGCAGGAAAAATAAGAGTTTCTCAACCAGGGTTCCCCCAGAACACAACTTCTTAAATGTATCTAAGCCAACCTGTACTTGGCTCACACAGCGAAAGGTTGACATGGTGCATCAAATATTTACCTTCACTTGACACTTAGAGCAAGGAAAATACGATGCCTTCAGCCAGGGTTTCTCAACCAGGGTTCCATGGAAGCCTATGGTTCCTCCAGCTGTTGCATGGGAGTTCCTTAAGCAACTTCTGTCTGTCAGATAAGTTCCCACTGACACCATTAATCTTTTAAGATATTGGTAAGAGGGTAGGTCTTTCCGATGACCACACGTGTAAGAAGCATTTTTTACACTGACCACAGAAAAGTAAAAAGGCAAAAAGGGCCTCCAAGTGTAGTATCTAAAAGCTATTAAGAATCCAAAGAGAATTAGCCACTCACATGATACAGGATAGTAAAGGCTTCATAGCTATAGTGGAAGATGACCGTAAGGAGCAGTGCCGCTGTGACAGATCCGCCAGCCTTTCAGGAAAGGAGGGGAGCCAGCCACTCAGTACCCGATGCAGTGATGAAGGGCGCACTAATGCATCATGAGTTGAAAGTTATTTCAAGGGTTCCTCTGTGTTGAAAAGGTTGAGACAGGCTGCCTCCATGTATGGTGAAACCCATGTGACTAACTCTCCTGGTGTGATCACATTGTTGGCTGCTCAGGCACCCAAAGTTGTGATATGGGGGCAAAGAGAGGCCCCAGTTCTGTTTAGGCTCCAAGCCATGATATCCCTTGCTTCCAGAAGCCAAATCCAATTTCCCTTTACTTTTATTGCTTGTAGACGCAACAGACGGTGAGAGGGAATCTTTCCAATTTTGCCAAAGAGAAGTAGAGAAATGCCATCTTGAGCTGGCCATAAATATAAAAAGAGTTCAGCTGAACAAGAGAAAACCAAAGATTCCCCCATCCACCCTAAACAGCAAGGATGAACAAATCTCTTGTTGCCAGCTACATGACCACACTTGTGCCTGGCAATCCGCTTCTCAGGAACCCAATGCGGTCATATGGGGGCAGGGAGAGAGTCCCCAACCTCGTTAAGCGCCAAGTCATGACACCCCCTCATTACGAGCAGCCAAACCCCAATTTCTCTTTTCTTTCTTGTAGAGATAGAAATATAGGTCTGAGAAAATCTTTCCAATTTCTCCAAGGTGAGGGAAATCCCCTTTTTAAGCTGGCCATGCATGTAAAGAGTTCAGCCGAGTGAGAGGAAACTATAGAAGGCTAAACAGCAAAGATGGACAAATTTCCAGATTCCAGCACCCAGTTCTGTTGACCACACAACATCCCCCACCCTCCACTTCCTAGGACAATGGTCAGGTCAGCTAGAGCGCCCTTAATTACTGAAGACATCATTCCTTAAAGCGGTGGTCATTAACTCCTGTCCTCAGGGCCCACTAACAGGCCAGGTTTGCAAGATAACTGAAATAAATCACAGGTGATCATTTGCTGCTCAGTGATTGCAGTATTCTAGTCTGCACCTCCCCCAAGGTAATACTTAAAACCTAGCCCGTTAGTGGGCCCTGAGGACAGGGTTGATGACCACTGCCTTAAAGGATACAGCTAAGAGAACTCTGTTAAAAATTGAATATTCTATGTGACAGGTCTATTACACAAGAAAATCAGTTCACACTACAGGCCTCGTGGGATTTAAAATTTCCATGTCGGATGAAAAAAAAAAAAAAACATAGCATGTGATGGTGACGTGACAGGCTTATGGTATAAATGGGCTCTTCTACAACCACTGGAATCAGGAGATACTGATCAATCTGCATATGAAAATGTAATTAGGATGTACCAGTTAAGATTTTACCGGAACTGTCCAATTCTAATTCAAATAAATGTGATTTGAAGCGACCTAGATGAGTGTAAATTGGATAAACGGCAGCGTGTCTATTAAGGCTCCATGCACACAGAAGAGATAGATTAATTATATATATATATATATATATATATATATATATATATATATATATATATATATATATATATATATATATATATATATATATATATATATATATATAATAAAAAAACCACGCTAAAAATCACTGGCGCCAGCGCTTGAGAATTTTTCTGCGTTTTTCCCCGCCGAAAAACGTCACTTTGAGCGCAAATTTCAGGCGTTCAGAAAAAAGCCAATAAACCAATGCTCATTAACACTAAAAAACGCCCATGTGTGCATGGGCACATAGGCTAACAGAGTTCAGTTTATGGGCTTGTTAAAAAAAAAACGCCAAAACGCCAATAAACTGCAGTTTATCAGCTTCTGTGTGCATGGAGCCTAAGGGCGCACGGGCGCCACCTCCTCTCTCCAGCCACCCCCCCGTGTAGTATGGATAGATTCATGCATTGCATGAATCTATTCATGGGTGCTGTAGCCACCCCCGATTTAGGGTCCAGCCCCTTTTCAGACACCAGGCGCCTTCATTACAGCGGCAGGGGTGTGTTTTTGAAGCACCCGATTAGAGCCATAATAGGCTTCAAAATGGTGAACTTGGTAGATGAATATTTGCTTTGCCAACACAGAACCGCCTCTCAGTCAATCAGGAGGCGCGGACGCAACACCAGTCAGCCAATTGGTTGAAGGCAGAGGTGATCCCATTGGCTGCCTAGCAGAACTGGAAGACACACATTAAGGACACAGGAGCCATCGTCGTGCTACCCGCCCCATGGCTCGCCGCCTGACCCGCCATCACGATGCGCTACCTACAGAGCGCAGGGCTCAAGAGGGCATTTCCCGATGCAATTCTACTGCAGTTCCAGGTTTGTCCTATGCACCAAGTGAACAGCAGTATGGTTGCCCTCATAGGGTCAGTAGTATTTGGAGTGCTAGAACAGAGTGTCGCCACAGTCTGGCTGCAAAACTGAATGCGAGGGCCACATGCCAAGGCCTGGTCGCTCAGATTCGACCTGTGGGCCTTATGTTTGACATATGTGGTTTAAAGTAACATTGTAGCTTAGGTGAAAGTCTGATAATGTGACTTCACTTCCTCCATATTATATTGGGATCATTGATTTATTAAAAGCAGAGGCTGGCCAGGCAACTTAGGAGTACAGGTTTTCATTTGGAACACAGACAATACATAGTCAACGGAATACACAAACGCATAAAATTCCAGGTCTTTTTATTTCACTGGCATTGAAAAAAAAAAAAAACACAATCAACTGACCTGCGCAAAATGTCAGATCGCAATTGCACAATAAAAACTTTAAAAAAAAAAAAAAATTCACAAACATTTCTTTTGTAAGAAACATTCTCAGAAAAAATGTACACCAAGCTTTTTACAAAGCATGTTAAAAATACAACATATTGTCCTTGCGCGACGAACCATTTTATACAAAAAAAAAAAAAAAAAAATACGCTGTGTTGGATTGCTACAACTTAGATGTTTTATGGATCATGAAACATTAGTAATACCAAAAATAGGAGGCAGTTTCTTCGGTTTAAGACTTGATAAGAAAAAAAATAATAACTTAGGTTTGCGACGCAAGACTCAAATGGCAGTCTTGTACAGTGGCGAGTTTGGGCCGGGCCCATTTCGATTTCGTACCTCCAACACTTTAGTGTAACAGCTTACGTCGTGGATAGGTAGACCTTCAACCACTTCTAAAAAGTCTTCATAATCCTTCCAAGTGTTTGCTGTCCTTTAAAACTACAGTCCCAACATCCGAAAGGTAGAACAGTCTACAAAACTCTGACAAGGCAGTGCTTGGGTCTCTCAATCAGTGTCAATTTCACATGGGTTTAATCCATTACTTTTTGCTTCTAGATATATCCTCTGGAAGTCCTTATACCGCGGCGCACAGCCCAATCGGGGCTCCCCAAAGTGCATTTGTCCAGTGAACAAGAACTCCCCCAGTCCTGGCCTGACGCCACATTCTAGAGGCGTCCTCAGCAGACCTTCCCAACCATGTTCTTGGTTGGGCTTGAAGATTTTGCTTTTTTGTCGGTAAAGTCTGTCGATGGAAACAGAAATGATGGATTCCTGCTGTTCCAGGTCGCTGGTTACTTCTTTGATAGAACCTTTGACAACTAGAAATAAAAATAAAAAGAATGTATTAATATTTTTGCAATCTTGGAAAAAATTATTATTTTTTTTTTAAACAATCTCTATGCACCGTATATGTAAACTTAAAGCGGGAGTTCACCCATTTAAAAAAAAAAAAAAAATCTCCCCTTAGCTTCCTGCTCGTTCGGTCTAGGGGAATCGGCTATTTATATTAAAATATGTGCAGTACTTACCCGTTTTCGAGCTGCATCTTCTTCCGTCGCTTCCGGGTATGGGTCTTCGGGAGCGGGCGTTCCTTCTTGATTGACAACCTTCCGAGAGGCTTCCGACGGTCGCATCCATCGCGTCACTCGTAGCCGAAAGAAGCCGAACGTCGGTGCGGCTCTATACTGCGCCTGCGCACCGACGTTCGGCTTCTTTCGGAAAATCGTGACGCGATGGATGCGACCGTCGGAAGCCTCTCGGAAACCTGTCAATCAAGAAGGAACGCCCATTCCCGAAGCCCATACCCGGAAGCGACGGAGAGGATGCGTCTCGTAAACGGGTAAGTACTGCACATATTTTAAAATAAATTGCCGATTCCCCTAGTAATAACGAGCAGGAATCTAAGGGGGAAAAGTGCCCTCTAAGGGTGAACCCCCGCTTTAATCAAGCTTTAATAAGTTAATGTCTTTTCAAAATGTCACTTTTAATATCTTTACATCTACAACTTAAATTTCAATAATATCCTAAGATCTGGCAATTGAGGCCCTTGTTTAGGCAAGGTTATAGGGCAGTGATGGCGAACCTTGGCACCCCAGATGTTTTGGAACTACATTTCCCATGATGCTCATGCACTCTGCAGTATAGTTGAGCACCATGGGAAATGTAGTTCCAAAACATCTGGGGTGCCAAGGTTCGTCATCACTGTTATAGGGTGACAATGCACTGTCCCCCCCCCCCCCCCCCATCTACCAACTGCGCTCTTCTGTTGCTACCCTGTCACATGCCTTGTCATTGGAGGCTACAAGTGGCTGTGCCAATGCACATTGGATAGTCTAATTGTTTATAATATACAAATTGTTTCCACTCATCTTTTACCAACTTGTGTCCATTTTAAATGGCTCATTTCCTTTTTCCTATTTTTTTTCACTCCGTGTGAGAATTCGGCCAACAAGTCAACTTAAAGTTTTGCACAGGGCAGCCCCGATCCTCCTCTTTTCTGGTCTCCCCTCTGTGCTCCTGTTTCCTCCCTCCTATCTAGTGCCCCCCCACAGCAAGCAGCTTACTATGGAGGCAACAGAGCCAAGCCGCTGCTCTGCGTGTCCATTCAGACACAGAGCCGCGGCTCAGCCCCGCTCCCCCTTCATTGGCCCACTGATTGACAGCAGCGGGAGCCGATGGCACCCAGCTGCTGTCTCAGCCAATCAAGCAAGTCCCGTACAGCAGAGACTCCTATGCAACATTGCTGGATTGAGATGGGGCCAAGGCAAGTATTAGGGGATATGCTGCACACCAAGGCTGGGTTCACACCATCGCCACATGTGGCTCACAGAAGGGGTCCGGTGCATCCTGGTTCACGATTCCAGCCCGAATTTGGACCCAAAAAACAGACCGAAAGACGCACAGGGCTCCTGTGCAATTTCGCACCAGAGCCGCAGCGTACATACGTGAGCCGGTCAAAATCTCCTGCCTTTGCAAACCCAGCCTGAAGGTTTATCTTAAATCACAGAATGCATTAAGATAACAAACCTTCTGACTTTAGAACCACTTTAAGAGTGATTCGGATTGGGGTAGAGGCGCTCGATATGGAAGGCCATCACTGATGGTTAGCATTTTAAAAGTTAGATATTTAAGAGTTCACAAGTGATGAATGGAGCCAAAGAGTTTTGGTGGAAATGCTCCCCCCCCCCCCATTCGTGAGGGCTGTGATGGTTGGTGTGGACATGCCAGTTCTCTGTCCATTCCCTTGGATAGAAGAGCCTAAAGGGCTCTTCAATGCAACCTCCAGTTCAAGTCCAATCCTGACCATACCTACCATCATCACAGCCCTGACGAAGAGGGAAGCATTTCCCCCCCCAAAAAAATTGTCTCTGCTCATCACCTCTGAATTCCAAAAGGTGCAGTTTTCAAGGCTTGCAAGCCAGAACGCGTGAGCTCCTGTATATTTTTACTCTTTCATGTACCAATAAAGAAGTAATATAAGGGCGTTTGGAGTTACTGGCTCTACTCCTTGAACTTAAAAACTTTAAATAACCTCAAGTGTGACAACCTTCCATATCACACGTGCCTCTACACCCATCGGAAAACATCTTGTGGAATGCTCTTCTGTCTTTACCAGAGGCAGAAGCAAAGACCATAACAAAGCTCACCCACGTCTTTCCTTCACCAGCCCCATACCTCCTTGAAGAACAGATCACCTCCAGAAATACCAAAACTAGCCACCCATGCACATTGAACTTAAGAATGTGAGCCAACAGTAAGCCCTTGTTCACACTGCTGCAACTTTGAAACCGACTTTATCGGGGGTTGCATACAACTTCTTTAACAGAAGCCAAGTCAATGCAAGTTGTGTTGAAGTCGCAGCAAAATGAGCGCAGGAACTTTTTTCTAAGTCGGTGTGACTTGAGTAGCACCGATTAGAGTGGTTCCATTGCCGTTAATGGGGCGCGACTTGTCATTCGACTTTGAACTCTCAAGCCGCAGCAGTGTGAACCGGGGCTAAGGAAAGTTGATGACACAAACTGTAAATATTTTTTCTTGGTTACAACACTGTTCAGTAACGTCCACAATTCAATATTTGCACTAACAGTTTTATTTAAAGGACAAGCTTACGGGGGGCCTACTCCCTTCTTCTAAGGTCCATGCAGTACCCTGCTAGGACTTTAGAAGGGAAGAAGGTGGTAGGCCCCAAAACTTGTCCTGAAATGTTCCTGCTAGTGCAAATGTATTGTGGACGTTACTCAACCAAGTTGTTGCATTAGGGCTACAATAACCTTAAAGGGGTTGTAAAGGTTTGTTTTTTATTTTCTAAATAGGTTCCTTTAAGCTAGTGCATTGTTGGTTCACTTACCTTTTCCTTCGATTCCCCTTCTAAAAAAAAAAAAAAAAGGTATATTTCCTTTGTCTGAATTTCTCACTAGCAAGTGTGCTCGCCCCCTCCCTTTGGAATACATACCTGCTCGGGGAAATGCTGTGCGTAGTACCAAGGGAGGGGGTGAGCACTAACCCCCAACCAGATAGGGGCAAGCTTACTGAGGAGGAACAGGAAGCGAGAAATTCAGACAAAGAAAAAATAAATTTAGAAGGGGATTCGAAGGAAAAGGTTAGTGAACCAACAATGCACTAGCTTAAAGGAACCCATTTAGAAAAAAAAAAAAAAAACACAACCTTTACAACCTCTTTAAGCTCAATGGCCCTTTGTTAAAACAGCCTATGGATTGCGTTCTTACCCCCCCCCCAGCAAAAAAATAAATAAAAAAGCTACACATTCACATCCTATAGCATTCTTCTACGATTTCTTGGGGCAGTTCAGCAACTGTTAACTCATAGGAAGAGCACTAAATGAGCAGTTTTAGAATTTTTATCTCGATACGCCAGTTGGAGAATAACCAGAATATAAAAATGCAGCCTTTTATACTCACCAAAATCACTAATGCACACTGCTAACAGGATCTCTGTGTCACTGCAGGGTCGACAGGGATCTGAGAAGGAAAAGAAAAGAAAGGTTAGTGAACATGAAAGAATAGGCTCTTTGATTGCAATTGCTGCTGCAGCAGAAATGGGTTTAATGCATGCTGGTTAAACGACGGAGATTGGAATTTGGGGGGAGTTGGTGGAAAAGCTTCAATACAATCACGCACATGCAGTAAAACTGGATTGAAGAAGCGCACACCCACACTCTGCAACAACAAACTCTGCATTGTTCTCCTATACAAACACAAATTTCTCTTGCTTCTGCTCTTACAGATTGGAGATTACACACAAATGGTCAAAATTGATTTTTCATGTATTTTTTTAGAGAAAAATGTAAAGGGTCTTGGAAGGTATGCCGATACTGTACTTGTACTGCAGTCAATAGGAGTATGCAGAATAAAAAACAATCAGCCTTTTTCAACCTTGGATGCCCTCTGAGACCTGGCTGCCTTGGCAAAAATGTCCAACAATTGCCTTAAAATTCCCCAAAAATTGCCTTTTAATCCAGCAAGTTAAAGGCTGACTCGTATACAAAGTCACTTTTTTTTTATTGTGCTGCATTACAACCTTGGGCACCATGCGGGCCTAACAAACGATGACATTGGTAGATGAGGATGCGATTTCCAGACAGAACGGTGGCGTGAGGAAGCGGCATGCCTTGGGGCCACCAGTTAGGGCATCATGAAGAAAGCCTACAGACCTTAAAGATATTGTTACAGTGGGAGGGGTCCTAGCACCTGCTTGACACACATCTAGTAATAATAATTTCCAAAGTCCACGAGAGCCCTTGTTCAGGTGTACAAATGTTATATGCGCCACTACAGGCATAGCCTGATCAATTGGTAAAGGACTTTTTGGATGGTTTACAATGTAAATTTACTTAAGTGTTGCGTCCTGCGAGGGTATAAAGTAAGAGATCCTTCTAGTTTAAGCTCACTGCAGGAGTAGGGATCAGACGAATGGACATACGAGTGGTAGAGCGCCGCTCAAAACCAACCCAGTGCTTCAGATGTGGCTATGGCTGTGTATGGCCTCAGCCGACTCTCTCCAAGTCCACATGTGATCACAGGGATCAGACAAGGCTTTAAAAAAATGTTGGGCAAGGCAATGCTCATCTCATGTCTTTGACTGGTTTAAGAGTAAACATTATTTCTATGTTTGTACACGGTTTGTTGCACTCTGTGACTGGTAGGGTGTAGGTCCTTGGGCCTGCCCTGAAAGTCTTGGAAGGGGGTGGCCATGGCCTTCTGACTTAGTTTGCCCTCTCTCATGGGGTCTCCCTTCAGGGGAGCCCCACCTAGTACTTGGGTGGGTCTGTTTGGGCAGACCCTCCAGAGAAAGGGGTCCGTTTGGTTTCGTCCAGATGGACCAAGCGCAAGTACCCTTGTCCCCATCTGGAGCCTAACCCCCCGGGGGGATTCAGGGAAAGGCCCTCCGATTGTCCATTCGTATGTATGCCGCCTCTTGCATAACATGTGATTTTAGTAAAACCTAAAGTTAGAATGCACAGCATGGGGTCTGCTTTCTATGGAGAGCTGCTTTTCAACTACTACCCAAAAACACATTTTTCTGAACTATAGCAATACAAGAAAAAAAA
Source organism: Rana temporaria (assembly GCF_905171775.1). Lineage (NCBI taxonomy): Eukaryota > Metazoa > Chordata > Amphibia > Anura > Ranidae > Rana > Rana temporaria. The sequence continues at coordinate 143,872,674 of NC_053500.1, read as the reverse complement.
AAAAAAAAAAATTACAAATTTGCAATGATGGGGTATGGTGGTGCCGAACCCTGCTGCCCTTGCTGGTGCTAGCCCATGACTGCATATATGTTCAATACCACTAACAGTCTGTTTTGGAAGTCTCTATGCACAACACTCCTTTTTCCAACCTGCATTAAGAAATTGCCATTGTTAATAGATAAACAAAAAAAAAAAAAAAAACTAAAGTACGCCAGGATTAGACTTTGAAATCATGCAAACCATTTCAATCACCTGATGATAGAAGCACTTTATAATAATACGCTGCCTGACTGGATTACACAGGAATGGAGCCGCGCAAGACCAGCTCGGTGAGCTGGAAATATAAAAACACAAATACCTTTTGACAGCTCTGCTGCAGGTTTTGTGCGTGTGCGACACTTGTGTAGATTACAGGAGGAAAAATGCTGCCTGCCAGCGCAGAGGGAGGTGAGGCAATCGTGCCTCTCAAGCACAAAAAAAAAAAAAAAAAAAAAAAAAAAAAACACAAAAGAATTTAAACAACATCATCAGAAGCAGGTCCCCAAAGTGGCAGGTCACGACTTGCAACCCAAATCCATTGCTCAATTAAAACCACAAGTGACTGTGAGCCCCGAGGACATTTAAGCACAAGTCACCACAAGCAGCATGAAATAGTCTTGTCAAACAAAGTACAAATGTAGGATCCCGCAGGCACAACCACTTGCCCCTCTAAAAAGGCCAACATGCTATAATGAAGATTGCAAGACCCAAGCTTATAAGTGCATCAGCTGTCTGTACATTAAAAAGAGGGTGGCCATTAAAAAGAAGATGGCCATTAAAAAGAAGGTGGCCATTGTGAAGCAATATTTGTAAAGATAAGGTATGAACGTTTACTAGAGGGATGTAACCTCAAAAACACAAGACTCAACCCCAAGAGCCAGGCATAGGAAGAAGAAAGAAAATAATGTACATCTATCCAACTTGAGTCTTTTTTGTGTATGGAAAGGCCCACTCTTGACCACTTAAAAACTTTGACTCCTAGACCTTTTGGCTCTGGAACATTAGAGTGAATCCACAAACGTTAGAACCCCTGCCAGACTTCAATTGCCATAGATGTATCCACTGGTTAGATTTCTCCTAACTTGCCCTACAAGACCGAGCAGAAAATGAGGAAATCACCACCTCTGCAGGTGTCATCGGAACGGTGTCCTAATTTGGAGTTTCCAGTCAAGCTAGATAAATTGGTATATTTTCTCTTCAGACCGGAGCTTGACTACAACACCTTTTTAGACCATAACAGTGGTCTCTAAACTGCGGCCCTTCGTCTACCTTTATCCAGCCCTTGGGGCACTATTCATTTCACTGATGTGAGGCACCATTCCCTCGGCTGACATCAAGGATGGGGCACCAACACCAGGACATTTTTTTACTTCCACTGGCCACAGTCCAGCCCCCTTAAAGCAGAGTTCCTGGCTTTTTATGTTTATTAAAAGTCAGCAGCAGCAGACGACTTTTAATAAACAGACACTTACCTGTTCAACAGTCCAGTGAAGCGACCGCCCGGAGCGTCGTTCCTCTCCGCCAGCGCCTTCATTGCCACTCTGGGCACCCGGCCGTGACAGCTTTTGGCTTCATGGTCGGGCATGCTCTGCGCATGTGCGAGTGGTGCTGGCGGAGTGGACAGGCGATCTCCTGGGACCTGTCACGTGCCCCAAGAGATCGCCTAGAGGGTGGGGCCGCCTAGGGGCAGAGTCGTCGTCGCCTAGGCGGAAGTAGGACAGGAAGATTTTGATTGAAGTTCCACTTTAACTCGCCTAGCTTTGCCTCACTAAAGGCTCAACTGGCATTTAGCGAATTAACAGTTTTTGTAGTATTTTTGAAGCAAAGATATCTAAGAAATCTGGCTTCTTGTTCCTTCATGCTTGATTAAAGGTCCTTAAATGCAAGTTAGGGACAACAGTCTCAATGATAGAGTACATCCCACTCCCCTCCACATACTAGTGCATGGGCATTTGACATGCAATCGTCACACACCCAAGGCACATGCCAATCCTAGTGACCCTATGGACAGCACTTTCATTTTTTTTGCTTCAAGAAAGCGATTTCAGCAATAGCACTCCTAGAATGTCATCAGCAGACGTCATTTGTGGTAATTGTGCATTAAAAAAGGAAACCATTTCAGCAGATTAAATAAATCCCATAGTCTGCATATTCAGAAGACAGACGTAACCATCTTTTAGGTCAAGATAGGAAGTGGTTCCAGAAGGTTGGCAGTGGAAAGGTTGACGTTCTGATGTCAGCATGCCAATTTTTCCCTGGAAGAGGCCAAAGTTTCTCCAAACAAGCTAGTATTCATCAGACCGAAAAAAGTCAACGTTTTACTGTGTCCTTCTAAAGTTTAGGGCACTGTAATTCAGCATTTTGCAGTATAATGCTTGCATTGTGTGCCCATCAGCTGCCACAACCTACAGGGAACTACTTTTAAAGGAGTATTTCAGTATCCTTAGGTAACCTGAGGCAGCTCCTTTGCGGAGGCCCTCACGGCCACTGTGCTGGCTTGCTAGGGACCCAGGAGATGTAATTACACCATTCATTGCAAGCTGCGAGCTACTTGTTGCGATCCTGATGTTGACGACTAACATAACACCAATGATGCATCAATAGGCCACACTTGTTGGACAATTGGCCCTGATGGAGCTGGTGCTTCCGCTGGGAGATAAAGAGCCCTGGTTGTAGGTCCAATTTTACATAGTTACATTTTGGTTGGAAAAAAGACATATCAAGTCCAACCTGTGATTCTCAGTCACTTCTAAACATATGCGCAAAATCTAGTAAGGGGTTACGTGATTGGATCTCTGAAAATGTCCTAGGCCCTATTAAAAGCAATTATGAAGAGTAAATAGCCCTTATTAGCTTTTTTCTTTTTTAATTATAGGGCTACCAGTTATTTTAGGTCAGCCATGGGATTGACAAATGTCTTAAGTGTTGAGCAATGAGACATTCACCTACCTCCTTACACTTTGACGCACTTAAACTAACCGTCCTATGAACAGAAGCGGCATAATTGTAGAAAGGGTTATCGATATTTCCTATGGGACAAGATGAACACTTTACTGCATCCTTGCTAAAGCAGACCTCAATCCAATCCCTTCAATCTCGTAAGCTTTGCCATGTTCATCTCATTTAAAAAGAAGGTCATTTTCAGTCCTGTTAAAATCTTCAGCTTTCAATAAGACAATCCCTGATCCTGCCATTAGGAAGTGCCTTAGCAAGGACCCCGTCGGGTGCATCCCTGGTAGAAATTGCAAGCAGCTATGCTGACCCATATTGCCCAGGCTTGGTCCACAGCTGCCACCATCAGGAAGACAGTCCAACGCAATGATGCACACAGTCCCAATCACTACCGCTCCAAGCCTTCCTCCCCTGCCCAACCAATGGGTGCTGACTAAGGCTGCATTCACACCTGAGCAGTCTGCAACTCGAAGCCTCACAAACAAACATACCATTAAAGCGGAGTTTCACCCAAAAATGTAACTTCTGCTTTTTGGAATCCCCCCTCCGGTTTCACATTTAGCACTTTCTGGGGGGGGGAGGGTTGGGGAGAGCAGATACCCGTGTAATACAGGTATTTGCTCCCCCTTCCCGGCATAGATCACCGCGGTGACCTACGCCACGTCCGGTGCCTACTCTGTCCCGTCCCCCCCCACTGTCCTCTGGGAGACACACAGGTCCCAGAAGGACAGCAGGGACCAGTGGACTTGCGCATGCGTGGTAGGGAACCATGAAGTGAAGCCGCAAGCCTCCGATTCCCTTAATCGGCTTTGGGACCCCAACATCTTGGGCACCCTGTTCAGGCAAGTGTCCATATATTAAAAGTCAGCAGCTGCATTATTTAATAAAAAATAAATAACAATTTGGTGGAACTCTGCTTTAATTTCAATGACCCCTGTTCACATTTGAGCGTGTGAACAGGGGCCGTTGACATGAATTGGATTGCTGGTTGACAGTCTCCGACAAAATGCTTATGTGTGAATGCAGCCCAAGCATGCCATAACCTGTGAATGCGTTTCTCGCTAGGAGCTTAACCATAGTGGAGTGAAACGCATAAGAGAAACAGGTGGATTACCCTTCTACTGAAAATCAATAAAACACATTCTGGGCTTTTAGATGGCAACAGACTTTACTTTGGTGCTAGAGTTATCCAGAGCAAAGATATGCAACCAAAACTGGAGCGAGTGCAAAAAAAAAAAGTAGAACATGGCCGAGAGGTTGGAAGTGATCTTCAGTAGAGAAATGCAAGATGAAAAAATAAGCATTTTAAAAAAAAAACAGTACATTACATAACGTTCTTGCCAGTTACATGTCAAGGCACCACCCCCACAAGTAACAACCAACAACCACCCTGACAAGCAAACAACAACCACCCCCACAAGCAAACAACGACCTCCCCCACAAGCAACAACCAACGACCTCCCCCACAAGTAACAACCAACGACCTCCCCCACAAGTAACAACCAACAACCACCCCCACAAGCAAACAACAACCACCCCCACAAGCACCCGACTTTAATTTTACAAGAAAAGCCCATTTAATAAAAACTACTAAATCAATAGTAAAAAAAGTTTGTATAGCTATAAAGAAATCTTTCCAATAAAACCCCCAATAGTAGGGGAGACTGGGCAATAAATCTGTTAAGCTGCACACATCGAACTGAATTTCCTTGATGTGGCTATAGCTGTGTTCAACTCAGCCTCCCAGAAGAAAAACCATCACCCCTAGAACCAGACAAGTCAAATTACACAGCACAAGAGACAGATTAAAGGGCTAGAAGAACAAGAAAGACACTACAACGTCTTGACAGAACTCTTGAACACCAAAGGGGTCGAGAGGCTTAACCCCAGCTGCCCCAACAAGCACCTGACAGCTTATGGCTTTTGAAAACCCAAAAGACGTGAAAAAGCTAAAAAGGGGGCAATTCATGACCACTCTACCAAAAATAGTTTCGTTATCTGCAGCTTTATAGCACTTTTCAGTTTAAATTTGTCCAACATGAAAAAAAAAAAAAAGTGATATTCCGCTTCAGCATTTCTACAAATTTTTCCAAAATAATAAAAAAAAAAGTTTTATTTTTAATTTATTTTTTACAGGATTTATCTAGCGCCAATACAACATACAACAGTAGGAATCTGAGGGCTCGCAAACTGAGGTTTATTTTTGTCCCTAACTACTTAGAAAAGTACATAAATTCCTTTACAGGGACAATGTACAAAGCATGGCCCCCAACATCCAGAGATACTATTCGATTTATACTGACAATTTGGCTTTGCCGTAAAAGGTCAGACAATTATGCGAGGAGAAGTCAGTGGCCTTTAAATCCTCTTTTTGCATGATAAAAAGTCAGGAGCTCCCCATTGTTTGAAAATTGTTAATTACTACTACAAGTTGAAAATCATGGATTAGCACCTAGCCTTAAAGACCTTTTTATTCACCAAATTTACCCAATTTAATTGCGGGCATTATCCTCCACACAACAACACTCCCTACTAGCCTCTAGTAAAAAGCAACTTTTTTTGGAGTTAATTGCTCATTTCCCATTTAGAGAGAGAATGAATCACAAAAGAAATTCCCTTTGTTGGAAAGCCTCAGATAGAAGCTCCAATTCTCTAGATTTTGGTCTTTATGCCGGTTTCGGGGCAGTAAAGCTCATTAGGTATGGGCGTGCAAAAGGCTAGAAAATAGCCAATTGAACCATTTTATTTTATTGCACATGCCTTTAACATATTGCAGATCTTCAACCACATGGAGGACGTCTCATTTAATCAGAAGTTGGTGACTAATCTGGAAGCAAAAATAACACTTTTTTGTGACTTGAATCAACTCTCAACAGGAAATAGCCAAAAAGTAGTATTGACAAAAGGGCAAAACATAACCATGTGACCTGCAGCATCTTCGTTAGAAATAACCCTACCAATAGTGAGAAATATAAGGAGCAAAACAAGGCTGACCTTACAATTTGCAACTAGTGGTGTGGCTGAGGCCTTACATGGCTACTTTAAAGATGAACACCCATCAGACATATTAGATCAGTGTTGTATTCATTAAAAGGGATTGTATAGTTTTTTTGTTTTTTTAAACATGTTATACTTACATCCACTGTGCAGTTAGTTTTGCAAAGTGGCCCCTATCCTGCCGTTCTGGGGTCCCACGGCAGCTGTCTCAGCTCCTCACCGCTAACCCCCTCTGGGAAGCTCTTTCCCAAGGGGGGTTAGCTTGTGGGTGCGCTCCCGTGTCATACACTAGGCTTCCATAGACACCAAGTGTATGACTCGGTCCCGCCCCCCCCAGCGGCCACGTCATTGGATGCGATTTACAGCAGCGGGAGCCAATGGCTGCACGGCTATCAATCTATTCAAAAGGCTAGACTCAGTGGAGAAGAGGAAGCCGGGGGACGCGCACAGCAGGTGAACGGGCTCAGGTAATTAAAACGGGGGGGGCATTACAGCAAGGCGTTTTTTCACTTTAATGCATCCTATGCAAAACACAAACCTTTACAACCCCTTTAAATGCATTATTTTTAATGCAAGCACATGCATTTAACATGACATCAGCCTCTTCCAGTCCCTACCGCAAAGCTCAGACTAGGGAAGGGAGAAGCAGCACAAGGAGCTCATGCGATAACAAGGAACATGCTGATAAGGAGGAGAGAGCAGAGTAGCCAAGAGATGTGCTGTCGACACCATCTGGTATGCCACATGCCAAATTGGCCACCCATGTGTGAGGGTGCCATTAAGCGTTAATGGCATCCCAACAAGTCTGCCAAACCGAAGGTGCAAGAACATGAGCCTATCCAATAACCAAAAAAAAAAAAAAAAAAACTACAGCCATGGCAGAGTGGCAAGGCCTGCAAGTCCTACCAAAATCCTTGAATTGGCCAGGCCTGGAGACTCAACACTCCAAGGACTTAGAACTATACAAGTTGTACATTCCTCCTGCACAGAAAAATTGTTGCATTTATTCGACAGGAACAATTAACTACTTGTCCTAATCTGGAGGGAAGTTCAGTAGATGTTTATCACATGGGTTGAGGAAACCGGCTCCTTCTAGATTATATTAAAAAAGAAGAAAGCAGGAACAAGGGGGAAAAGAGATCTCTAGATGGTATGAAGATAAAATGGTTGTGGTTAGAAAGGAACGGCTACACAAGAGACTCTACATTTTGTATCTGCTCGGCTGCAAGCTCTTTGCTTGTATTTGACAACTGCAGTAAAAGGTATCAGATAAGTCACACCCTTTATATAAAAAAAATTTAAGATTTGATTTAAGACAGTTGAAAGCAGAAATATTTAAAAAAAAATTGTGCAAATATTTAGAAACTACACTTGTTTTTGCACAGCATTCAGTTTTATGCATGACAAAGCACTCCCACAGTCGGGGAGAGCCAAGAAGTCACGTGAGCGCACAGAGATGCAAATTATACCCAATAGCAGAGCATCTCCAGGCACTCACGTGACTCCTTAGTTCTCTCCTCTTCCCAGCTGATAGCAGGAGGGAGGGAGATGCAAGGCGTCACGTGAGCGCACAGAGATGCAGATTATACCTTATTGCAGAGCGTCTCCCAGCACTCACGTGACTCCTTGGCCCTTTCCAGCTGACAGCTATAGTGGGCCGACATGAGCACATGAGCACTCCCGCTGACATCAGGCAGTGAGAAGGGGAGGAAAGAGGAGATTGCCGTCAGGAGACGCTCAGATATAAAAAGTTATAATCTGTATTTTTTTTTTTTTTTTTAAATAAGACACAGGGGCCCAATGTTATTTATTTTACACAGTGGGTGCAATGTTTATAGTGTAGTTATGATGGCAGCAGGAGGGGAGGGCTGGGGAATGGATGGAGCCAACAGGCAGGGAGGGAAAGGGCTGAAGACTAACTGTGGTCAGTTTACAGGGGGGGAGGGCAGAACCAGGCAAGATCAGCCAGATATTCTAGGTGATAGAAGGGGCCAAATGTCACCGCACAAGCACTGTGCCTTTATTCATGCTTTAAAAAAAGGGGACAAATATTGTTTTTTTTTTAGGGCAACAAACACTTTAAAAAAGGGACAATGACCAGACCTGTTGGTGGGAGCCACTTTGAAGACCTTGGTTCCTACAAAGTTGATTGCATCATCCATTTAAGGCTGGCCATACATTATACAAATTTTCGTTTTGATTTACCAAAACCATAGGAGGTCAAACCTAAAAACTTCCAATTTGTATGCAGGCAGCTAGGCCCTTGCACTACATAGTTTTATGTAAAGCTAAAGGAGAATTGAACAAGAAACTTGTATAAAACTTTGTGGCCAGCCTATTCGTTTCGGCCATTAGCGAATATAAATACCATGATCATGACCGTCATTTTAGCCCACCAATAAGGTCCACACTATCATGGATATAGGAACACAATACTTAAAATGTACAGCCAACATAATGGGAAGAAGGAAGGGGGGGGGGGGGGGGGGAACACAATGTGTTTGTCCAGTCACAGCCAGTTGGTCGTGGTGGGGGAAGGGATACTTTACTTGTGTCAAGACCACTGGGCCATAAAATTTAAAAGCATGAGCCATTTCCGCAACTACAAGACGTTGCCACCATTTTAAATTAATTGGGTTAATCAGTCAACTAGTAAGGCGCAAAGAATAAGAAATGTGTCCAAGAATAACTATAGCCAAGAGGGGAAAAAAAATGTCCTTTACTTAGAGGTCAAGCAAAAGGAACACTACAGATTATTTTTAAATCAGTTCTGGTTTCAAGCTGCTGGAGAGAGTAGATAAAGAATCTTTTCTAGCCGAGTCCTTGAGGAATAAGGGTTAGTAATTTCTAATGGAAGGTGATGAAGGTGCTCCCTTTCTAAATTTCATGTACAGTGACCCACTAGAGGTATTATCGATCGATGGATGGATCAACTTGGGTACAATCAGCCTGCCCATACATGGTTCAGATCTTGGCTGATCCCTGCTGAACCGGCCAAGATTTGAACAGTCTATGGCCAGCTTTACTCCCAGTAATAAAAACATAAAAGCAACACAAGTAGTGAGTAGTAACGGTGTCCCAAAAAAAAAAAAAAAAAGTTGCCAAAAACTTTTACATTTTGTACTACAAGTTGGTCGTGGAGGCCTTATATCCCGTTTCCTTGGGAACCGCAATTTAAAATTTGAGTTGTAATGCCCGTGGTCTAAATCTGGCACCACTGGTCATTATTTCCAATAGAGGGGAACTGTACTTTGATGACAGACCGCAGTATAGGATTTTGCTTTATGCTGAACAAAGATAAGCTGAAATCACCCCCAAGAGCTTGAAAGTACTTAGGGGACTTCTTATGGCTGCCCCCCCAACATAGACCACAGATGAGCAGATATAACCTCCAAAAATTTGAAGAGAAACCCAATAACTGTTCTTGGCTTTTTTATATAGAAGGTTAAAGCGCTTGTTGGGGGGGGGGGGGGGTTCTTATGGTGTCCCCCAGTTCATCAACACTGCCCTTACTTTCATTTATTGGGCTAGCCTTACTTCTTACAAGAAAAAAGGTGCAAGAAGTAGTAGGCACACCATCCCTATTCTAGAGATTTGAGGACTTTTAGCTAGGGGTGCACCGAATTTTTTTTTTTGGTGCCGATACCGAAAAATACACTAGGCCGAAAACCAAAACAGATACTGGAAATGACCGATACACACACACTGGGGATATGGCACAGAACTTGATACAAGAGATCGATGCAGCCTCACCAGTGTCGTCAGATGCAGCCAGCCTGCGTGTCCCCAGTGCAGCCAGCCTGTGCAGGGGAAGAGAGGAGTGCCGCCGCAGCCTGGTTGATTAGAGCGCCAGGAACATAACAGCTTTCATTTCAATAGCCGTGTGTGCAGTCACATACAGCCCCTCCCCCTTGTCCGGGGAATTTTGATAGACAGATCACCCGTCCCAGGATTGGACGGGTGATCCGTCTATCAAAGTGTCCGGACAAAGAGGAGGGGGCTGTATGCAACGGCACGCGGGGCACACAGCTATTGAAATGAAAGCCCCCCGCCCCATTTTCGGCCTTTTTCTCTTTCGGCGTATTGACAAAAAGGCCATTTTCAGCCGATGTGTTTCGGTGGCCAGAATTTCGGTGCATCCCTACTTTTAGCTTAAAGTGGAGAACCCAACTCACAATCCATCCATGTCCATATAAAAGCAAAACTCCTTGGATTTTCTATGTAGAAGTTTGAAGCACTTAGGGGGCCTTCTCATGGGTCCCCCCCCCCCCCTTCATAAAAGCTATAAAAAAACAAAAAAAAAACAGTTCTCCTCGACTTTTCTATGTAGAAGGTTCAAGCACTTCGGGTGCTTCTTATGGGTGTCCACCAATGCAACTTTTCTCAATTGCATTTATTTTGGCAAGGTCAGCTTTACCTACACAAAAAAGGTGTAGTAGGTAGGCACACCAACCTGATTATAGATATTTGAGGGCCTTTAAAAAATAAATAAAAAAGGGAGAACTCCTATAAGAAGCCCAATCACACAAGTCATCCATGTCCATATAAAAGCCATTAAATAAAAATATTTACTACAGCATAGTGTCAGTGACTCTTAAAAATTGCTTCTTGGGTGTGCCAGTCAAAATAACACACACCCCTCTCATTTATTCTGATCCTATAAATTACTAGCACTCGGGTGAGTCAGGCACTCCGGGGAGTCTCTATGGGATCAACAAACTATAATCACAATGTTGTGAGCTGGCTACACGCAGCGTAAACCAGAACAACGGCCATTAAAAAGTATTTGAAAACTGGGTGTATGCGGTGTTGTAAACAGCATCACAGGTAATTAAATGGGGATAAGCAAAACATTTTGACAGAGAGTCACCAATGGCAGCCAACCACAGCACCGCGCTCATGGCTTAGTAAGTGATGTCATTAGATGGGTCACCCTTAGTAATGCGTTTTATGAAAAGTTATTAATAATTACTTTAAAATTAAAAACTTGGCTACAATTACATGAAGACAACAAAAACGGGAAATTAAAAAAAAAAAAAAGTGCCTAATCCAGACTGAACTATTTAAAGCATCTAAGCATAAGAGATGGAAAAAAAAAAAAAAAGTAATATACTGCAGATGTAAAATAAGTGCTGCGCTAATTAAAATAAAACAATTAAGTGTGATAGAGATATAAAAAATTAGACTTTAGGACTGTTGGAGCGGACTTTATAGGTACCAGAAAAGGAATACAAATTTAGTAGAAAACAAATTTAATGTAACAAATATAAAAATAGACAATTTGACATTTAAAAACAAGAATATTAGGCTCTCAATTGTAAGAGTCCCTGTTTGTGCTTGGACAAGGTTGGTCAACGTTTCGCCTGCGCTTCCTCAGGACCTACTTGTCAGACATCAAGCAAAGGGATTCTGTAAAGGAAAGAGAAATCAAGCAAAGGGATTTCTCGACAAGTAGGTCCTGAGGAAGCAAAAGCGAAACGTTGACCAGCCTTGTCCAAGCACAAACAGGGACTCGCACTGAAAATGTGCGACTCTTAAGAATATTAGGCTCTCAATTGTAAGAGCCACACATTTTCAGTGCAAGTCCCTGTTTGTGCTTGGACAAGGCTGGTCAATGTTTCGCTTTTGCTTCCTCAGGACCTAACTTGTCAGACATCAAGCAAATGGATTTGTTACGTTAACTTAAATTTTCTACTAAATTTGTATTCCTTTTCTGGTACCTAATAAAGGACGCTCCAACAGTCCCAAATTCTCATTTATAGCTCGTATATGGATGTGGTAGCCCCTTCTTGTAATATATATATACACACACACACACACACACACACACACACACAGTCTTCAAATGTGGTGGCTGCATTAGTTTCAAGCTTTATTTTCACCTGGTGATCCTGCCAGTGAAACTCTTCCTGTGCTATATTGTAGCCAAAGCTAGCACCCAAAAATGTCTTAAGAAAATTGTAGCTTTATCGACATATTAGGGTATAAAGTAGCCAGCTTATTGTAGGGTGACACCATTGTACCCAATGAAACAGCAGCATTGACACCCTAGGAAGTTAAGGCTACAGAACATCTCCCCTCTCCACAACATAGGTCAAGGTGTTCTGTATTCCACAATGAGAACTGAACCATGGAACTGATAATGAGTGCAGCACAGGAATGTATCCACAGGCTTTTTTTTGCACTTACTGAAAAAGACCTTTCAATTGGGTAGTTAACAGACCAAAGGGGATCCAATAAATGAATTTCATTTAACTGGGCTCCAAGCTTAAACATCATCCCCCGGGCTACTGTTGCTTTAACAGGGTAACTAACAACAGGGGCATTTCCTATATTAGCCAATGGTAGCCTGCCAACTGCACAAGAACAACAACTCCCAGCATGCCCTGAATTATTCATCTTTAAAGGGGAAGCTACTGAATTACAATCCACTTTCCAAGAAAACACAAAAACGACATTACTAATGGATATTTCAGATGCAAAAAAAAAAAAAGCCTTCTTCCCTCTAAGCACCATAGGAATGTATTAAAAAGATGCAGGATTAAAATAACTCTGAACAATCATCTTTGCAGCTTCCACAGCGCCACCTAGCTCACAAACAGGGCACTGCAGCAGAAGGTTGAATAAAGGTGAACAAATACTCCTTATCTGTTGGGGGCACTTAAACGAAAATAATTAAACCAAAATAAATAAAAAACAAAATTGGTTAAGGGGTTCCTTCAGGTGTTCCCTTACCAGAAATAGCGTGCAAGTCTGATAGCGTCCTCCGGCTAATAAGCTCATACTGGAAGCCGGTGATTTTTCGGCTAATGTCTAACTGTGGTGTGGCCTCAATGAACAACACTCCTTGTTCCTGGGCAAAGCAATAGACCTTGTTAGGAAGGTGTTCCCCGTCCCGAACCAACATCTTGAGTTCTCCAGTTTTTTCCAAATAAATATTAGATCCTTTGGAGTCTTTGAAAGGTTTAATGCAAACAGTCAAGTGCTCAGAAGCAGAAAAGGTATTGGGGAAGAGGTTGACGATGAGAGCTCCAGTTGGGTACAGCCATTCGACTGATCCTTCCGAACAACGGAGGTACACCTGCTCGACTTCCTTCTTGTGCGGTTCATGGGTCAATCCGCTAAAGATGAAAGGGAAGAAAGCATAGATGTTAAAATGTAGTCCCAGATATTAAAATTAAATGTTTAGGAACTTTTTGGGGGTCTAGGAGGGTACAGTCTACCTTTGGCATGGCAAAGTCTAGAGGGTACGGTCTGCCCTTGGCATGGCAAAGTCTAGAGGGTACGGTCTGCCCTTGGCATGGCAAAGTCTAGAGGGTACGGTACGGTCTGCACTTGGCATGGCAAAGTCTAGAGGGTACCCCATTTATACAAAACGTAAAATTTCATAACTTTGGAAGCAAAAAAAGGTTTCCACCCAACCTAGCCCACAGTTGCTGCTCAACTGAGTAAATAGTGATTACTGTTACATACTTGTTGCAAAATTGTTATGCAAGGTTATTTTTTGCCAGAAGCTACTTTGTTTCTAAAGTCAGCATAGGATTGAAGCATCATAACATTGGGAAGACAGTGATAACAATGCAACAATATACAATGGTGCATGTCGAGAGGACCCTGGTGGTTGCTGGGCCTTGCGATCATGTGATAAAGCAGTTTGCTTTTGCAGGTCATAGTCAAGCAAGCATATCAAATGGCTGGTTTAGTCTTTACAAAAACAGACCCTTCATTGTATGAGAAGCACTGTGTGCAGAGGTACATTTCAGCCACATAGACTGACTATACTTTTCTCTAAAACTCTGACCGTCAGTCAACTGAGACTTGTAGTCTCATAAAAAAAAGTCCCGAAAAACTACAAAAATTATGAAACCTTTGCAGCAGTTGAAGAATCAGATTGCATTTTGTGTGCCCCCCCCTTTACCTATCATTGCCATGAGGAACAGCAGGGGACTGATGTCACTGGCTGGATATTTTATCTTCTCTGCAAACATTGCTTTGCAGAAACCAGAAAGATTGCCTTCCCAGCTGGGAAAGATTAAACCAGATCATACATAATAAAAACAGATTACAGATCTCTGGAGACCTGTCTGGACTAGTTACCTTGTTCTGAAGGAGTTAAGCAAAAGTTTAAAATATTGAATTAAAAAAAATAAAAACTGGCCAGGGGGGCACTAGAGATGCAACAATCAAGAGCCTATTTAAAATGTATGCAGTGGTCAAAAAAAAAAAAAAAATTAAATAAAGCCAATGTTTCTCAAAACACAGTTGATTCAAATCAAGCTTGAAGGCATTTGGAAGGTCAAGTCAAGCTCCGAACATGGGGGGAACGCAAGGAGGAGATGGAAGGGCAAGTCAAGCTCAAAAACATGGGCAAGGAGGGGATAGAAGGGCAAGTCAAGCTCCGAACACGGGGGAACGCAAGGAGAAGATGGAAGGGCAAGACAAGCTCAAAAATATGACCAAGGAGAGGATAGAAGGGCAAGTCAAGCTCCGAACATGGGGGAACGCAAGGAGAAGATGGAAGGGCAAGATAAGCTCAAAACATGGGCAATGTAAGGAGAGGATAGAAGGACAAGTCAAACTCCGAACATGGAGAATTTGAGAAGATGGAAGGGAGAATCAAAACTCGGAAACATGGGGAATGAAGTGTAAATATGGAAAGGAATGAAACTCGGAACATGGGGAATGTAGGAGAAGATGTAAATGTGAAGTCACAGAAGATATTCTCAAGAGATGAGAACAGTTCTTGCTTGTACATAGCCATGATAACAGAACAAGGCTGACCACTTGATGGTCTTTGGGCCAAGTGAACTTGATGGCCCTCAGGCAAAGGGCAGCCATCTAAAAAGGAATAAAAAATAAATAAAAAAAAAGAGAGAGTGCACCAGCCTTGTGCATTATCCTTTGGCAATCGGTCCGATAGCCAGTCTGTAGATGATGTAGAGGATGTACAAACCACCGCTGGGTCAGGCTCTGAGGAAGAAGTTGACCCTCCGAAATACGTCAGCCAGCGGCGGTTCATACGTCCTCTCCATCATCTGGAGACAGTGGCTATCAGACCGATTGCCATCATTTAAAGGCTTTAACATAGCGGTTTCTTTCACATGCTTGTTAGTAGTTTTAAAATAAACTTATCCAATGATGATGCACAAGGCTGGTGGGCCCTCTTTTTCAGCTGGTAAGAAAACCCCCCATCCTGGAGGGCAGCAAGGCCCGAGGCACTATCCATCTTGAACTATAGATCACCTAATCAACATACATTTGCGCAAGTTTTTGTTTACTGCTCTCAAGGGCAGCCACCTATCTGCCCCTAAAGTCAAACGTTACAGTAATGTTTATCTTTAAAATACATGCATCTTATATAAACTTGCAATTTTTCCAAAAAATAAATAAAGTTTTTTTGGAGAGTAACAAAGTAACTAATTTATTGTGAAGGTCGAGCATGAAGGCTCCTAAAGCATTGACTTGTCTTTCTACATACTAAGTGTGTCACTCACGTAAGTGACAAAGTTATGACTAACTTCTATTAGTAAATGCCACCCACAGCCGCACACAGGAAATGAAAACCGTATACCTGTGAGTAGTTGTTGCCTTGCTGGGCTCCAGTAGTTCCATAATAGCGTTTTAAAAGTTCACCATGAGTAATAAGTTGCACCTTGCATAGCATAAGGCACAAATCAAACTGACACTTGTACAAGAATCACTTAACATGTACACTTTACTAACACGGGAGATTGCAAAATATGCTGCAGCGCTGCACAGAAACCCCCGCTGCAGCGCTGCACAGAAACCCCCGCTGCAGCTCTGCACAGAAACCCCCGCTGCAGCGCTGCACAGAAACCCCCGCTGCACAGAAACCCCCGCTGCAGCGCTGCACAGAAACCAACCAGCTTCCAGTTTATTGTCAAAACTTATTTGAGCAAACTAAAGCTAGAAGCTGATTGGCTACCATGCAGAGCTGCCCCAAATTTTGCACTCTCCAGTTTTAGTAAATCAACCCCTTTAAGTCTTGCTGCTTCCTATCAGTTGGCACAAAGTAGACTCTTGGCGAGCCAGGGACCACCTGATGATCTGGCTTCCACTGCCATCTCTGGGATGGTGCAGAGTGGACTTTGAGTTGGAAAAAGTAAGAGAGTCAACCTTTGACTCCAATCCGCTGTGGAATATAAAAGTGAAGGAGGGGAAAGAAAGAACAAAAGAAAAAAAAAAAAAGGCAATGACTTTACTGTCTAGTGCCGACAGGCAGCTTGTGACTTGTAACCTTCATGGTGGTGATTGCAAAGGCGTTCCATAGGACGCAGGTAGTGCTATAGCATTCCTATGGTAGAGTCAGCTTCTCCGCCGGTGCTGCTGTGGTAGACTGAGCTTCTACAAGGAGGGAACGAAAAGTTCGGAGGAAATGAGTTTGTTACGAAGGAGCAAACCCTCAGGGGGGGGGGTGGGGGGGGCTACACATAGAAAGGTGATGGCAGAAAGACCATCGAGTCTGACCATTTCCCCCCACTTCGTAAACTTGTTTAGTATAAATCTATTTTTGTCCCAGGCATGTTTGAGAAGCCATTGACTGCTGACTGACTCACTACCTCTGCTGAAAGTTTATTCCAAGCATCAACTACCCTTTCAGTAAAATAGAATGTCTAGGCTTTGCAGATCTATGGAGTATGAACGTCTACCTGGGAGGGGATGTTTAGGTTGGCTTTTAGAAATCTAAAATTCTGAAGATCTTTGAAGCAATATTCAACCGGGAGGGGAGACATATGGCTAGGATTCTAGATGTGTAGAATTAAGATCCATGGAGCAAAGTTCTACCTAAGGGTAAGGGGGGGGGGTGGCTAAGCTTCCAGAGTTCTAAAGTTCTGAAGATCTATGGAGCAAAGTTCTACTAGTTGGTATTGATCGGCTTTTAGAATTCTAAAATCTTGGAGATCTATGGAGCAAAGTTCTACTAGTTGGTATTGATCGGCTTTTAGAATTCTAAAATCTTGGAGATCTATGGAGCAAAGTTCTACTAGTTGGTATTGATCGGCTTTTAGAATTCTAAAATTACGGAGATCTATGGAGCAAAGTTCTACTAGTTGGTATTGATCGGCTTTTAGAATTCTAAAATCTTGGAGATCTATGGAGCAAAGTTCTACTAGTTGGTATTGATCGGCTTTTAGAATTCTAAAATCTTGGAGATCTATGGAGCAAAGTTCTACTAGTTGGTATTGATTGGCTTTTAGAATTCCAAAATCTTGGAGATCTATGGAGCAAAGTTCTACTAGTTGGTATTGATCGGCTTTTAGAATTCTAAAATTACGGAGATCTATGGAGCAAAGTTCTACATGGAGGGGGGGGGGGAATATGACTAGGATTTTAGATTCAAAAAATTCTGAAGATCTATAGAGCAAGAAGCTACCTGAGGGAGGGGGGAGTGTACATCTAGTGTTTGGTAACCCGAACGTATAAATTATGTAAGATCTGTGAAGGTAGACGCCACCTTGGTGGAATACGGTTCTGATTTTCAAGATCTATGGCGTTAGAGGTTACCTTAGCAGGATATGGCCAAGATTCTCAAGGTCTATGGGAGCAAGATACCACCTGAAGGGGGAGAATGGCTGGAATTCTAAAATCCACAAGATCTATGGAGTAGGATGCTACCATGGTGGGGTATGGCTAGGATTGTAGAATTCTATAATATCTATGAAGACAGTTCCAGGGGAAGGAGGAGGGGGGGGAATGGGTGTTGGATTTTAGAGACTTAAAACCTACAAGATCTATAAAATGTCTCAAGACCGATGAAGTAAGATGCCACCATGGTGGGGTATGGCTAGGATTGTAGAATTTCCAAAATTCAAAAGCTCTGTGAAGATGATGGGGGGGGGGGGGGGGGGGGTGTTGGATTTTAGAGATTTAAAACCTACAGAATGTCTCAAGATTTATGGAGTGAGAAGCTAATATTGTAGGGTACGACTAGTATCTTAGAATCCTAAAATGCTAAAGATCCATGGAGCAACACAGTACCTGGGGGTGGGTTATAGACTGGATTGTAGAGTTTTAAAATCCACAAGATGTATAAATTGCTCAAGATCCAGGGAGCGTTGGGGGGAGAGGGGGGGGGGGGTAGATCATAGAAGTCACTTGTTACATATTGCCCAACCACTGCAGTTTATGTGGTCAAGCTGTGGGACTACAAACTCCAGCATGCCCCCAACCCCTAGGATCTCCTTATGTCCTATACTGAACCCTTGATCTACTAATAGTATTTATTTATTTTTTAAACCAAGTAGCCTTCATAAAGTCCAACAGAATCCTTCCAGATCACAAAACTCATTTAGCAAAATCTTCAACTTACACTGATGAAATTAGAATTATAAACAAAAAAGAAAAATAAATAAATAATAATAATGCCCTATCAAAACATTTCTAAAGAAAAAATAAAATATATATATATTCATTCAACTTACACTGATGGAATTGATTTTATTTTTTTTTGTAATAAAATTCTATCAAAACATTTCTAAAGACAAAAAAAAAAAAAAAAAAAAAAAAAAAAACGCCCTATCAAAACATTTCTAAATAAATAAAAAAAAAAATTATATACATATATATATTTGTTTATATATTTTATTTAGAAATGTTTTGATAGGGCTTTTTTTTATTATTTTATTTTTGTCTTTAGAAATGTTTTGATATAATTTTATTACAAAAAAAAAATAAAACCAATTCCATCAGTGTAAGTTGTGTATATATATATATATATATATATATATATATATATATATATATATATATATATATATATATATATATATATATATACACACACACACACACATATATAAAATAAAATTAGATAGAACAAAAAAAATATTTTTAGAATCTAATAAAAAAAGGTGTGTTGGAATTTACAACTGGGAAGGAGTGGTGGGTAGTGGTGTCGGCGGTGGGGGGGCCGGGACAGTTTGAAGGTGACAAGCCCGGCACCCCTGCAGATGTCCCCATAGGATGGGGGTGGGTGACAAATGGTCTCTTACCTTCCTCTCCAGTTGCACATATCACTGGCGTACTGCAGCGCGCTCCCTCTGCCCATCACAGTCACCATGAAGACACTCAGCAGGACCCTCCTGAGCATGATTGCAGCCCGGACACTCCGACAAGCAGCTCAGCAATGGGGCACTAAGGCGATAATAATCCAAGGGCAGTGCCAGGGAGAGAGGGGCATGGCCCGGGGAAGGAGAGCCGACTTAGCCAGGAGCTCCGAGACTTCCTCTCCCCATCACTAGGACGGGCGGACCTCAGTCACCAGCGATATAGCGGCACACAGACTCCTCCGCACCCAGCAATACAGCGCACTGACACCCTACACACTGAGCGCCCAGCACACACCGACCGCGACACACCCACAGGGGGCGTGCTGAGGAATGGGGCGGGGCTACAAACTTCTACTTCTCCCTCCCCCTTTTTCTGACAACTTTCTGCACTCTGCTGCAAGTTTACCAACTACATCCAGAGGGAAGTCTACACCCTGCTATACACTACAATGTCACCACACTGCTACCGACACATGGGGAGTGCAGGATGTGTGTGACTTTCATACACAAGACAACACAAATATGTGTACCTGTAATAAATACAACTAATAATAATTACATATATATAATAAATATATAAACTATATAATATACATTATTTTTTAGGTGTGTGTGTATATATATATATACATTTTAATACCTTGGTTTGAGAGCATTTTGCAAGACAAGCAGGTAAAGTGCGTATATAATAAATATATATATATATACATTGTGTATATAATTATATACTAACTATATATATATATACACATACAGTAAAACCTTGGTTTGAGAGTAACTTGGTTTGAGAGCGTTTTGCAAGACAAGCAAAATGTTTTAATAAACTTTGCCTTGATATACAAGCGATGTCTTGATATAAGAGTAGCGTCATGTCACAACTGAGTATAAAAGAGAAGAGAGTGTAGCAATATGGTTACATTTAATGAAGGTACAACATTTAGCAACGTATTGCTACACTTAGAGGTGCCTCTTTTCTCTCTTAGCCTCAGCTGTGACATTATTATTATTATTATACAGGATTTATATAGCGCCAACAGTTTGCACAGCGCTTTACATCAGTGACATGACGCTGCTCTTATATCAAGACATCGCTTGTATATCAAGTCAAAATTTATAAAAACATTTTGCTTGTCTTGAAAAACGCTCTCAAACCAAGGTTTTAATGTATATATATAGTTAGTATATAATTATATATACATTTATTATATACGCACATTACCCGAGTGGGGGGGGGGGGGTGACGTCACGCTCCTACCGTATCAGCAAGATCTCAGGGAGTTTATGGAAAATAAAGAGTCATTATAATTAGATTTAAGTTGTTTTTTTGTCTTTGTTGGAACTTTTTAGAAGGTCATTGAAGCCCTGATAGCTTATCTGAACACATCAGGGCATTCCTCAGTAAACAGACTTGTTGGTGTTTATTCAGGTGAAGTCAGTGAACGCACCATTGATTGCAGTGTGGAGGATGGATGGGGGGGGGGGGGGGGGAGGGGAGAGTAGCAGGGATTCTATTGTATGGGGCGGGGAGGGGGATGTTGCACAGAAGGTAAGCACATGCAGTCAGAAGGAATGAGTGATTTCCCCCAAAAAAATTGGTTTAGCATGAATTCTTTACATGTTATATAGGCATAGCTCCCCACTGTCCCGGATTCCGAGGGACTGTCCCTGATATGGAGCAATGTCCCTCTTTCCATCCCATTTGTCCCTCTGTCCCTCTTTCCATCCCATTTGTCCCTCTGTCCCTCTTTCCATCCCATGTGTCCCTCTGTCCCTCTTTCCATCCCATTTGTCCCTCTGTCCCTCTGTCCCTCTTTCCATCCCATGTGTCCCTCTGTCCCTCTTTCCATCCCATTTGTCCCTCTGTCCCTCTGTCCCTCTTTCCATCCCATGTGTCCCTCATTTTGATCTGATCTTTATAGTTGTATATAAAATGCACTTTTTATCTTTCAAAAAGTGTTTCCCCAGCGTCAAACCTTTTATCCCAATTCTAAATTGCTACATTTGTAAATTTCAAAAGCCAATATAAAGGAATAGTAGTGGTAAAAAAAAAAAAGCACTTAACTAATCTCAATTAAAATAATTCTCCTTTAAAGGGGCGTGGCGAGGGGTGTGTCCTATGCCTACATACTTTTGCTAATAGGTGTCCCTCGTTCCTATCTCAAAAAGTTGGGAGGTATGTGTGGGGTTTTTTGGGGGGGGGGGATTTGATTTATTATGTTTTGTGCGCTTTTAAAATTCAGTATCTTGGTAAGGTGCAGTTGGGTACATGACGTGCGTTGGGTGCAAATCATTTGGAACGGCACCCCAACGCTCTAAGGCCCCTTTCACACTGGGGCGGGAGGTGCGGTGGCGGTAAAGCACCGCTATTTTTAGCGGCACTTTACCGTCGGAATTTCGGCGGTATTCAACTGTCCTCAACACCTGTCAAATGCTCTCAGAAGAGCAATCTGAATGCAGGTCACTCTTCAGAGACCAAAGCTATCATAAACAAGCCTTCAGACTTCTCAAAACTGAAGATTTGAAGAGGACTTGGAATCATGATCATGAAGTTTTTTTTCCCTTGTTATCTTTGTATAGCAGACTTCCTGTCTTTAACTCCAGAAAAGCACACGAGTGATTTGTACCCTGAAGATTTCAGCTTCTTAATAATCACAGATAACTAACTACCAATAAGACATTAAAACTATTTATTTTTCTGCTGTGGAAGAATTGCCACTTGTGTACGTTGCCATCATTGACGTGTCCCTATGTTGGGCAGTTCATATGGACCCTAAGGGGGAGGGGGCCCACTGTGCACTTCATTGGGGAATCTGTTCCAGAAGGGCTCCTTGCAGCGCTGCCCTTTACTTGCAGCTCAGAGGAGGTCCGTGTATGCCGGCCCTCCACCCGCTCTCTGAAAGATGCATGCGCAATGCTGACGATACGCTGATCGCTGATATCCATGTTTAAAGTGGAACTTCACTCTCTCAGGCAACATTGGCTATGTATAATCCTTATGCTGCTAGCATTAGTAAATAGATCGGAAGGTAGATTATATTTACTTGTTTTAAAATGATTTTATACATCCCTGGAGTCTTCAGGAAGGGAAGGAGTGGTTTTCTCTGCTAAGCACACCCTCATGCCTGGGCTAAGGTCAGATGGAATCCAGGAAGTAAATGCTACATGAATCATCTGACTTATTCAAGATGACCATGGCCTGATGATCTTGTGCACATGCCCACTAAACTCAGAAAATGCCCCTCGGTGTCAGTATAATCTTGCAAGAAACCTCCACCTTTTATCTTTAAACATTCATCCTTGATCGCCAGTCCATTATCTAGGCCCCTGGTGCCCAACTTGCATCCATGGGGGCCACATGTGGCCCTTTGGTACTTGCTGTGTGGCCCTTTGCAGACCCCAGTAGCATTCATGTGTAAAGAAGCTATGACATTGATCTTTAGCAGCCAGTCTCATGTAACATGTCCCCAGTCTATCTGCTGTAGTGTGCCTTTCAACCACCCCTGTTTGCAGGTCTTCAGTCTCTGATCTTCTTCTCTAGCAGGTCTTCAGTCTCTAAACTTCTTCTCTAATGGGTCTCCAATCTCTGATCTACTCCTCTAATATGTCTTCAGTCTATAAACTTCTCCTCTAGTAGGTCTTCTGTCTCTGATCTTTTCGAGTATATCTTCAGTCTATTATCTTCTCCTCTAGTGTGTTATCAGTCTCTGATCTTCTCCTTTAGTATGTCTTTAATCCCTGATCTTCTTCTCTAGTATGTCTTTAGTCTCTGATCTTCACTTGTAGTATGTCTTCAGTCTCTGATCTTCTCCACTGGTCTGTCTTCAGTCTCTGATCTTCTCCTCTGGTATGTCTTCAGTCTCTGATCTTCTCCTCTGGTATGTCTTCAGTCTCTGATCTTCTCCTCTGGTATGTCTTCAGTCTCTGATCTTCTCCTCTGGTATGTCTTCAGTCTCTGATCTTCTACTCTGGTCTGTTTTCAGTCTCTGATCTTCTCCTCTGGTATGTCTTCAGTCTCTGATCTTCTCCTTTAGTATGTCTTCAGTCTCTGATCTTCTTCTCTAGTATGTCTTCAGTCTCTGATCTTCTCCTCTAGTATGTTTTCTGTCTCTGATCTTCTCCTGTAGTATGTCTTCAGTCTCTGATCTTCTCCTCTGGTATGTCTTCAGTCTCTGATCTTCTCCTCTGGTATGTCTTCAGTCTCTGATCTTCTACTCTGGTCTGTTTTCAGTCTCTGATCTTCTCCTCTAGTATGTCTTCAGTCTCTGATCTTCTACTCTAGTATGTCTTCAGTCTCTGATCTTCTACTCTGGTCTGTTTTCAGTCTCTGATCTTCTCCTCTGGTATGTCTTCAGTCTCTGATCTTCTCCTGTAGTATGTCTTCAGTCTCTGATCTTCTCCTGTAGTATGTCTTCAGTCTCTGATCTTCTCCTGTAGTATGTCTTCAGTCTCTGATCTTCTCCTGTAGTATGTCTTCAGTCTCTGATCTTCTACTCTAGTATGTCTTCAGTCTCTGATATTCTCCTCTAGTATGTCTTCAGTCCCTGATCTTCTTCTCTAGTATGTCTTCAGTCTCTGATCTTCTCCTCTAGTATGTCTTCAGTCTCTGATCTTCTACTCTAGTATGTCTTCAGTCTCTGATCTTCTCCTCTAGTATGTCTTCAGTCCCTGATCTTCTTCTCTAGTATGTCTTCAGTCTCTGATCTTCTCCTCTAGTATGTCTTCAGTCTCTGATCTTCTACTCTAGTATGTCTTCAGTCTCTGATCTTCTCCTCTAGTATGTCT
Organism: Rana temporaria; assembly: GCF_905171775.1. Classification (NCBI taxonomy): domain Eukaryota; kingdom Metazoa; phylum Chordata; class Amphibia; order Anura; family Ranidae; genus Rana; species Rana temporaria. The sequence continues at coordinate 143,848,834 of NC_053500.1, read as the reverse complement.
TCAGTCTCTGATCTTCTACTCTAGTATGTCTTCAGTCTCTGATCTTCTCCTCTAGTATGTCTTCAGTCTCTGATATTCTCCTCTAGTATGTCTTCAGTCCCTGATCTTCTTCTCTAGTATGTCTTCAGTCCCTGATCTTCTTCTCTAGTATGTCTTCAGTCTCTGATCTTCTCCTCTAGTATGTCTTCAGTCTCTGATCTTCTCCTCTAGTATGTCTTCAGTCTCTGATCTTCTACTCTAGTATGTCTTCAGTCTCTGATCTTCTACTCTAGTATGTCTTCAGTCTCTGATCTTCTTCTCTAGTATATCTCCAGCCATCTCATTAGGGAGATTTCCCTTTTCAGTCTCGTAGCCAAAACAGGAAGTCAGGAAATCCCTCCAAAATGATGGACCCCCTGGTTGTCACCAGAACTAGTGTATAGCACCCTGCCGGCCCTTCCCACCAGCCATGCTTTGCGTAGAGCAGCACATAGACCCAGTGATGAAATAATTTGGTCTAAAATAAGGAATATAATAAAAAATGGAAAGATTTTATTTATAAATGTCATTAGCGTGCCGATGAGGGAGGCAAAATATAAACATGGTAAAATCCCGGGAGGGATCCATGCCAGGATACTGTGATGCCTCTTCAAAAATGCAGAAATGATTCCTCCAAAAACAATCCTGAGCCTCCTGCTATTTGATCCGAGGGGCTGAAATTCGCTCTGAACTCCAGAAGTCTGTTGCCCAGCCGAGAGGCGAACATTAATTTCCTGCTTTGTGAGATGTCAGTTACGCCAGTGATGGAACAGATAGGGCCTGTTTTATCTTTATGAATAGGCTGTTGTCATACTTATTATTATTAGATTTTTTTTTTTTTTTTCCTTTATCTTTTCTTCTTTCCTGGTTTGGCCCAGCGTGGCGGCATTAGTATCAGTTTTCATCTCCGTGGTGCCAGAGAGCTGCATCAGCATTTCAGCTTCTTCGGTTATTAAAGTCAAATTTTGTCAGTCTCAGACCCTCGCGGGCCTTACAAAGCGTGACCCCCGTCCTCTGTGATCCCTACAGGAATGGAATTTCATTTGATAAAAACATTGTGTATCATAAGCCATTGACATTTATTTATTTTTAAATACATTTCTTGGGGCAGATCCACGTACATTTTTGCGTCGGGCGTAGCGTATCTAAGATACACTACGCCGCCGTAACTTTCTTTTTTTTTTTGGAATCCTCAAAGAATTTGCGCCGTAAGTTACGGCGGCGTAGTGTATCTTTGGCGGCGTAAGGGCGCGCAATTCAAATGGATGTGACCGGGGCGTGTTTTATGTAAATACCTCGTGACCCGACGTAAACAACGTTTTTTTTTTTGAACGGCGCATGCGCCGTCCGTGGGGGTATCCCTGTGCGCATGCTCGAAATTAAACCTGAACAAGCCAATGTTTACGATGGTGACGTCATTCTACGCAAAGCCCTATTCGCAAACGACTTACGCAAACTACGTAACATTTTTAAAATTCGACGCGGGAACGACGGCCATACTTAACATTGGCTGCGCCTCATATAGCAAGGGTAACTATACGCCGTAAAAAGCCGAACGCATGCGCCGGCCGGACGTACGTTCGTGGACCGCCGTAACTAGCTAATTTGCATACTCGACGCGGAATTCGACGGAAACGCCACCTAGCGGCCGGCGGAAAAATGCACCTGAGATCCGACGGCGTACTAAGACGTACGCCTGTCGGATCGATCCCAGATGCAGTCGTATCTTTGTTTTGTGGATACAAAACAAAGATACGACGTGGGAACTTTAAAATGATGCGGCGTATCAATAGATACGCCGGCGTAATTCTTTTGTGGATCCGCCCCCTTGTCTTAATCTTTTGTTACAGCTCAGTGCTAAAGATTTCCTACAGCCGCAGTGCTTCACTTCCTGATTCCCTCACCGTGGATGGCGGCGGGGGCAGCCGAGAGGTGACTGATCGCTCGGCTTCAGCTGCCGACATCGCGGGCGCCCTGGACAGGTAAGTGTCCATTTATTAAAAGTCAGAAGCTGCAGAATTTGTAGCTGCTGGCTTTAAAAAAAAAAAAAATTTGGGTGGACCTCCGCTTTAACAAACTGTGCATCGCATGTTGTTAAAGAGGAACTGCAGTCCGCTCACATCATTTGTAATAAAAAGACCTTTGCCATTCTGAAGCTTCCCCTCCAACCACTTTGCATATTATTTTATATATACTGTGATCCTGGACTTGCCAAATACGCTGCAGAAATCTCCCTCCACTGAGTCTGGCTGCATCCATGTAAAACTGTGGACAGCTGAAGCTGCTGCCTGTTTACTTCCTGGATTTAAACATAGGCACACCTCCAGCTCTGCAGCTCTCATTGGTCCTCTTACGACCCCCCTGAACACAACCTTCATTTTTGGCATCTAGCACCCCGAAGGCCTCCGCTGTGGCGCCTTGTGTTACTTTGCCGCCTCCGTCTTATTTTGATTATAGGTTTGCAGTGATGAGGACACAGGGAGGCGTCCTTCTTGGTTGGGCCAGAATAATATTTCACTTACAAGGTGGTCGGAGACAACGGGGGGGGGGGGGCGCTCTCATAAACAGGAATGTCCTTGTTTGCTTGTTCTAAGACTGAGGTCTGTCTGAAGCTTGGTGTGAGCTCCAACCTGCCCGTGTCATACGCCCCCCGCTGACTTGTCGGTTTGGGGATTTTCTCCCCTCTAACACAACACTGTGAAGACATTCCAGTCTGAAAGGGTCCCGTCTGTCTTCCAGGCTCGCGGCTCCTTTTACTGTGCTAGAGTTTGATTTTATTTATTTAGTAATCTTACATACTGTACACACGTCTCACTCCCTGCCTTCAAGGAGCTCACATCTAAGGTCCCTACACACACATAGCAGGGACAGTTTAGACAGGAGCCTATTAACCTACCAGCATGTCTTCAGGGTGTGGGAGGAAACCTGCACAAGCACAGGGAGAACATGCAAACCCCATGCAGATATTTTCCTTACTGGGAACCCCAGTACTGCAATGCAGTGGTGCTATCTGCTAAGCCATTTGGCATTCTTCCTTGCAGCACTGGGCTCAAAGGCATGCGCACAGGGTGTGCCGGGGGTGACCAGGCACACCTTAATCACCCCATGCGCATTAGTGTTCTCGCTCTCTATAGCAGCAGGAACATGGGAAAGATCTCCGTCTTACCGGCTCTGCCATAAGAGAAGTGTTTATGCTCTTCTCTTTCACTGTGCCAGGAGGGAGATCAATGTGCCGGGGTCATATATATGTAGATACATACACATGCATGTGTTTTCAGGGCTGGACTGGGACAGAAATTTGGCCCTGGACTCCATCCAGACTGGCCCACTTTGACAGGTCTCTCCCATGGTGGCCGGACAACTCCCGCACCCCCCCGGCCACCCAAGCCCCCTCTGCCCCTTCACTAGCCACTAGCCGTTCTGCTTTATTAGAGTAGAACAGCTGGTACTGGTACTCTAGGCAGTACCAGTGGGGCAAAGAATCTGTTCGGTGCCCCCCCTTATGGTACGAGATTAGGCAGAAGTGAGAAACTCCCAGGCCATAGCTGTTGAGTCAGCTGTCTGTCCCTTCCCCCCATGCTCCTCTGTCACCCCCCCTGTTCCTCTGGTCCTCCCCCTGCTTCTTTGTTCCCCCCAGGTGAGCGCTGCAGGGAGGGAGAGACAGAGGAGCGGAGGGGGGCGGCAGTCCGCTGTCACTGAAGACGGCCCACTGAGCCATCGGCCCACCGGGAAACTCCCTGTAGTCCCAATGGCCAGTCCATCCCTGTGTGTGTTTGAGCTTATTGGTGCACACCATAATGCATTAGGCTGCGCACACCTATGACTGGGCTCCTTGGTTCTAACCCAGCCCAGATTACTATCTATATGGAGTTTGCATGTTCTCCCTGTGCTGGCATGGCTTTCCTCTGGCTGCTCCTTTTTCCTCCCACACTCCAAAGACATGCTCCTGTCTAGAATGGCCCTAGTATGATTGTGCATGTATTTACACTATATTGTCAAAAGTATTGGGACGCCTTCCTTTACACACACATATGAACTTTAATGGCATCCCAGTCTTAGCCCGTAGGGTTAAATACTGAGTTGGCCCCGCCCTTTGCAGCTATAACAGCTTCACCTCTTCTGGGAAGGTCGTCCACAAGGTTTAGGAGGGTGTCTATGGGAATGTTTGACCATTCTTCCAGAAGAGAATTTGTGAGGTCAGGCACTGATGTTGGATGAGAAGACCTGGCTCGCAGTCTCCACTCGAATTTATCCCAAAGGTGTTCTATTGAGGTTAATCCATGTCTTTATGGACCTTGCTGGAACACTTTGATGGGGCACTATTCCTCCCACTGACACCAATGATGGGACACTATTCCTCCCACTGACACCAATGATGGGACACTATTCCTCCCACTGACACCAATGATGGGACACTTTTCCTCCCACCGACACCAATGATGGGACACTATTCCTCCCACTGACACCAATGATGGGACACTATTCCTCCCACTGACACCAATGATGGGACACTATTCCTCCCACTGACACCAATGATGGGACACTATTCCTCCCACTGACACCAATGATGGGACACTATTCCTCAAACTGACACCAATGATGGGACACTATTCCTCCCACTGACACCAATGATGGGACACTATTCCTCCCACTGACACCAATGATGGGACACTATTCCTCCCACTGACACCAATGATGGGACACTATTCCTCCCACTGACACCAATGATGGGACACTGTTTCTCCCACTGACACCAATGATGGGACACTGTTCCTCCCACTGACACCAATGATGGGGCACTATTCCTCCCACTGACACCAATGATGGGACACTATTCCTCCCACTGACACCAATGATGGGACACTATTCCTCCCACTGACACCAATGATGGGACACTATTCCTCCCACTGACACCAATGATGGGACACTATTCCTCCCACTGACACCAATGATGAGACACTATTCCTCCCACTGATACCAATGATGGGACAATATTCCTCCCACTGACACCAATGATGGGACACTATTGCTTCCCACTGACACCAATGATGGGACACTATTCCTCCCACTGACACCAATGATGGGACACTATTCCTCCCACTGACACCAATGATATTGCACTATTCTTCTCAATAACACCAACACCATGTGTCCGACAAAGCATGGCTATAAAACATTTGTTGTCGGAATTGTCCGATGGAGCGTACAATCGGTTGGATGGTGTGTACGAGGCCTTAGATTCAGAGCCAAGAAAAATGGAGATTTCCAGGAAGACGTGGCCTAGACTGAGGTCTGCACTTTGCAGCTGTAAACAGGTTTGTATTTGATTTAATTGTGACAGAGGGGAGTAATTAAATTGTACGACTTAAACACAGACTACTACTTGTCCTGCACTTAAGAGGAGGCCAGGCCAGGGAACACACAGGGGCCATTGTGTCCCCGATGAACATAAACAAACAGCGGTGATGAAACACACAATTAGAATGGATGGTGGCCATTTTGCACACAATGGAGAACTATCACTGCAGGAGAGGATGGCATTCAGGCCAATGTCTCTCTGAAAAGAGTATTGTAATCTTTGATGGATCCGATCTCAACCTAATTACTGATTACATGGAAAGAGTGATGGCGCATGTCAATGGTTTATTTACAGAAAGCAATCAGAAGGGGGGCAGCCAGGGCAGGTGTCTGTATGTTCAACCACCGGAGGGGCACACTCTGGGGTCCTCAACCTATCAGAGACCAGGGCACCCTAAATTCCACCAAAACCTTCCATGTCCCAACATTAAAGAATAAAATGTACACAAAAGTATCGGAACACAAAATGTGTTGAAATGTTGGAAGGCTCCGGATGGGGCTGGGTGTCATGGGGGGGGGGGGGGGGTCTTTGAAGGGTGGCTAGGCTTGGTAACCCTGTAGGGGTATGAGGTTTCTGTATGAGGGGCTGTTGAACAATGTTGGGGTCACTGTGGAGGGCTGTAGGCTTTGCGGGAGGGTGGCAAGCACTGTGGGTGTTTGGAGGGGGCACACTTGTGGGTGTCACTGTGGATGGCTTTAGGCTTTGCGGCAGGTTGGTGAGCACTGTGGGAGTCTGGGAAGCACTGTGGGGGGGTTGGAGGGGCACTGAGGGATGTAGGTTTTGCCACAGGCTGGTGAGCTTTGGGAGGTTGAGGGGGGGGGGGGTTCACTGTAGAACCCTGTTGGGAGTTACTATGGAGGTCTGTAGGCTTTGCAGCAGGCTGGTAAGCACTCTGTGAGTCTGGACAGCACTGTAGGAGGTTGGGAGACACTGTGGGACACTGTTTGGGGGCTCTATGGAGGTCTGTAGGCTTTGCAGCAGGCTGGTTAGCACTGTGGTATTCTGGGCAGCACTGTGGGGGGTTTGAGAGGGGATTGTGGGGCATTGTTGGGGTCACTGTGGAGGGTTATAGGCTTTGCGGCAGGCTGGGTAGCACTGTGGGATGGTTGAAGGGGGCACTGTAGGAGGTTGGGGGACACTGTGGGACACTGTTGGGGGCTCTATGGAGGGCTGTAGGCTTTGGAGCAGGCTGGTGAGCACTGTGGGAGTCTGGGTGGAATGTGGGAGGTTGGAGGGGGCACTGTGAAGGGTTTTAGGCTTTGCGGCAGGCTGGTAAGCACTCTGTGAATCTGGAGGTTGGTGGTGGGGAGCTGTAGGAGGTTGGACTTGGGCTCTATGGAGGGCTGTAGGCTTTGGAGCAGGCTGGTGAGCACTGTGGGATTCTGGGCAGCACTGTGGAGGGTTTGAGAGGGGATTGTGGGGCATTGTTGGGGTCACTGTGGAGGGTTATAGGCTTTGCGGCAGGCTGGGTAGCACTGTGGGATGGTTGAAGGGGGCACTGTAGGAGGTTGGGGGACACTGTGGGACACTGTTGAGGGCTCTATGGAGGGCTGTAGGCTTTGGAGCAGGCTGGTGAGCACTGTGGGATTATGGGCAGCACTGTGGGAAGGTTGGAGGGGGCACTGCGAAGGCTTAGGGCTATCGGGGGTCCTGGGTGCAGTGTGGGCCACTATGGGAGGTTGGGGGGCATCATGGCAGCTGGAAAGCACTGCAAGAAGTGAGGAAATCTGCAGCTGGCTGGAGGCTCAAGAAAAGGGAGGTCATGTCTGGGCATTGGTCCATGGCCTGGTGGTTGAGAACCACTTCTTTGGGCTGCATTTACATTGGTGGAGAACGCAGGAGAACATCTGGCATCCATGCCAGTCCTTATATGGGGGGTGATGAAGGGGTTAATGACAGTCTTTATGGGGGGTGATGAAGGGGTTAATGACAGTCTATATGGGGGGTGATGAAGGGGTTAATGACAGTCTTTATGGGGGGTGATGAAGGGGTTAATGACAGTCTATATGGGGGGTGATGAAGGGGTTAATGACAGTCTATATGGGGGTGATGAAGGGGTTAATGACAGTCTATATGGGGGGGGTGATGAAGGGGTTAATGACAGTCCTTGTATGGGGGTGATGAAGGGGTTAATGACAGTCTATATGGGGGGATGAAGGGGTTAATGACAGTCTATATGGGGTGTGATGAAGGGGTTAATGACAGCCTATATGGGGGGTGATGAAGGGGTTAATGACAGTCTATATGGGGGGTAATGAAGGGGTTAATGACAGTCTATATGGGGGGTGATGAAGGGGTTAATGACAGTCTATATGGGGGGTGTTGAAGGGGTTAATGACAGTCTATATGGGGGGTGATGAAGGGGTTAATGACAGTCCTTGTATGGGGGTGATGAAGGGGTTAATGACAGTCTATATGGGGGATGAAGGGGTTAATGACAGTCTATATGGGGGTGATGAAGGGGTTAATGACAGTCTATATGGGGGGTGATGAAGGGGTTAATGACAGTCTATATGGGGTGTGATGAAGGGGTTAATGACAGTCTATATGGGGGGTGATGAAGGGGTTAATGACAGTCCTTGTATGGGGGTGATGAAGGGGTTAATGACAGTCTATATGGGGTGTGATGAAGGGGTTAATGACAGCCTATATGGGGGGTGATGAAGGGGTTAATGACAGTCCTTGTATGGGGGTGATGAAGGGGTTAATGACAGTCTATATGGGGGGTGATGAAGGGGTTAATGACAGTCTATATGGGGGGTGATGAAGGGGTTAATGACAGTCTATATGGGGGGTGATGAAGGGGTTAATGACAGTCTATATGGGGGGTGATGAAGGGGTTAATGACAGTCTATATGGGGGGTGATGAAGGGGTTAATGACAGTCTATATGGGGGGTGATGAAGGGGTTAATGACAGTCCTTGTATGGGGGTGATGAAGGGGTTAATGACAGTCTATATGGGGGATGAAGGGGTTAATGACAGTCTATATGGGGGTGATGAAGGGGTTAATGACAGTCTATATGGGGGGTGATGAAGGGGTTAATGACAGTCTATATGGGGTGTGATGAAGGGGTTAATGACAGCCTATATGGGGGGTGATGAAGGGGTTAATGACAGTCCTTGTATGGGGGTGATGAAGGGGTTAATGACAGTCTATATGGGGGGTGATGAAGGGGTTAATGACAGTCTATATGGGGGGTGATGAAGGGGTTAATGACAGTCTATATGGGGGGTGATGAAGGGGTTAATGAGCTCCTCGACACTCTCTCTGAGATACACAGGTACGCAGCACTGGGTGGGAGGGGTTTAGCTCATGTCACGTGTTGTTACTGTTGATTCTCCACATCAGTAGACAGCCGTGCCGGCCAACCAGCAGCAGGCGGCGGGCGACGTCAGCCAATCAGCTGCCAGGCTCCTCCCCGGATCCCTCTCTAGTCCCGGTCGGCTGGGGGGAAACCGCGTGGCTGCTGCTGGTCAGGTGTGTGAGGGAGAGAGAATGTTACATTGTATTATAGTGTATCAGTCAGACATTGTTACATTGTATCCTCAGTGTGATTGTATGGCAGGGTGTCAGTGCTGTACACTGTGTGTCTCTATGAAATCTGTGGCAGTGCAGTCAGTGTTGCTCTTTATTACACCCACAGGAGTTGTGTGGCACCAACACTACAATATGAAGGGGGACAATACAGGAGGGGGTCAGTCAGAGGGCTCTGCTCCAGAGAGCTTACAATCTAAAATATAAAAGTCAGTGATGGCACCGAGTGTCTGCTGGAGGAACCAAAGCACTCAGTGGGGGAAACCAGTATCTAACTCACCCGAAGGTTCACATATGTGGGAACCAGCGCTGGTTTCCGCATCGCATCCTTTTCGCAGGCGGTTGACACGGCCTCTTGCGGGGCTCATTAATAAAAGTTAACGACACCCCCAGTTTAGTTTACAGATCGCAGTGTGAACTCGCACAGGAATCGGATCGCATAGGTGAGAACACTAATGCCACCCGATTCTAGTGCGGGGAAAAAAAGTTCCTGCACTATTTTCTGTGCCAATCCAATGCGAGTTCAGCCATAAAACTGTATGACTGAACTCGCATTGCTCAGACATCGCATGTGCGAATCACATGCGATCTCTGAGATTGCACTAGTGTGAACCCAAGTAAGTCCATTTGTGAAAAAAAAAAGAACCACTTGCAAAACAAAGGCATAATGAGCTAGTATGTATAGCATACTAGCTCATTATGCAATACTAACCGGGGTTCAAAGCCCCCGCAGCCATCCTCGTACACCGCTCGGCGGCCAACACCTCTCCCGGTGTTGCTTCCAGGTATCGCAGCTCCGGCGCTGTGATTGGCCGGAGCCGCATTGACGTCAGTCCCGTGCATGCGCACCGGAGCCGCCAGTCACGGCACAGGCGCTTTTAGGAACGCCACGATCTGCAGCAGCCCCCACTTTTTTTTTTTTTTACCTGAACCCGATCGTTCCAGCGACGAGAACGAGCCCAGCAGCTCCAGCCACTGTCTCGACTCCTCATTGAATAGATTGATAGTAGCAGGAGGCATTGGCTCCCGCTGCTGTCAATCAAATCCAGTGACATTGGGGGCGGGGCTGAGTCCTGCTCTCTGTGTCAATGGACGCATAATAAATAAATAATAATAATAAAAAAAAAATTCCCCCCAGTGTAGATGCGTCGGCAATCACACCACCCGCTGCGACCGCCAACCCGAAAAAAGAAAACCTCCGATCAATACAAAGGCTCCCTGACATCTACCAGCTCCGTCGTCTGACAGTTCCTAAATAGGCGGAGACACCTGTTGACCTAGCATGCCCCGGTTGATGACGTCATAAGGGGTGGGGTCATCCGATGGCATCATTGGGAGGACCCGCCCCTTAATTATTTAAAGCGGTTGTAAACCCGCATATCATTTTTTTTTTTTTTTTTTTACACCTGCAAGGAAAAATCCATAATGAGCTAATATGCACAGCATATTAACTCATTATGAAATACTTACCTCGGAACGAGGTAGGTAACTTACCTGGTCCACGCCGAGCCGAGCCTCGGCGTGTCTTCTGGGTATCGCCGCTCCAGCGCTGTGATTGGCTGGAGCGGCAATGACGTCATTGCCTTTTCCTTTCCGGCATGGGTCGGCGGGGCCGGCCCTTCAGCCGAGGATTCCCCCCAGCGGCGCATTGCGAGGGGAATATCTCCTAAACCGTACAGGTTTAGGAGATATTCTTTATACCTACAGGTAAGCCTTATTATAGGCCCTTATTATAGGCTTACCTGTAGGCAAAAGTGAAAAAAGTGGGTTTACAACCACTTTAAGAACTGTCACACGGTGGAGCTGGCAGACGGCGAAAGCCTTTTGTGGGGACCGGAAGTTTTTTCGATGCTTTCTGCTGACTGAAGACTGAGAACCAAACGATCAATGTTCATGTGATCGCTCGGTTCTCGGTCTCAGAGCCAGCAGGGGACCGATGCTGCATCTACCTAGGTAAGTATAAATGTTTATTTTTTTTGGAATTCCCGAAATGTGTTAGAGGGATTTCTCCTATGGTTGAGAGACCAAACTAAAGCCAAAAGCAGAATTTACCCACTGCAAAGGCTGTGTGTGGCTGGGCGCCATTTTGTTGTAGCCTCGAATGTGCCTGACGAGCCAAAATTCAGCCCAACCAGCACCTGGAGATGTTACCGTCACTTGGCCTGGGTAGAAAACAGAGGCTTTGGAGTGGTATCATTTTATTTTGTTTTTCAAAATGCTTTCACTGGTATATTTAAGCAAATAAGAACAAAATCATTGTAGGTTTGCAAAGCCTTTAAGTTGTTGTTGTGTAACACATTAGAGAATAAGTCATTGGTTTGTTGTATTCCCAGCCCTATGAATCCCTATGAAGACCGTTCTGATGCTTCTGCTCCAGCGGAGGGGACCGGGATTGGCCAGCCAGTGGACGTGGTAGGTGGTTTTCATGGATTTGGACATGCATATAGAGAATTGTATTTCCTTAAAATGTCTGAAATGATAATGACTATTGGCTAATATACAGTATACAGCGCCTATAGAAAGTATTCACCCCCTTGGAGGGTTTCACGTTTCATTGTCCTAGAACAGTGGTCTCCAAATTACAACCCAGGAGCCGGATGTGGACCTTTGATTTCCTTTTTCTGGCTCTTGGGGCACTATTTCACCCCCATCAAATCATTCTCTGCAGCTATTTTATACCACCACCCCCTCCCTTTAGAATGTAAGCTCTACGAGTCGGGCCCTTCTGTACCTTCTGTATTGAACTGTACTGTAATTGTGCTGTCCCCCCCTCTACATTGTAAAGTGCTGAGTAAACTGTTGGTGCTATATAAATCATGTATAATAATAATTTCACCAACTGACACCAATGATGGGGCACCATTCCCTCTACCGACACCATCAATTGGGCACTGTTCTTCCCATTGATCCCAATACTATTTCTCCCGATAAAACAAAAGATTGGGGGGGGGGGGGACTGATGTCGGGGCATTTTCTACTCACACTGGCCACAGTCCGGTCCCCCTAAAGCCTGAAGGGTTTATAAACTGGCCCTTTGCTTAGAAAGTTTGGAGACCCCTGTCCTAGAACACCGAGCCACGGCAGATTTATTTATTTTTACACTAATTAATAGAAATATGCTCTTTAGTGTCAAAGTGAAAACACATTTTTGCAAAGTGACTTAAAATAATAATAATAAAAAAAACACACAAAACAACAGACTACAAAAGTTTTGTACACCCCGTTGAACTGAGTATTTAGTAGATGCTTCTTTCTCTATAGAATTCAATGGGAGATGCATTTATGGTGCACTTTTGGGGAAAAAAAAGTAAATAAAGACACGGATGAGCGAGTTTAATGTGAAGGAACTTGACTGTCCTGACCTCAACCCGATAGAACACCTTTGGGAGGTATTGGAGTGCAGACTGCGAGCCAGGCCTTCTCGTCTAACATCAGTGCCTGACCTCACACATGCTCTTCTGGAAGAACGGTCAAACATTCCCATAGACACACTCCTAAACCTTGCGGACGGCCTTCCCAGAAGAGGTGAAGCTGTTATAGCTGCAAAGGGCAGGGCCAACTCAATATTGAACCCTACGGACTAAGACTGGGATGCCAATAAAGTTCATGTGCTTGAACTTTATTGGAAAGAAGTTCTCCAGGTGATCAATAGGGTCACTGGGACTTGTGTTCCCTATGATCCTAAATATTGTCTGTTGGGGCTGGTGGAACAAATGTCAGTGATTAGAGCCAGGAAGATACTCATATCCCTGTTACTATATTATGCTCGTAAGGCCATTACGATGACCTGGAAACAATCGTCTCCCCCTTCTGTCAGATTCTGGAAAAGCCTAGTAAATGCTAGTTTGCCCTTGTATAGGGCCACCTACTCGGGCAGGGGATGCCCACAAAAATTTGAGAAGGTATGGAACTGTTGGCTAGATAACACCACGGTAAATGATCCAGTAGCAAATGCCTAGATAGATAATGTGTCTGCAGTTTGTTAGCTATTGACCCAACTATTTTAATGCTGCACTCTTTTGTCAATACCGATTTGAGCACAGATTATCCTGAAATTACCCTCTCCCCACATTGGGGCTATAGTATAAGTTAAATTAGGATGTTTAAGATGTGTTGTGCCCTGTTGCGGCATGTTGTCACGACCGAGGTACTGCCCCTGCGTGGGCAACTGTTCGGCCCCTGGGTGGGCAACTGTTCTGCCCCTGCGTGGGCTAGTTTTGTATGTCAATATAAATCTCAATAAAAAAGATTTTGCAAAAAAAAGTTCATGTGCTTATAAACGCAGGTGTCCCAATACTTCTGACAATATAGTGTAAATACATGCACAATCATACTAGAAGAAGAGTTGAAGCTGTTATAGCTGCAAAGGGTGGGCCAACGCAATATTGAGACTGGGATGTCATTAAAGTTCATGTGCGTGTAAAGGCAGGCGTCCCAATACTTTTGGTAATATAGTGTATGTATAAGAGTTCAATAAGAACCCACTTTGCACTACGGAATCTTGTACATATTGAAGTGTCTGGGGGCTCTTAGAGTGCAGTTCTTCTTCACTTCTATTACTTATCCCAGCAGAGCCCCTCCTGGCTTGCCATGTAGAGCGCAAACACTGGATGAGCCCCTCGCTCAGCACATGAGCCTTATTGATCATTAGGTCTTCAACAAGACAGAGAGAAGTGATGACAGTTTCAAGTGCAGTAATACAATCTGGATATCATTTCCTTGCAAACAGACCTCTGGCATGCGAAGTAATACAAAATGCATATAATATATTTAGGGCACTCGGAATCGTAGCTTATCCTGATGTAACTGAGAGGCTACCCATAACCCTCTGCTTTCGCTAACCTGGCTTAGCCTACGTTCTGCTGATTCATTTTGCCCCCCTGCTGAAAATATCCCGCCACATCTGCCAGCTGCAACCTACTTAACGTTTTTTTAGAGGGAACAACAGAGCCATGTTTGGGTCAAGCGGGATTATGCGAGGGTCACGATATCATCTGCAGCTGTTCTCCAGCCCAATCCCCTCTTCCTGGTACCCCTTAGTCCCCCTTATCTGCCGGGCAGAAAATCATTTGGGGGCCCTTCTCTTCAGTTTTGATTGTTTTCGTCAATTTTCACGGGGTTGTAAACCATTTTCACGGAGATACGTGACTTTTTATGATTTCTGCCCCCCAAAAAAAGCCTTTCTATAGCTTTCCCTAGTTAAGTGATAATGGTTCCACAAGACTTTTCTCATGGTTTCCAGTGCCAAGATCATTCCGTGTAGCTGGAAATGTGTACCAAACACAGCGGGGCGTTAACAAATCTGCGCAGTTTGGGCTCTTTTATGAAAATCATGAAATTTTGTGGCATTTCTGGTCCAGATGTATTTTTTTTTTTTATTTCAAAAGAAAACCAGAAATTGTAATCTGCTGTGAACATCACTTTTATTTCCTATTCTATTTTATTGGGTTCTATTTTAGATTTTGCAATTGATAATAGTCCATAAGGTTCCTGTTTACAGTGCGAACAATAGAAAGCCGGCACCTAAATGTAAGAGCCCATTCACACAGGGACGACTTTGGATCCGACTTCAAGTCGCCCCTAGTTGCCTCAAGTCGCGCTGCATGAGAAAATCAATGTAAGTAAATGGAGCCGTCTTAATGCACACTACTGCAGTCGCTCCGACTTCAGAAAAGGTTCCTGTACTACTTCAATCCGACTTCTAGGCGACTTGTACTCATTGATTTCAATAGAAGTCGCCTCAGAAGTCGGATCGCTGTCTTACCTGAAGTAACAATACAGGAAGATAACATACATTTCTCTGGCAAACCCCTCCCTCCCACAGAGCTGATTCTTGTTTGATTGGCCACTGGAAAGCCTCCTGTCCTGGAGGCAACTTGAAGTTGCCTTGTAAGTTGTTGCCTCATGTCGTGCTGTGATTCATACTCAAGTCGTGTCCAAGTTGCCTCCCAAAGTCGTGCTGGAAGTCGTGTTGCCCCTGTGTGAATGGACTCTAACAGCAGGGACCCCGAGGTGCAATATCTTTAATTTCCTGGACTTATAAAAAGGGAAGGTTCTGTATTATGCAAATTTTGACTTAAACAAAGAAGTCGGAACCTTGTTCTGTCTCTTACTGCCTCCCGTGCCTTGCT
Source organism: Rana temporaria (assembly GCF_905171775.1). NCBI lineage: Eukaryota > Metazoa > Chordata > Amphibia > Anura > Ranidae > Rana > Rana temporaria. Next base: position 143,833,789 of record NC_053500.1, on the reverse strand, counting down.
GTTTGTCCATTATAGAAATGGGCAGATTCGCTAACCAGTGGGAATGTGCTGAAGGGGATGGGCAAAACTCTTGACCTCCTTGCTGAAGTGAAAATTTGCACAATAGTGCCATCAGGTTTCGGAACACTCTATAATAAACCCTACATTTTTCTTCAAGACGTAATGATGCACATATAAATTGTGAATTCTAGCTCCAGAGAGTGTCTAAGTAATGAATATGGGTGTTCTTATTGATCAGGGGGTTGGTGTCAGGGCTGGGCTCAGCCCTTCCTTCTCTGAGCCGGCCGCTCAGCTGTTGGCTAATTGCCAGCTCCTATCTCTCCACAGTAACTCACCTGTTGATGATCCTGTTGTCAGTCCTGCCTACTTAAGCCTTCCAGCTCAGTTGCTCTCTGCCTTCGCCTTGGTCAACATCACAGGGACTATCTCCTGCGTTCTTGTTAAAGACTTGCTTGGCTGACATCCCTTCTGGCTCCTGATCTTGCTTGCTTTTCTACTACGTTTAAATCTGGCTCTCTGACTTTGGCTTGTCTGAGTATCCGATCCAGTTGCTGAACTCTGGCTATGTTTTGACTACACTTACTCTGTTTATCTTTTTATTATTATTATTAAACAAGTGTGATTTAACTGTACTTCTTTCTCAGTCTGATTCATGGTTTCTGACAGTTGGTATGTCTTAACTCCAGGGTAGGTACAGCCATCAAGTCAGGAAAGTTGAGCTTGAGTATCATTTCAAGGCCCAGCAAGACCAATTAAGGGGTTCATGTACAACAGTGGTCTCCAAACTAAGACTTGAGGGATGGTTATAACCTTTTTATTGTCTTTATCTGGCCATTGGGGGCACCATTCCTTCCGTTGACACCAGTGTAGGGCATTATTTCTTCCATTGACACCAATGTAAGGGCACTAGTTTTACTGACACTATGGATAGGGCACTATTTCTCTCACTGATACCAAGGATGGGGCATAATTCCTCCCACTGACACGATCATAAATCATTACTCCTTCCACCGACACCAATAATGGGGTACTATTTCTTCCACTGACATCAACAATAAGGGAACTATTCCTTCCACTGACATCAACAATAAGGGAACTATTCCTCCCACCGACATCAACAATAAGGGAAACGTTCCTCCCACCGACATCTGCGAAGTGGGGAAACGTTCCTCCCACCGACACCTGCGAAGTGGGGAAACGTTCCTCCCACCGACATCTGCGAAGTGGGGAAACGTTCCTCCCACCGACATCTGCGAAGTGGGGAAACGTTCCTCCCACCGACATCTGCGAAGTGGGGAAACGTTCCTCCCACCGACATCTGCGAAGTGGGGAAACGCTCCTCCCACTGACATCTGCGAAGTGGGGAAACGCTCCTCCCACGACACCAACAATGGAGCACTGTTCCTCCCACTGATGGTGCACTGTTCCTCCCACCAACAATGGGGCCCTTGTACTCGCACTGACCCCCCAGGTACAATGTAACGTTTATACTCTCAATGACCACCAAGCATGAGGCATTGTTTACACCCAATGATGCTATGAAACTTTCTGCCCCCACTTGCCACAGTCTGGCCCACCTAAAGTCTGAAGGGCAGTTAACTGGCCCTTTGGTTAGAAAGTTTTTGTAGAACCCTGAGGTACAACTACCCAAAGTAAACACTATGAACAATGACTACTAAATGGTTGTTCTACTTGTGTATAAATATATGCAGTTCTTCCAGAAACCAGCCAATGTTTCAGGAGGAAAACGCTTTTATATTCACACTCTGTAAGAACTCTAATGTTTTTTATCTTTCAGTCTGTTATCATTCCTACATATAATGCTGAGGCCTGGCTGGATGAATGCTTGAAATCTGTTTACCTTCAGGACTTTCCAGGGACCCTGGAGGTTTCCATCTACAATGATGGCAGCACGGTAAAACGACAGTTATAAATTCTATTTAACTGGCTTGCAAATTTCCAATTTATGTGACTTTCAAATGTCCAATTTACTGCTAATGTTAACTTTGATTCGTCTTTCAGTCGTGCAGTGAGAGTATGCAGTCATGTCGCCGCCTCATGTGGTTCCTATCATCTCTATGATGGGAACCACATGAGGCAAGGAGAAAATATGCTCTTTATTGATTAAATTTGACACCAAGATGAGTGAATGCTTCAGTGATGCATTTGGTGAACGGATAGGCTCTATTCTCATGAATTCTCAGTGATGTCACTGGTCTCTAGTCCACTGACTAGGCTGCATCTTCATCAATGTAAAGTGCCTCGTTGATGTCAGTTATCTGAACTGATAGGCTTTGTGATGTCACTGGTCTCAAGTAAACAGGTTGCATTCTCCTGACGTCAGCGTTTTTTTGTTTTTGGCCTCTCCCGTTCGAGCTGTTAGATCGGGAGAGGAGAGAGCGCCAAGTGGCACTCTAAAATCAGGTATAGACGGCTTTTTATTTTTTTTAATAATGCACAGAGACTGGGGCACACAGGATTTGGAAAACACGATTTATATCGTGCCAACAGTTTACGCAGCGCTTTACAATGTAAAGGGGGTAAGCAACACAAATTATGATACAGTTCAATACAGGAGGGCCCTGCTCATAGAACTTTAATGCTAAAGCAGGGATCCTCAAACTACGGCCCTCCAGCTGCTGTAGAACTACACATCCCATGAGGCATTGTAACACACTGACATTCACAGACATGACTAGGCATGATGGGAATTGCAGTTCCTGAATAACTGGAGGGCCGTAGTTTGAAGACCCATGTTCTAAAGGATTAACAACCACTTTCATTTCTTTTAGTTTTGTCTAGGGTTGGTCTTTAATTTTAATTGTTTTTTAACTTTATTTCTTTATTGAAACATTTCCTTATTTTCTACAGATTCTTGCATTTATACAAGCATAGCAATCATACCCCCATATACCCGGCTCCCTCTCCCATTCTTCCCTCTCACTTATAATTACATCGGTAAAGAAAGAGCGTCTACTGATGGACTATTGCTTGGTTATCTCTTAACTAGCCTTTGGCCTCTTACGGTTAGGCCTATCTAGTTCTCCATCCAATTCTATCATCCTTACCAAACACTCCTCTTCCTCATCATCCTCCATTTCACACGCTCATCCCTCTCAGACCTTCTCTTTTTTCCATATACCTAAATTTCCCTTAGGTCGCCTATCAACAGCTAGTTGATTTTCTCTAATAGTTAGACACTGATCCCTCTTGCTTCCCACCAGGGTTTTCAGATATTATCATATTTTTCTAATGCCCCCTGCTTCACATGTACTGATTTCTCCCTGAGAATTGCCACGTTCATCGTGTTTACCCATTCGCTACTGGAAGGAGGTAAGGCCGATTGCCCTCTCAGGCCAATCAGTTTCCTTGCTTAGAATAGGCTTCTCAAGAGCGTAATCTGGGTGTTTACTGGGTTCCGCACTCCTTCTACTAATCCCAGGAGACAATGCTTCACCTCGAACTCTGTGAAGGTTCCAAACACCTGATCGATGGTTCCTGTGACTTCCCTCCAGTAGCGAAACTATTTTGGGCATCTCCAGAACATGTGGATCAAATCCCCCCCCCCCCCTCTATCTCCCCACACCTAGGACAGCTTGCGTCAAGTCTGCGGCCAAACTGAAAGAGTTTACTAGGGGTATAATAAGTTCTATATAAAAAAAAAAAACAAGTGTGACATCCTCTGGGAGGGAGCAAGTGAGACCAATGGGGCAAGCGCAAGGATTCTATTCCATTGTATTTCTTTAATTTTTAAATTGTATTTTTCATCTGCAGGATGACACTGCCAACCTCATACGGCAATGGAAATCAAAACTTGAAGATCGAGGAATTGACATGATTGTGGGAGGTCACAATTCATCGAAACCCCGTGGAGGTAGGAGACCGATGTTGTATTTCGCTGTTTTCGTAGTTTAGAGCGGGCTAAATAAGTTTAGAATTCATGAGCTCATCAGACATTTACAATGGTCCTGGGAGCATGTGTACTTTTTTCAGAACGATGAAGAAGACAAAACAAAATGTAGACGATAGTTCACAATCAGCATGTGAGCTACTTTTCTACTTGTTTCCATGACTGAACGTAACTAATAGTCCAATAGCTTCTAGGATGTGTTTATGTACCCTTCTATCGACTGCAAATATGCAAAAATCTCCAGAATATAACAGAAGTTCATAAATCTATCATATTATAACCTAGACAGCTCGGTGTCTGTAGAAGTTATAGCTGCGTAGACAAGAAGGCAAGACGCAGTCAGCAGCTGTGCTACATAAGGTGCCAAATGAAACCGAATAGGGCTGAACATTCTGAGAACAAGGCCTAGTGAGTATCGCCAGGGCCCGTAGGGATTTTGCGGTTTCTCCATGAAGCAATTTCACTTATATCCTGGCCTAAGTCTCCAGGCAGTGGCCAAAGCCTAGCTGGATCTGGAGTGTTGGCTTGGAAAGGAGGATTTTCGCGGTGATTGGGCCGTCTAATTGGAAACCAATCCATGGTCTGCAAATCCCATCCTTTTTTTTGTCCTCCCGTTATATAACTGAAATGTTAGAATTCTCAGCTCTAGGACATGTGATTTACTCAAAACACCAGCTTATGCCTGTATCTCTGAAGGAAAAGTATTAACGAGTAGGACATTATTTTGACCGTGGAACCCATGGGGGAGCCAGAGACAGTTGAGAGTATTAAGAAATTCTGTGGCTTTAGCAAGGCTGATAAACCAGCTACCGGATCACAGTTCCAACCCTCCAACAAATCGTATCCACAACCATTTTATCACTTCTGATAGTTTAAAGTTCTAATGAAGGGGGGCCCTCAGAACCCTCAAAACGCTCTGGTAATTTGTATTACTTGTGTGGAACTGTCTCACTTTCTTATAATGTATACTTTTTTGTTTTAAGAGGCCTTACCCAAGTCTCTACAACCTATAAGGATACTTAAACAATGCAGAGGATCCCAGTGCGCCAAAAGCCATAGTGATTGGTTTGCCCGCGGAAACGCATTGGATGTTTTTCTGTGAGCAATTTATCAATAGTTAATTATTTTGGACACTTTCACCTCATTCTTGGTCTGGAGCTCCTTTTGGGTATTTCTATGGTTTGAGCTACCTTTGGGTACTCATTGAGGTAGTATTATTATTATTATTGTACAGGATTTTTTTAGTGCCAACAATTTGCGCAGCTTTACAACATTGGGACAAACCGTACAGTTACAATACAATTCAAGACATGAGGAATCAGAGGGCCCTGCTCATTAGAGCTTACAATCTAGAGCAGGAATATGCAATTAGCGAACCTCCACAAGTCCAATGAGGCATAGCAAGACTCTGACAGCCACAAACGTGACACCCAGAGGCAGAGGCATGATGGGACTTGTAGTTTTGCAACAGCTGGAGGTCCGCTAATTGCATATCCCTGATCTAGAAATCAATGCTATCACCCTAACTAATGTTCCCACTACAGACTGCTGAGGCCCGAGGAGTGTCACCCTGCCCACAGGGCTTTGTCATAGACCTCCATAACTAAGCCCTGTGAGCGGGACGAAACGCAATGGGGCGTGGCCTGTATTGACTCGGGCTGAAGCCATTTTTAACTTGTCATACATGGGCTTCTGTTTTGTACATTCAGGGCCCGGGACAGCCTCTTTCCCTGACTGCACCTCAACAGTGAGAGACTGTGGGATGCGCCCCAAAGCTTTTTGTAAAGGCCACACGCTGAGGTCCAAGGGCCGCAAGTTATATACCAAAGGACTGTAGGTTGGGCACCAGGAAACTTTGGGCACCAGGGAACTAATGGGTAACCAGTGGATAATGGTTAGATAAATGGTACCCTTGATATTTGCGCTGTGCTCCAACTGCTGGCTATCTAATGTTGAGGATGGGGGGGGCACCATTTAAAAAAAAAAAAAAAAAAAAAAAAGTCTCTAGCTTATTTTCAAGCATAGCATTTAGCCATTTTAGATGGTACACCACTACACAAGGGTCCACACTGCCAGTGTTCCTCCGGGTTCTTAGACCGTCTTCTAGCGAAGTCGGGGGCCCCTGGCATTGCAGCACTGGTTCCAAGACGGGTAGATATCTTGTGCCTCATCATTCTCAGAAACATCTGTCCGTTTGCGGCTAGCCTTGCACATATTGAGGGAAATGGAATGCTTTCCATATGCTGTATGGGATGTGCCTGGTGCGTGCCGTGCTTTCGTCTCTTAAATTGCATACTTTTTCAGTAACTCAGACTACTAAACGGGATCCTTTTGTGTTTATTTGAAATCAAAATATGTGTAAGGAAGGCGTTTGCTCTACAAAAATATGGGGTCACTCCCTCATTCCAGCAGTGTGGAATGTTTAATATCAGATGGAACGTACATTTGGAGGCCTGTAACCATGACAACCCGTTACCCTGATCTAAGAGCTCTGCACCCAATGCAAATCCTTTGGCACAAATCATACAACCCTTTTTCTTTTTTTTCTTTTTCCTTCCACAAACTTATAATAAACCTCATCATTTTCCCTCTGCCAGTTGCATCTCTTTAACTGGGGAATGGGGAATGCTATTTAAAGTGACAGAATTGATGCATTTGCTGGGTTTTTTGGGACGTTGTGTTACGGCACAGCTGTTATATTCCACCCCAGCCAGAAGCTGCCAGATGTGGTTGAGATTTAATTAGTTTGTTTTGTTGATGCAAATATTATTGCAGTGATGGTATCTTAGGAGCCAAAATATTTCTCTCATTTTGGAAACGAGAGTTTTCGTAATGTTTGTTATGATTCACACTTTTGTAGACACTATGGCCCGGATTCAGATAGCAGTTACCACGGCGTATCTCCGGAAACGCCGTCGTAACTCTGAGTTGCGGAGTCGTATCTATGCGACTGATCAGTTACGCATAGATTTCCCTAAGATCCGACCGGCGTAAGTATCTTAGGCTGCATATTTACGCTGGCTGCTAGGTGGCGCTTCCGTAGATTTACGTGAGGAATATGCAAATTAGGCAGATACGCAGATTAAGAAACGTACGTCCGCCCGGTGCATTTTTTTACGTCATTTACGTTAGGCTTTTTCTGGCGTAAAGTTACCCCTACTATATGAGGGGTATCCTATGTTAAGTATGGCCGTCGGGCCAGCGCCAAATTTTCCGTCGATTACGTCTGCGTAAGTCGTTCGCGAATAGGGCTATACGTAAGTTACGTTCACGTCTATAGCATTGACGATTTGCGGCGTAATTTCGAGCATGCACACTGGGATTCTTTCACGAACAATTTTTTAAATAAAACATAATAAAATTGTCAGATGTTTTTTCACCTTAATGCATAGGATGCATCCAAGGTGGAAAAAAAACAGGAGGGTTAAAACCCCATTGAGGCTGCATTCCCACCTGAGCGTAGAATAACCCTATTATCCTCTTCTTCAGCGGGCGGTCCACCACAAGATAAAGTGGTCTTTGCGGCCTATACGCCACGAGAACACTTTTATCGGCGGAGGGAGAGGCCCCCCCCTCCCGCTGCTCTCCGGTGCTCTCTGCCACCGGCGGCAGCGATCGGATCCTCTCCTTGACTCTGTATGGAGACGATTTTTTTTTTTTTTTACAATTACCTTTTTTTTTTTTTATTGCATTTTAGTGTAAATATGAGATCTGATGTTTTTTTGACCCCACGTCTCATATTTAAGAGGACCTGCCATGCTTTTTTCTATTACAAGGGATGTTTACATTCCTTGTAATAGGAATAAAAGTGACCCAAAATTAAATAATTTTTAAAAACGGTGTAAAAAAAAAATTTTTTTAAGCCCCCCGTCCCGACAAGCTCACGCTCAGAAGCGAACGTATACGTGAGCAGCGCCCGCATACGAAAACGGTGTTCAAACCACACATGTGAGGTATCGCCGCGATCCTTGGAGTGAGAGCAATAATTCTAGCCGTAGACCTCCTCTGTAACTCAAAACATGCAAACAGTAGAATTATTTTTAAACGTCGTCTATTGAGATTTTTAAGGGTAAAAGTTTGTTGCCATTCCACGAGCGGGCGCAACTTTTAAGTGTGACGTCTTGGGTATCAATTTACACTGGATAACATTATCTTTTACAATTTAAAAAAAAAAATGGGCTAACTTTACTTTTTTGTTTTTTCAAAAAGGTGCATTTTTAAGACCACTGCGGTGTGACAAAAGTATTGGAGCGACCGCCATTTTATTCTATCTAATCTATCTATCTATCTATCTATCTATCTATCTATCTATCTATCTATCTATCTATCTATCTATCTATCTATCGATAGAATAAAATGGTTGGGGGTTCTAAGTAATTTTCGAGCAAAAAAAATGTTTTTAAAAAAAAATTTTTAACACCAAATCTTTGAGGCTCGGGGCTGAAGAGGTTATCAAATCCCACCACCCCGCAGAGTGCAGCCCAACTTTTGACATTACCTTCAGCCTCAATCCAGCGATCGTATCTCTGATGCTGTCCTGACCAGGTCCTCTTTAGGCTCCATTCACACCTAGGCGTTTTGACGCCCGATGCTATTTCAGCCTGAAATACGCTGGAGGGGTGATTTAACATTGTCGGCTATGGAGATGGTTCACATCTCCACGCCGAAACGCCGTATGCCTGAAGCTCAAAACAAGTCCCTGACCCTTTTTTCGTTTGGCCATAGCCGACAATGTGTAAATCACCCCTCCAGCGAAAACCACGGTAAAAAACGCTGCGTTTTGTCGTGGAAAATCGCGGGACAAAGCGCTGCTATTTGTCGCGGCAAATCGCGGTACAATACGCCGCGTTCAGGTGTGAATGCAGCCTTATACTACACATGTTTGTTCCAAAGAAAATCTGTTTTGCGTACACAAAAACATCTCAAATTGTCTTCTTTTTTTTTTCTTGTTTGTATGTGACGATCAAGTTGTGTTTTTTTTGTTTTTTTTTCCGTTTAGCTTGCAAAACAGAAAGGGGTCACGTTTCCTACTACGATTCTAAATTCAAAACATTATTTTTCTGCTTTTGGAAAGGATTCCACGGTTCTGTTATTATGAAACAGAATTTTGAATCCTGCTGTTTTTGATTCCTGATTCTCGCTCTGCAGGTTTTGATTTCTAAACATGCTGAGATAGTATTTCGGAATGTGTCAGTGATAGGCAGAACTGATGAGCCAGCGGGTTTTGGTTTAAGTCCAGCTGGAGTGCTTGCTGGTAAATTGGAAGGAGTCCTTGAGCTGGCAGTTGATGCTTTTACTCGTGGGATGTAGTGGTGGTTGGATAGCAATGCCCGGCATAAAGAAACAACTTTGCACCTCTATTTTCTTTGTATAACAACACAGGGATCAAAAAAAACAACCTGTCAGGGTAAAGCTGTAGGAGTTGCTAGTGCAAGTTCTGGGGCCTCAAACTTAATCTTGACTTCACTACACATTTGGTGTGTAGTACTACCTCCCGAGGAGCTGCTCAATTGTTTTTTCATTTTTCTGCACACCTGAAGATGACATCCCTCACTAGCATTGACACGTTTTTCTCATTTAAACCCGAACACTTTAGTGGCGACCTTTCCACTGTAGCTGGAAGTAAGTGGGGACCAGAGAGACCAGGATCCGCAAACCAGAGGGTCAGCAGAGCTGAGGGTTACTACTGAGTGTGGGATCAGCAAGGTTGGGATCTGCTGAACAGGGGTACTAATGAGCTGGGGATCTTCTGAACAGGGGTACTAATGAGCTGGGGATCTTCTGAACAGGGGTACTAATGAGCTGGGGATCTGCTGAACCAGGGGACCAATGAGCTGGGGATCTGCTGAACAGGGGTACTAATGAGCTGGGGATCTGATGAGTGGGGTTACTAAAACAAATAAACACAGTACATGTACAATACAATTTATTACCAGAGGGTTACAAGGGCCCTGCTCATGAGAACTTACAATCTAACCGGGAGGGGCAAGTGATACATAAGTGAGGGGATGAGTTGGAATAAGTAAAATTCCCGAACACTTTAGCGGCGACTTTTTATATCCACTGTAGCTGGAAGTAAGTGAGGACCAGAAAGACCAGGATCAGCAAACCAGAGGGTCAGCAGAGCTGGGGGTTACTACTGAGTGGGGGATCAGCAAGGGTATAATTGAGGTTGGGGATCTGCTGAACTGGGGTACCAATGAGCTGGGGATCTGCTGAACTGGGGTACCAATGAGCTGGAGATCTGCTGAACAGGGGTACTAATGAGCTGGGTATCTGCTGAACAGGGGCACCAATGAGCTGGGGATCTTCTGAACAGGGGTAGTAATGAGCTGGGGATCTACTGAGTGGGGTTACTACTGAGCTGGGTGCTCCTGGGTCTCTCTAAAACAAATAAACACAGTACATGTACAATACAATTCAATATCAGAGGGTTACAGGGCCCTGCCTATGAGAGCTTACACTCTAACCAGAAGGGGCAGTGAGGGGATGAGTTGGAATAAGTAAAATTCCAGTTGTTGATATAGGGCCTCCCTGAAGAGATGAGTTTTGAGGGATTGCCTAAGGTGGACCGAGTAGGAGGTAGCCAGACCAGTGCTGGGACAAGGCCATCTAGTGGCCAGGGTGAACATGCTAAACTGTGCCTCTCCCCCCCCCCCCCAAGATGTGTGAGCATAATGTGTCAGCAAAAATCTCCCCAAAAAACCTGAGCACTAATGTTCCCCCCCCCCCCAAAAAAAAACACCCCTCCTGGCATTAATCCTCTACAACTAAATATTTCCCTCCAAGTACACATCCTCTCCTCCCCCTACTCCAAATCCCCCCACTTCAAATCCTCCCTTCCACCACAACCCCCCCCCCCCCCCAAATTTCCCATCCTAGCACAAATGCTCTTCCCAACACAGAGCCCTCTAAATCACCACTCCTTGCACCACCCCCAAATTTCCCCTCCTAGAACAATTTTTACCATCTGCCACCCTCCCAATTCCCCCTTCCAACACAAATCCCCACCAATTTCCTTATGGTGCCCTCGCACCTCACATGATACCACAGTGACCAAGACAGCCGTCCCTCCGGCCCACCCCTTGTCCTGGTCCTGATCCAGACAGATTGGAGTAGGGAGTTCCAGAGGATGGAAGAGGCTCTGGAGAAGTCCTGGACATGAGCATTGGAGGAAGAGTCAAGAGAACTAGTGATCAGGGGGGTCTTATGGCTAGAAAACTAGACGGTTTGGGTAATATGAGACGTGGTTGGTGATGTAGCTCTGGGCAGAGTTGTGGATGACTTTCTATGTCGTCGTCCATATGTTGAATTTTATTCGTTGGGCGATCAGAAGGCAGTGTAGGGATTGGTGGAGAGGGGTGGCAGACACTGAGCAGCATTCATGATAGACTGAAGGGGGGATGTGTAGAGGTAGGTCAATGAAGAAGAAGTTACAATTGTTCTGCAAGGAGGACTTTAGGTTCTTCTTGTTTTTCGGCTCATTAACAGGAGGACAAAATTCAGTCAGAACATTAAGAATAAAAATCACTAATAAGGGGTTTTGATGTAACATTCCCTAGAAATGGAATGATCTCTTGGCAAGCAGACATTGCAAGGGACAGATAAAAAATTATATATCTGGCTCCCTCCTGCAGATGTTCTACAGATGCCAAGGCCTATAAATCTGAAAGCTTACACCACTCCGATCTGCTTCTATTGGTTCCTTGTAGATAATCTGCTGAAAATTGCCAAAAAATGTAAAGAAAAGAAAACGATAATGGAACTTTAATTGCAATTTTTTTTTCTCTCTCTTTTATTTGCGAAACAGTTGAGTACCGCTCCTGGAAAGGCCGCTGGTTCAGGGCGGGGGCACGGGGTCGAAATTGACGTTTGTTTGAAATTATTTAACCATCCTGGAAAAAGGAACGGCAGAAGATCAAATGTAACTTGCAAATTATAATTTAGCTCCTTCCCCCTTTTGTGTCTTAATACATTAGGGAAGGTGGAACCTGTGAGCACCACAAATAGCAGTTATTGGGCCCAGAATCGAGCCCTATAGAAGTCTGAGGGCATAGCTCCCAACTGTCTCAGATTTCGAGGGACTGTCTCTGATTTGGAACAGAGTCCCTCTGTCCCTCATTTCTCCTCATTTGTCTCTCATTTTGGTCTGATCTCTATAGTTGTATATAAAATGCACTTTTTATCTTTCAAAAAGTGTTTCCCAGTGCTAAACCTTTCATCCCATTTCTAAATTGCTACATTTGTAAATTTCAAAAGCCAATATAAAGGAAGAGTAGTGGTAAAAAAAAAAGCACTTGTGGGTTTAACTAATAATTTATATAATTCTCCTTTAGGAGGCGTGGCAGGGTGTGTGTCCTATGCCTGTCTACTTTTTCTAATATGTGTCCCTTGTTCCCATCTCAAAAAGTTGGGAGAGATGTGAGGGGCTGTAATGTGCGAGCGCAGTCAGGATAGTGGGAGTTGCGGCGCTGGATGTAAACTGCCCAGTAGGAGGCTGGGAAGTGCATAAATAATCTGAGACCAGAGGCAGCCCTGTTCCTGTCCAGTAGGTGACGCTTCCAGCCTGAAGGGCTGCTTGCCTCTAAGACAGTCCCACTGACATCATCGGGGTCCCAGCTATACTAAAGCTGGGGGGCCAGCTTGCAGAAAGATGTTGGAGCTAAGGAAAGGGAGATTTTACCTAGGATCCAGTCTGAAGAGTCCACTAAGGAAATGTCTGCCTGACTCTGAGGGAGGCATCCAAGTACCTAAGGCCTTGTGAGGACAGACCTAAGCACCGTATCGGAGTGAATGTTGCTGTCCGTTAACCCCCAGTGCTAAGGCTTGCCTGGCCCGGAACACTTCTTATTGTGTCCCAGTGCCTGTCCATACCCTGAGTTATTGCTGAAGGGGCTGTTCTAAGAAGTAGCTGCAGAGAGAGAAGAGGGTCCTTCCTTGTTGTTCATCTTTCAGGATCATCCCACAGCTCCTGTACCCTATTCAAGTTATCCAGCAATAAAGGCACCACCTACACTTTGAGCCTGAATGTGGATGTTGTTGCCAGTGCCAGCTGTCCATTAGGGGCGCCCGAGCGCCACCCCCCTATATGGTAATGGATAGATTCGTGCATAGTATAAATCTATTCATGGCTGCCGTGGCCACCCCCTATTCATGCATCCGGCCCCTTTCAGGTCACCAGGCGCATGAATTACAGCGGCTGGGGATTTTTTTGAAGCACTGATTACAGCCAGAGGCTCTAGTAGGCTTCAAAATTGGGTGGGCTCAGGTCACAAAGCATTGGGTCTTGAGCCCTTGAGCCCCCCCCCCCCCCAGTTGTGTTACAACAGAGAATGAATATTCACTGTTAAAACACCGATCCTCAATCTGGCCAATCGGAAGCGGGTGTGAGGCCCGTTTTCGGATTATCCGAAAAGAGAAGACTCCCGATTGGGCGTCGACGAGGAAGGAAATGGAAGCCGCCCCCGCGGAGAGCAGGATAACGGGAAGCCGCCGCTGAGCAGAGGGAAGTCGCCCGTGATGGGGTAAGTGCTCTCGACCGACCGACCCGGGGGGGGGGGGGGGGGGGGTCATACTGTTTGCCGTGTGCTGTTGCACATATCTGGGCGAAGAACCTGCGATAAAACCAGAGACCCCTGCAGGGTTGAGCGCTACACATAAGATATGGCTCCTAGAGTGCAAGCTTTTTGACCGAACGGACTGATGTGAGTGTAAAGTATATAAAGTGCTGTGTAAACAGTTTGGCGCTATATAAAAACCTTTAAATACATAAAATATGTTCCATTTATAACCATAATTCTTGGTAAATCTAAAGGAGGTTGTACAATCATTAGATTGGAAGCTTGTGAAAGTCGAGTCATTCTTGTGTTCTATTTCTATTCTTGGATAACCTAGACTCCAATTCACACCCTTTTATTATTTCCCGTACATCCCTGTCTGTGTTGGTTTGCTATATTTACAAGATAATAATCATAATTAGTAATGGCTTTATGGCCTGAGACATGTTATAATATAAAGCCATAGCTGCTTTGCGTCTCTCTGACACAGAAAACGTTGTCATCATTAGAATATGAATAGCTGTTTTTTTATAATGCTACGGGAAGCACTATGTACTTATCAGTTTATCTTTAAAATCGTTCAATCACTGACACTCCCTGGAGGCAGAGCAATATAACCATGACAGTTTCACCTCCATGTGATCGTATATGCGGCCTTAGATCTATAGCATTTTTTTTTTGTTGTTGCTTGAATCACGTGAAATGTCACAAGAAGTGCCTCTGGAAAGAAATGACTTAAAGCAGAACTCCAGTTCTTCCCTTCAGCCTTAGTTGTACCGAAATGTGGGTTAAAGGGGTTGTAAAGCCACCCCGTTTACTTTCCTGAGCCCTCGAAAGTCCCGCGTCGTGAACGAGCTGGCTTCTCGGCTCTTCATTGGATAGATTGAAAGCGGCGTAGCCATTGGCTTGCGCTGCTGTCAATCAACTCCATTGAGGAGAGGGCCGTGGGGCAGGGCTGAGTCCTGTAGTTGGCCTCTATGGACGTTGAATACAGGACTCAGGAGCACGCCCGCAAGTAACCCCCTTGGGAAAGCGCTTCCCAGGGATGTTAGCTGATGCGGGGAGGAGCCGAGACAGCCGCCGAGGGACCCAAGAAGAGGAGGATCGGGGCCACTCTGTGCAAAACTAGCTGCACAGTGGAGGTAAGTATTTTATTTAAAAAAATAACGATCCTATAGTACCCCTTTTAACTTTCTTGATATGAGGGGCCTCAAGTGCAGTCCCCAACATCACCAAAGGGCCCCACATAGAATTCAGTGAATTTTCAGTGTCAGAGATAGACGACACACATAAGGATATAGTCAAAGACCCAAGGACATGGGGTAAGGTGAGTGGCTGGTGAGGCACTGGCTAGTATCAGAGACAGGTTACATACGCCGCAAACGTTGGAGCGAGAGCAATAATTCTAGCACTAGACCTCCTCTGTAACTCTAAACTGGTAACCAGTAAAAAAATTTTTTTACGGGTGACATGTTGGGTATCTATTCACTTGGCGTAAACATTGTACAAGAGATGGTCAGAGACTCCAGACATGGTACAATAGATGGCCAGAGACTGCAGACATGGTACAAGAGATGGCCAGAGACTGCAGACATGGTACACGAGATGGCCAGAGACTCCAGACATGGTACACGAGATGGTCAGAGACTCCAGACATGGTACAAGAGATGGCCAGAGACTCCAGACATGGTACAAGAGATGGCCAGAGACTCCAGACATGGTACAAGAGATAACCAGAGACTCCAGACATGGTACAAGAGATGGCCAGAGACTGCAGACATGGTACAAGAGATGGCCAGAGACTTCAGACATGGTACAAGAGATGGCCAGAGACTGCAGACATGGTACAAGAGATGGCCAGAGACTTCAGACATGGTACAAGAGATGGCCAGAGACTGCAGACATGGTACAAGAGATGGCCAGAGACTGCAGACATGGTACAAGAGATGGCCAGAGACTGCAGACATGGTACAAGAGATGGCCAGAGACTCCAGACATGGTACAGAGATCATACTTTTGGTAATATCGTGTATGTTTGCCCAAGAATAAACTCCTTTTACCTTTTCTGTTTTTATTTCCTTCGTATAAGTAGCTGGATATCTTTCGGAAACTGTATTTGTTTTATTTAGTGATGGGAGGAAACGGGGTGGATGGAGGCGGCATGGAACTGTATCATGAGAAAAAACGATCTGTTGGAAGAAAGCTTTTTTCCCCTTGCAGATAATGTAGAATATTAAACTTCGTTATCTCACGGTGATCCACGGCATCCTGTTTCCCATCGAATCTGAGGGAATTTGCTTGCCTCCAGGTGGAAGCACTGGCCACGTTCTAAAAATAACCTTCTATTTATTGAAGTCTTGGGGATGGAACCCCTCTTCAGTAATAGAATCCAGATGTGCTGATGTCATCAACACTGGCCTTACTCAGAGGTGTAGATGCTCTGCCAAGCTCCCAATTCTAAAAACAGGAATTCATTATTTTCAGGATAAGGAAAACAACAATCTCTGGACAAGGTGAAAGGTTCTGACCATGAAAATGCCCCCCTCGGCTTATACTCGAGTCACCTTTTTGCGCCTGATCTCCCGGACTTTGGGGACCCGGTACCGGCCGGCCATAGGTCCCCCTGGACCCCAAACTTGGGACACATATAGCCCAACTCTTCCTCTACAAGTTGGCCAATTCGGGGCCGGGGAGCACTGATTTTTCAAAGTCGGGCACCACTTCCATAGACTCCCATGTTAAATGGTAATTTCTCTGGTAATTTTGGGGACCCGGTACCGGCCGGCCGTAGATCTCCTGGACCCAAAACTTGGCACACATGTAGCCTCAGTTCTCCTCTACACGTGTGCAAGGTTTGCTGTGAGGCATGGACACAGTGAGGCATGCACATGGACACAGTGAGGCATGCACATGGACACAGTGAGGCATGGACATCCTCAGCTTGCATTTGGGTCGGCTTGCACTCGGGTCGGCTTGCACTCGGGTCGGCCTGCACTCGGGTCGGCGTGCACTCGGGTCGCCTTGCACTCGGGTCGCCGTGCACTCGGGTCGCCGTGCACTCGGGTCGGCGTGCACTCGGGTCGGCGTGCACTCTGGTCGTCCTGCACTCGGGTCGGCGTGCACTCGGGTCGCCTTGCACTCGGGTCGGCGTGCACTCGGGTCGGCTTGCACTCGGGTCAGCTTGTACTCGAGTATATACGGTATTCAGAATATAAAAGTTTAATCGTAAAAGGAAAGATTAGAAAGTAGAGAAATTTAATGTGTGGTGGTCAATTGAAAAGTCTTTGAGAAAGCCCGGTATGGACACAACTAGTTAGGCGGGAGGTGCTAAGTGACGATATCATGTTGGGCAGAGCTTGGGCACCATCTTGAATTCCTGTTCACTGGCTTCTACTCAGAGCTGGTTGCTGTTATGCTGTTGTCATTTTAACCCCTTGACGCAGACCGTACGCATATTTGCGCCCCCCCCCCCCCCCACCAGGACTGGGATTTTTTACACTGGGCCACTTATACCGTATATTGTCAAAAGTATTGGGACACCTGCCTTTACACGCACATGAACTTAATGGCGTCTTAGTCCGTTGGGTTCAATATTGAGTTGGTTCACCCTTTGTAGCCATAAAGGCCCATACACACGATAGGACTTTTTGACAACAAACTTAAAATTGACCAGGTTTTTCAAAAAATCGTGTGTACGCTCCATCGAACAAGCTTTTTCGGTTTTCATCGGACAAATGTTCGCTCTGCAAACAGACAAACTTTCCGGCAACAAAAGTCCTACGGTGCAAAGTCCTGTCATGTGTACAGAAATCCATCGGACCTAAGTCCAAAGTACAAACGCAAGGCCGTCCACAAGGATTAGGAGGGTTTCTATGGGAATGTTTGACCGTTCTTCCAGAAGAGCATTTGTGAGGTCAGGCACTGATGTCGGATGTGAAGGCCTGATTCACAGTCTCCGCTCTAGTTAATCCCAAAGGTGTTCTATCGGTTGAGGTCAGTCAAGTTCCTCCACCCCAAACTCGCTCATCCATGTCTTTATGGGCCTTGATTGTGCACTGGTCCAAATCATTTGGTGGAGGGGTGATTATGGTGTGGGGTTGTTTTTCAGGGGTTGGGGATAGAGGAATCCTCCCCGCTGAGACGTTGTGTTCTGCCGCTAGGGACTCTTCACTGGGCTGTAGCCTCTGATCAATAAAAAAAAAATTCCCAACAAGCACATTTGATAGAAGTCAATCGTTAGATTGTATTCTTTTGAGCGGGAGCGGCAACACATGGATCACAAATTGGCCGGTTCAGCAGGGAATTCGATCGATATATGACCAGCTTTATTGAACATGTGGAAACAGGGTGACTAGCAGACAACACAACAAGGTCTGAGGTTATTATAACAGTCAGCAAAAGGGCAGCCTACGTGGAACAAACAACTTATCTGTTGGCTCAAAATCCTCTATTACTTGTCAATATTTACCAAAGATAGACGATTTCTGGAAAAGCCTTTCCAGGCAGTTTCTGCGATCACTCAATTATCACCTCGTCCAATGTGTGATAAAAACACCACCACGGTGCACAAGTGGATGGGCCCTCAACCCCTGAGCTGGACCCCACTATAAACCCAGGAGATCGAAAAGCACTTCAAATCTCCTCGTCTTGCCCAGTTCAGATCCTTTTTTCTCAGGGTAAGAAACTTCCAGAAACCAGGGTAATGCCGCATACACACGGTCGGAAATTCCACCAGCAAAAGTCTGATGTGAGCATTTGGTCGGAAATTCCGACCGTGGTTTCAGGTGACTCAGAGCCAGGAGTTCTGGGTCCTGATCGTTAGTATGGGACCCGGGGTTCCCGCTGAGACCCAGGTCTCTGTGCAGGGCTCTCACAGCACATACACTATATTGTCAAAAGTATTGGGACGCCTGCCTTTACACACACATGAACTTTAATGGCATCCCAGTCTTAGTCTGTAGGGTTCAATATTGAGTTGGCCCCGCCCTTTGCAGCTATAACAGCTTTAACTCTTCTGGGAAGGTCGTCCACAAGGTTTAGGAGTGTGTCTATGGGAATGTTTGACCATTCTTCCAGAAGAGCATTTGTGATGTCAGGCACTGATATTGGATGAGAAGTCCTGGCTCGCAGTCTCCACTCAAATTTTCCCAAAGGTGTTCTATCGGGTTGAGGTCAGGACTCTCTGCAGGCCAGTCAAGTTCCTCCGCCCCAAACTCGCTCATCCACATCTTTATGGACCTTGCTTTGTGCACTGGTGCGCAGTCATGTTGGAACAGGAAGGGGCCGTCCCCAAACTCCTCCCACAAAGTTGGGGGCATGAAATTGTCCAAAATGTCTTGGTATGATGACGCCTTAAGAGTTCCCTTCACTGGAACTAAGGGGCCAAGCCCAACCCCTGAAAAACAACCCCCACCATAATCCCCCCTCCACCAAATGATTTGGACCAGAGCACAAATCAAGGTCCATAAAGACATGGATGAGCGAGGTTGGCCTTTTTACAAAACCCCTTGGTTTTAATGTGAAATGTTGGACAAGAATTGTTGCAGGCTGGCTGGTAAACTGTTGCAGATTAACAATTATTGAATGTGGTGGCTATGTTGGTTTTCTTTTTTTTAGGCTTTGTTCCCCTCTGTTTTCACCTGGTGATCTGGCTAGTAACACACCTCCTGTATTAGAGCGCCCCACTCTGAATGAAGGAGAAAAGGGGGCACCTTTTTAGATGGCAGCATTGTCAGTCTGGACCAGCCTTTCTCAACCTTTTCAACATGGAGGAACCCTTTCCAGTCTCAAGGAACCCCTGATAAAAATGATTATGCCTACAACTCCTGACACATTTGTGTGATGGTCAGTGGGAAGAATTACCCCTTTACTGACAGCTAAAAAAAATCAAAAGTGCCAGCGGGAACTTATCTGAGAGGCAAAAATTGGTAAGTTCTCAAGGAACCCCTAGCAACCTCTGGAGAAACCCTTCTTGAAAAACCCTGGTCTATAGGGAGGCGAGTGTTTAGGTGGACTAACAGATTTGGATACATTAACAAACTGAATCCGAAACTCCAGCTAATACTTTATAAGCATTTAAAAATACATTGTAAGCACCCAAATGGTTTATCTCATCCCTGTAACCACTACATCTGCAGGACAGCCTGTTCTTTTTCCTTTTTAAATGAAAGCCTAAAAAAAGAAAACAAATACAGCAATCTAAGAATTGGTGAGCTGCAATATAATAGGCGTTTGTTTTTGGGTTTAATGTTACTTAAATATGAATCTTAAAAAATTACCAGAATTTTGTATAAATTGTAATTTTTTTTTCTTGTCTCGTTTCAGTTGGTTACGCAAAGAACCAAGCCATTCAGCAAAGCTCTGGGCGCTACTTGTGTTTTTTAGATTCGGTGAGTGCAATTTATACTGCCAATCTCTTTTTTTCCTTTAGGTTTGGGTAGAGTGGGGAAGGATTAGAACCACTGTCTGGTTTCTACTGCTATCTAGTTTGGACCACTGTTATTATACATTAGGGTTGCCCCGATACTAGTATCGGTATTGGGACCAATACCGAGCATTTGCGCTCCCGATGCCTCAGCCTATACCTGGCGGAGGGCGGCGCGTCAAGATGGCGGGGAGTGCAGAGTTCAGGGCGACCGGAGCCGTCGCATTCGGTTCGCAATAGTGACGCTCCGTGTTGCCGTCATAGACTCCCATCTTGGTACACCCTGCACTCGGCCACAGTATGCCAGCAGCGGCCATCTTGTTACACCCAGCTCATATAGTTTGGGCTGGGTGTAGCAAGATGGCCGCTGCTGCTTTTATGAGGCCGAGTGCAAGGAGTACAAGGATGGGCGTTGCAGGCAGCCTTCCCTAATGGCATTTTGGTGCCTGCCCATCAGTGCCCATAAATGTCACCTGCCAGTGCCCACCAGCTGTCAGTGCCATCTGACAGTGCCAGCCAGCCATCTATCAGTGCTGCATATCAGCGCCACCTAATCTGTATTGTGCTTTGAGAAACTGTCACATGACATTTAAAAAAAGTATCGGTAATCGGTATCGGCGAGTACTTGGGGGGGGAAAAAAGTATTTTTCTTTAAAAAGTGGTATCGGGACAACCCCACTATACCTAGATAGCTCAGGACAGTCCCGGATTTTGAGGGACAGTCCCGCATTCAGAACAAAGTCCCTCTGTCCCTCATTCCTCCTCATTTGTCCTCCATTTTGGTCTGATCTATATAGTTATACATAAAACGCACTACTGATCTGTCAAAAAGTATTTAACTTTGCTCAAACTTTCATTAGATTTCTGTTGCACACAGACGTTTTTTTACCTTAAAAAAAACTTGTGCCTTTACAACCACTTTAAGGAATAGTAGTGATAAAAAAAAAAACAGCACTTGTGAGTTTAACCAATAATTTTTTTGTATAATTCTCCTTTGAGGGGCAGGGGGTGTGCCCTATGCCTACATACTTTTGCTGATAGGTGTCCCTCGTTCCCATCTGAAAGAGTTAGGAGGTATACCCTACCTGACCGATGCCCCTGGAAGTTGAAATTAATGCAGTAGACATTGCTACTACATCGCTGCTACGCTCCCCACTAGCTTCCGTGTCCCGTGTCAAGCAACTACCTGGCTGCTGCATTCTGGCAAGAACTGCAACCTAACCTGCTGAAGCTCCTCCCCCATCCTTCTTCCTTCTACAGCACCTAAGGGGGGTCTTCTTCTGTCTAACTCTCACACCGGCCCTGCCTAGAAGACCTTTGTCTGCTGTTAGCTGGTGCGCATGCATGTTACTTTCTGGATTTTGCTGGTACACATGCATGTTCCTTTCTGGTGTTAGCTGGTACACATGCATGTTCCTTTCTGGTGTTAGCTGGTACACATGCATGTTCCTTTCTGGTATTTGCTGGTTCACATGCATGTTCCTTTCTGGTGTTTGCTGGTACACATGCATGTTCCTTTTTGGTATTTGCTGGTACACATGCGTGTTCCTTTCTGGGGTTTGCTGGTACACATGCGTGTTCCTTTCTGGGGTTTGCTGGTACACATGCGTGTTCCTTTTTGGGGTTTGCTGGTACACATGCATGCTACTTTCTGGTGTTTGCTGGTACACATGCATGTTCCTTTTTGGTATTTGCTGGTACACATGCGTGTTCCTTTCTGGGGTTTGCTGGTACACATGCGTGTTCCTTTCTGGGGTTTGCTGGTACACATGCGTGTTCCTTTTTGGGGTTTGCTGGTACACATGCATGCTACTTTCTGGTGTTTGCTGGTACACATGCATGCTACTTTCTGGTGTTTGCTGGTACACATGCATGCTACTTTCTGGTATTTGCTGGTACACATGCATGCTACTTTCTGGTGTTTGCTGGTACACATGCGTGTTCCTTTCTGGTGTTTGCTGGTGCACATGCATGCTACTTTCTGGTGTTTGCTGGTACACATGCATGCTACTTTCTGGTGTTTGCTGGTACACATGCGTGTTTCTTTCTGGGGTTTGATGGTGCGCATGCATGTTCCTTAGAATCCTTCCTCTGCTTCATGACAGAAACAAATATCGTACCCACTGGCGGGCAGACAGTCCCACATACAAGTTAATGATATGTCTCGGTGGCTCCGTGTCGCACGTTTCCTGTCCCCGTGGGAAATGGGAGAGAAAAATGCGATGTTTTGCAGAGAAGTTGTCAAATACCTCAGAAGCTCTCTAGAAGTGACAGTTTAATCACACCCTGACAGCCGCCCTGGTTGTTTGCATACATCTCCCCGCTGTTTAGACAGTTTCTAGTCTTTGACAGAGGCCTTTCTCTCCATACCGCGGTTTACAAAAGGGGTCAAGTGTGAATCGGGCTCAGGCCTCGTGTGTGTGTGTGTATGTGTGTCTGTGCGTGCATGTGTGTGTGTGTGCGTGCGTATGTGTGTGCGTTTCCGCCAACCTGTGAAACCCCACAGAGCATAGAATGGATAAATATCTGTTTTTCTTCATGTCTGCCAGGAAGATTTTTGGAGCGTTCTCATTTAAACAAAGCAAAGCCCACCTTATTGTGACTACGCTGGGTGTTGGTCCCGCAGGAACGTAGGTTCCATCCTGTTTGATACAGGAGGCTTACCGCAGTGGAGGGAGCCAGATCACCCACCCTATCGCTACCTGGAGGACCCATCACCTACACCAGGTACCACGCTTCATGGCGGTTTCTGGTTACCCACAACATTGTGCCTCCTGCTTGTCTTGCTGGGTACACCTTATGAAGCCGCTTTGCATTCCTACCCTACACGTACTTTACTGGCCCTGGTTCTTTCACACACCAGGTACCACCATGCACCCCTTTTAATAATTTCAGACCAGGCTTGAAACAGTTAATGTAACATTTACCTAAAATATATGTATGAACATTAACATTAGAAGGCCCCTAACTATCTCTGGGTGACTGCCCCGGCATACCTTCACAAGGTGGTAGTCCATTTTGGTGTTCTTCAGAATTGGAAGAGCTCCGGACTCCCGTTGCCTCCGGTGGACTGAAAGGCATAACGCTCCTCCTCTGCAGCAATTACGCCATTCTTCTCTTGAGCGGGCCGAAGCACCGGAACTCAGCCCCCCCCCCCTTATTTATTTTACAGGTGGGTAGCAAAGATTCCTCCATCCATGCTGTATAGCAAGGGGTCTCCAAACTGTCTAAACAAAGAGCCAGTTTGCTGTCCATCAGACTTTGGTGGGGCCACAATGCGGACAGTGGAAATAGATATTGCCTCAGGCTTGGTGGTGAGTGGGGCAAAAAACTACACAGCACCCCTGTAGTTTGGAGGAGGAGGAATAATGCCCCATCATTGGTATTAGAGGGAGGAATGGTGCTCCCATTGTTGGTGTCAGTGGGGAGAATATTGCCCCATTCTTGGTGTCCATTGAAGTAATGGTGCAAAAAAAAGAAATTGGACGGCCGCACTTCAATATAATACCTTTATTGATATAAACAAATCCATACTCCAACAGAGGTACGGGTAATGGCTGACACGTTTCGCACTGTTAGTGGTGCTTAGTCATAGCTAGAAGTAATAGTGCCCCATCATTGGTGGGTGTCAGTGGAATGAATAGTGCCCCATCATTGGTGTTAGTGCAAGGAATAGTGCCCCATCATTGGTCTCAATGGTATTAGTACCAAATCCTCTGTGTCTGTGGAAGTAATATTGCCCCGTCGTTTGTATCAGTGGAATGAATAGTGTCAGTGGGAGGAATAATGCCCCATCATTGGTGTCAATGTGAGAAATAGTGCCCCCCTTGTTGGTGTCGGTGGAAGGAATCGTACCCTATTGTTGGTGTCAGGAGGAATAGTGCCCCATCATTGGTGTCAGTGGGAGGAATAGTGCCTCATTGTTGGTGTTGGTGCAAGTAATAGTGCCCTATTGGTGTCAGTGGAAGTATTAGTACCCCGTCGAAGGTGTCAGTGAGAGTAATAGTGCCCCAATGTTGGTGTCAGTGCAAATAGTAGTACCTCATTGTTGGTGTCGGTGGGAGGAATAGTACTCCATCAATGATGTCAGAAGATGATTTTATGCTCCATTATTGGTGTCAGTGGGGGGCATAGTGCCTTGTATAAGTGGGAGGAACAGTGTCCCAATGGGCCGCAGTTTGGAGACCACTTCTTTATAACATGATTGAAATCGAAGTGCACATGTCTAGCCTTATGCTCGTGGCCTGTACCAATAAATCTGTGTTTAAAGTATGGTAAATATGTGTAGTTTGAATTGCTCGCTTGAGTCAGAGGGCTGTAATTACTTCAGATAATTGTTTGCCTTCCCCTCGCGGTGTGGCGGGTCGCATGTTGCATGTTTCCTGCTTGACGGCACAGTAAATCACTTTGTCAGAAGAGCGCAATAGGGCAGCCTGAAATTGCTGTAATGCTCAGGGCACACAGTGTGCTGCTGGTACAGGGTGGTGGTGAGGAAATGAGTGCAAAGTGCACAGCCAAGGAAAGAACAGCAGCAATTAACCTCTCGCCAACCACCAGTGCATATATGCGGCAGCAGGGAGGGTGGGGTCTTAACCCCCACATGTTGTACATATGAATCCATGGTGGTCGTGGTTTCTGTGCTGAGAGCATACACCCAGCATAGTGACCGCGCTGTCACAGACCAGTCTACGTTTGTGATCAGGAGCTAGTGGGACAGTTATATGATCATGTGACCACAGCGGATAATTTATCTGAACGTTCAACCCTTACATTGGTGATCAGTGAGAAGAATGTTCCTTACATTGGTGATCAGTGAGAAGAATGTTCCTTACATTGGTGATCAGTGGGAAGAATGTTCCTTACATTGGTGATCAGTGAGAAGAATGTTCCTTACATTGGTGATCAGTGAGAAGAATGTTCCTTACATTGGTGATCAGTGAGAAGAATGTCCCTTACATTGGTGATCAGTGGGAAGAATGTCCCTTACATTGGTGATCAGTGAGAAGAATGTCCCTTACATTGGTGATCAGTGAGAAGAATGTCCCTTACATTGGTGATCAGTGGGAAGAATGTTCCTTACATTGGTGATCAGTGAGAAGAATGTTCCTTACATTGGTGATCAGTGAGAAGAATGTTCCTTACATTGGTGATCAGTGAGAAGAATGTTCCTTACATTGGTGATCAGTGAGAAGAATGTTCCTTATATTGGTGATCAGTGGGAAGAATGTCCCTTACATTGGTGATCAGTGAGAAGAATGTCCCTTACATTGGTGATCAGTGAGAAGAATGTCCCTTACATTGGTGATCAGTGAGAAGAATGTCCCTTACATTGGTGATCAGTGGGAAGAATGTCCCTTACATTGGTGATCAGTGGGAAGAATGTTCCTTACATTGGTGATCAGTGAGAAGAATATTCCTTACATTGGTGATCAGTGAGAAGAATGTTCCTTATATTGGTGATCAGTGGGAAGAATGTTCCTTACATTGGTGATCAGTGAGAAGAATGTTCCTTATATTGGTGATCAGTGGGAAGAATGTCCCTTACATTGGTGATCAGTGAGAAGAATGTCCCTTACATTGGTGATCAGTGAGAAGAATGTCCCTTACATTGGTGATCAGTGAGAAGAATGTCCCTTACATTGGTGATCAGTGAGAAGAATGTCCCTTACATTGGTGATCAGTGGGAAGAATGTCCCTTACATTGGTGATCAGTGGGAAGAATGTTCCTTACATTGGTGATCAGTGAGAAGAATGTCCCTTACATTGGTGATCAGTGAGAGGAATGTTCCTTACATTGGTGATCAGTGGGAAGAATGTTCCTTACATTGGTGATCAGTGAGAAGAATGTCCCTTACATTGGTGATCAGTGAGTGATCAGTGAGAAGAATGTCCCTTACATTGGTGATCAGTGGGAAGAATGTTCCTTACATTGGTGATCAGTGAGAGGAATGTTCCTTACATTGGTGATCAGTGGTAAGAATGTCCCTTACATTGGTGATCAGTGAGAAGAATGTCCCTTACATTGGTGATCAGTGGGAAGAATGTCCCTTACATTGGTGATCAGTGAGAAGAATGTCCCTTATATTGGTGATCAGTGAGAAGAATGTCCCTTACATTGGTGATCAGTGAGAAGAATGTCCCTTACATTGGTGATCAGTGGGAAGAATGTCCCTTACATTGGTGATCAGTGAGAAGAATGTCCCTTACATTGGTGATCAGTGAGTGATCAGTGAGAAGAATGTCCCTTACATTGGTGATCAGTGAGTGATCAGTGGGAAGAATGTCCCTTACATTGGTGATCAGTGAGAAGAATGTCCCTTACATTGGTGATCAGTGGGAAGAATGTCCCTTACATTGGTGATCAGTGAGAAGAATGTCCCTTACATTGGTGATCAGTGAGTGATCAGTGAGAAGAATGTCCCTTACATTGGTGATCAGTGGGAAGAATGTCCCTTACATTGGTGATCAGTGGGAAGAATGTTCCTTACATTGGTGATCAGTGAGAAGAATGTCCCTTACATTGGTGATCAGTGGGAAGAATGTTCCTTACATTGGTGATCAGTGAGAGGAATGTTCCTTACATTGGTGATCAGTGGGAAGAATGTCCCTTACATTGGTGATCAGTGAGAAGAATGTCCCTTACATTGGTGATCAGTGGGAAGAATGTCCCTTACATTGGTGATCAGTGGGAAGAATGTCCCCTACATTGGTGATCAGTGAGAAGAATGTCCCTTACATTGGTGATCAGTGGGAAGAATGTCCCTTACATTGGTGATCAGTGAGAAGAATGTCCCTTACATTGGTGATCAGTGAGAAGAATGTCCCTTACATTGTTGATCAGTGAGAAGAATGTCCCTTACATTGGTGATCAGTGGGAAGAATGTTCCTTACATTGGTGATCAGTGAGAAGAATGTCCCTTACATTGGTGATCAGTGAGAAGAATGTTCCTTATATTGGTGATCAGTGGGAAGAATGTCCCTTACATTGGTGATCAGTGGGAAGAATGTCCCTTACATTGGTGATCAGTGGGAAGAATGTCCCTTACATTGGTGATCAGTGAGAAGAATGTTCCTTATATTGGTGATCAGTGGGAAGAATGTCCCTTACATTGGTGATCAGTGGGAAGAATGTCCCTTACATTGGTGATCAGTGGGAAGAATGTCCCTTACATTGGTGATCAGTGGGAAGAATGTTCCTTACATTGGTGATCAGTGAGAAGAATTTCCCTTACATTGGTGATCAGTGGGAAGAATGTTCCTTACATTGGTGATCAGTGAGAGGAATGTTCCTTACATTGGTGATCAGTGGGAAGAATGTCCCTTACATTGGTGATCAGTGGGAAGAATGTCCCTTACATTGGTGATCAGTGAGAAGAATGTCCCTTACATTGGTGATCAGTGGGAAGAATGTCCCTTACATTGGTGATCAGTGGGAAGAATGTCCCCTACATTGGTGATCAGTGAGAAGAATGTCCCTTACATTGGTGATCAGTGGGAAGAATGTCCCTTACATTGGTGATCAGTGAGAAGAATGTCCCTTACATTGGTGATCAGTGAGAAGAATGTCCCTTACATTGGTGATCAGTGGGAAGAATGTCCCTTACATTGGTGATCAGTGAGAAGAATGTCCCTTACATTGGTGATCAGTGGGAAGAATGTCCCTTACATTGGTGATCAGTGAGAAGAATGTCCCTTACATTGGTGATCAGTGAGAAGAATGCTCCTTACATTGGTGATCAGTGGGAAGAATGTCCCTTACATTGGTGATCAGTGAGAAGAATGTCCCTTACATTGGTGATCAGTGGGAAGAATGTCCCTTACATTGGTGATCAGTGAGAAGAATGTCCCTTACATTGGTGATCAGTGGGAAGAATGTCCCTTACATTGGTGATCAGTGAGAAGAATGTCCCTTACATTGGTGATCAGTGAGAAGAATGTCCCTTACATTGGTGATCAGTGAGAAGAATGTCCCTTACATTGGTGATCAGTGGGAAGAATGTCCCTTACATTGGTGATCAGTGGGAAGAATGTCCCTTACATTGGTGATCAGTGGGAAGAATGTCCCTTACATTGGTGATCAGTGAGAAGAATGTTCCTTACATTGGTGATCAGTGGGAAGAATGTCCCTTACATTGGTGATCAGTGGGAAGAATGTCCCTTACATTGGTGATCAGTGGGAAGAATGTCCCTTACATTGGTGATCAGTGAGAAGAATGTCCCTTACATTGGTGATCAGTGGGAAGAATGTTCCTTACATTGGTGATCAGTGGGAAGAATGTTCCTTACATTGGTGATCAGTGGGGAGAATGTTCCTTACATTGGTGATCAGTGAGAAGAATGTCCCTTACATTGGTGATCAGTAGGAAGAATGTCCCTTACATTGGTGATCAGTGGGAAGAATGTCCCTTACATTGGTGATCAGTGAGAAGAATGTTCCTTACATTGGTGATCAGTGGGAAGAATGTCCCTTACATTGGTGATCAGTGAGAAGAATGTCCCTTACATTGGTGATCAGTGGGAAGAATGTCCCTTACATTGGTGATCAGTGGGAAGAATGCTCCTTACATTGGTGATCAGTGAGAAGAATGTTCCTTACATTGGTGATCAGTGAGAAGAATGTCCCTTACATTGGTGATCAGTGGGAAGAATGTCCCTTACATTGGTGATCAGTGGGAAGAATGTCCCTTACATTGGTGATCAGTGGGAAGAATGTCCCTTACATTGGTGATCAGTGAGAAGAATGTTCCTTACATTGGTGATCAGTGGGAAGAATGTTCCTTACATTGGTGATCAGTGGGAAGACTGCAATCTATACAGACAGCAAATAAGGTGATTGGCTGAACCCCATTTTCGGTTTCTGTAATTATCTAGAGATTACATCTCAGTGGTTTAGATGGAAGTCATAAACTCATATGCAATGTGTAAAGCATTTGTATAATTTCTGGATGTATAGAAGGTTCACCTTCATGTATTATTGTAAGCTCGCTAGTTACCCCCCCCCCCCCCCCCCCCAGTCTGACTATCCCAGTGCATGCAGTTGGCAGGTGTAAGCGTTCCTTCTTGATTGGGCCCCGTCTCGCGTTGTCTCCCCTCCTCTCTTATTATTTCGCTGTAAAACACGACCGGCGAACTGAGACGAGTTACAAGCCAATCTCTGTACACGACATCCGTTCTCGGACTTATTAATTCTGACTTTGCCAGCATTATTCATCTGGAATGTGACTCTGGATTCGCTCTGCGGGGAATAGCATGGCTTGTGACTACCTTGTTTTGTTTTAGTTATTTAATGGGGTTTTTGTGAGTAGAAAAGGAGCCCCTGAAAAAAAAAAAAAGAACAGACTTGCTATCCAAGTATTATATTAAAAGTTTAAATTCAGCTAAGAAACGAAGAGTAGAAGTTTTTCTTCTGAACCCACATACTACGTATCGGACAGACTCGGGACATCTTGTGCTCTCGCTCGTCTTGACCCCCTATCTTGTCTGTTGGGGTTATGTGGACTGTATTTGCATCACTTACTCTAAATTAGGGGTCTCCAAACCTTTTAGTATTATGGCCAAATTGTATAATTTACAAATATCTGTGGGTCAGAAATTCCCTTCAGAATCCCCCCCCCCCCTTACATCCAGCTCCTAAATAGATTTTCTGGTTTGTATCCTTCATATTAGGGTCCTCATTAGATTTCTTTGTCCATTAGGGTCCCTATCTTAGTTCCCTTTACACTGCCACTCATGCCAACCCCCCCCCCCCCCCGCCAGCACTGCCACTCATCCCGAACCCCCCGCCAGCACTGCCACTCATCCCAACTCCCCCCGCCAGCACTGCCACTCATCCCAACTCCCCCCGCCAGCACTGCCACTCATCCCGAACCCCCCGCCAGCACTGCCACTCATGCCAAACCCCCCACCAGCACTGCCACTCATCCCGAACCCCCCCACCAGCACTGCCACTCATCCCAAACTCCCCCCCACCGCCAGCACTGCCACTCATCCCGAACCCCCCGCCAGCACTGCCACTCATCCCAACTCCCCCCGCCAGCACTGCCACTCATCCCAACTCCCCCCGCCAGCACTGCCACTCATCCCAACTCCCCCCGCCAGCACTGCCACTCATCCCAACTCCCCCCGCCAGCACTGCCACTCATCCCGAACCCCCCGCCAGCACTGCCACTCATGCCAAACCCCCCACCAGCACTGCCACTCATCCCGAACCCCCCCGCCAGCACTGCCACTCATCCCGAACCCCCCCCCCCCCATCGCCAGCACTGCCACTCATCCCGAACCCCACGCCAGCACTGCCACTCATCCCGAACCCCCCGCCAGCACTGCCACTCATCCCAACTCCCCCCGCCAGCACTGCCACTCATCCCAACTCCCCCCGCCGGCACTGCCACTCATCCCGAACCCCCCGCCAGCACTGCCACTCATCCCAAACCCCCCACCAGCACTGCCACTCATCCCGAACCCCCCCACCAGCACTGCCACTCATCCCGAACCCCCCCCCCCCATCGCCAGCACTGCCACTCATCCCGAACCCCACGCCAGCACTGCCACTCATCCCAACCCCCCCCCCCCGCCAGCACTGCCACTCTTGCCGAACCCCCCCCCCCTTGCCAGCACTGCCACTCATCCCAAACCCCCCGCCAGCACTGCCACTCACCCCAACCCCCCCGCCAGCACTGCCACTCATCCCAACCCCCGCCAGCACTGCCACTCATCCCGAACCCCCCGCCAGCACTGCCACTCATCCCGAACCCCCCCCCCCGCCAGCACTGCCACTCATCCCGAACCCCCCGCACTGCTACTCATCCCGAACCCCCCCGCCAGCACTGCTACTCATCCCAAACCCCCCGCCAGCACTGCCACCCATCCCAACCCCCGCCCCCCCCCCTCCCCGCCAGCACTGCTACTCCGCACAGCCACTCAATGAAAAGGGGAGAAGAAAGAATAGGAGAAAGAACAAAAAAGATGGCTAGAGAGATGGATGGGGGGAAAAAACAAGAAATTAGGATAGAGAAAGATGAAAGGGAAAGAAAGGAGAACAAAGAGAGTGAGTTAGGGGCGCAAATTACTTGTCTTGCCTTGGGTGCTGACAACCCACGCTACGAAAATAATTTTACTGTCGGGGGTCCCCACAACTTGGGAAATTTTATCAAGGGGTCACGGCTTTAGAAAGGCTGAGAACCACCGTGCTAGAGGAGACGCCAAGCCAAACATCAGCCATTTTGCTGCTTCCGTATAATCTTTCCTGCTTATACCCGAGGCCTCCATCGCTTGAGACTGTACGGTTGGTTTCTCTTGATTCCAGTCTCAGCCGCCTTCTAATAACCACAGGGCATTTAATGAAAAATCTCTGTGTAGTGAATAATGGTCCCAATATAGTCCCGTCTTTGTTGACCTGCTCTTTCCAAGTCAAACAAGAGTTCGGCCGACTGAGCACTCCTAACACTGAAGGATGGCACATTGTTCGCTCTGTGAAACGAGCTCGGAGCTGTTTGGTTTGGCAGCAGCTGCTCTGTTAAATGCAGCTTATTAATTTGGACGGATTTAAAGATAGAAAGTTGTTTGTTCACCATTTCATGCAAGAGAGTTGCCATACACCACATCTCCCCGATGTGCTTAGCTCAGCAGCACCTGGGTCATCTTTATGGAGTCTGGACCAATAGCAAGGGGCGGCCTCAATTGACTGAAGCTAGTGCCAAATAAAATGTTTTATTCATGTTACAAAAGTACCTAGCTTCTTTATTTTTGTGATATCATGTGAATGCTTTTGTTTTTTTCCTACAGGCATTTTTAACCTTTTTCCACTTTGCACCTCATTGTACCACCTGCCTGCTCATGCAATAAACACCCTATGCCCCGTTTTTCATTACATCCATTTTTATGCATGGGTGTAACTAGGGCTTTTTTTCTTAGAGAATAGGTGCAGGCACTCCCCCCTTTACATCACGCTTTTCTCCACCCCTGCCCACCTCTGAGCACTGTCCCTTGGTTCCAACCCCTACCCACCTCCGAGCACTGTCCCTTGGTTCCACCCACTTCCCACCTCCTGAGCACTGTCCCTTGGTTCCACCCCCTTCCCACCTCCGAGTACTGTCCCTTGGTTCCACCCCCTTCCTACCACCGAGCACTCTCCCTTGGTTCCACCCACTTCCCACCTCCCGAGCACTGTCCCTTGGTTCCACCCACTTCCAAGTACTGTCCCTTGGTTCCACCCCCTTCCCACCTCCGAGTACTGTTTCTTGGTTTCACCCCCTTCCTACCACCGAGCACTGTCCCTTGGTTCCACCACCTACCCACCTCCGAGCACTGTCCCTTGGTTCCACCCCCTACCCACCTCCGAGCACCGTCCCTTGGTTCCACCCCCTACCCACCCCTGAGCACTGTCCCTTGGTTCCACCCCTACCCACCCCTGGGCATTGTCCCTTGATTCCACCCCTACCCACCTCCGAGCACTGTCCCTTGGTTCCACCCCCTACCCACCCCTGAGCACTGTCTTTTTGGTTCCACCCCTGGGCACTGTCCCTTGGTTCCACCCCCCTACCCACCTTCGAGCACTGTCCCTTGGTTCCACCCCTGGGCACTGTCCCTTGGTTCTACCCACCCCTGAGCACTGTCCCTTGGTTCCCACCCACCCCTGGGCACTGTCCCTTGGTTCCACCCCCCACCCACCCCTGAGCACTGTCCCTTGGTTCCACCCCCTACCCACCCCTGGGCACTGTCCCTTGGTTCCACCCCCTACCCACCTCCGAGCACCGTCACTTGGTTCCACCCCCTACCCACTTTTCAGTATTACTCCTTTAGGAAAATATTTTGTGGTGCTTCGTAATTTGTATGGACTTTGTTAATGATAAGAAAGCAGTAAAATGGATTCCCTGCAGCCAGAAGCACTAGACCCCCCACACAAAATAGATCTCCCCAGCAACAATAGACCTCCTGCCAAAAACAATACATACTCCACGCAAAATAGATCCACCCCAGCAACAATAGATCTCCCAGCAGCCAGCATCAATAGACTGCTCACTCAATAGTAAGTTCTTCCCATCAGCAATAGATCCCCTCCAGAGATAGCAGATCCCCCAGCAGCCAGCAGTAGACCCTCCAGCACCTCCCAGCCATTACATACATTTAGTGCCAAAGGTTCCTGTGTTCCCGCTGAACAAAAAGCCCTGAGGGTGACCAATCATGCTTAAAACACTTTGATTTGCAGGTAAACTCTTCCCCACCAACCTCTACTGGGTATCCCCAGTGAGCTTCTTCAGACCTTAAGAAAAATCCTAGAATACAGCTGGGACCTCGCTAACCTCCAAGCGGTGTCTCCAGCAGACTACCTTAAGGGGCAGAGCCCTTAGACATTGAGCTCCTCTGGCAAGGCTGAATCCAAGATCCACATACTCTGCTCCAAGCCTCGGACATTTTATGGGCTCACAAGCCCCCTACTGGACACACCTCCCCAGGGGTTGGCTGGATCTCCATATATATTCAAGCTGCTGCTCCACTGATTACATAGGAGCCAAAATACATTTCCCTAACAATCTACCATAACCGAGAGGACAATCCATTTCCTTTGGTTGTCCTGAGTAGCAGTGGCGGCTGGTGTTTTTTTTTTTTTTTGCTGGTGGAGCGGCACAACTCACTAGCACAACTGCCCCTACTTCCTCCCCAGGCGGCACAGCATTTACACTTCCAGCAACCCCCACCACCCGCTGTTCTTTACCCTGGACGTGGGCGGTGAGAGCAGCGGTCAGAGCTGTAGGTTAAAGCGGTTGTAAAGGGTTTACAATGTGGCGGACTTGAGAAAGCTGCTCCGGTGTCCTCTCTCCTAGAGCAGTATCTGCGGTGCGTCTCCTCTCTGCTCCTCATGGCGCTAGGCGTCCAATAGGATCGCCTGACCTTTTGGCCAATCGGGAAACGGGTTTCATACCTGCTTCCCAATTGGCCAGGAGTAGGATCAGTGTTGCAACAGCGAATATTCATTCACTGTTGCAACACACCTAGGTGGGCTCCAGTTGCATCCTCTGCCCACTCTATTTTGAAGCCTATTAGAGCCTCTGGCTCCAATCGGGTCAGGAGTGGACTGACCACTCGGGCACTGCCCGAGGGCCCCATACCACTAGGGGGCCCCATCAGGGTTGCCAGCCTCAGTAAAACCAGTATATCAAAATCTGTGTTTAAAAAAAAAAAAAAAAAAAAAAAGATCATAGCTGCCCCGCCTCTCCATTACCTTTTCAGTGTGTGTGTATGTATATTGTGTGTGTGTGTGTGTGTGTATACTGTGTGTGTATGTGTGTATAGTGTGTGTGTGTATACTGGGTGTGTTTATGTATGTATGTATGTATATATACTGTGTGTATATTGTGTGTAAATTGTGTGTATACTGTGTATGTGTGTGTGTGTATATATACTGTGTGGCCCCATAATCTTCTATTGGCTGGGGGCCCCATAATCTCCTATTGCCCGGGGGCCCCATGAGTTGTCAGTCCGCCCCTGAATCAGGTGCTTAAAAAAAAAAAAACCCTGCCTCTGTTATTCATGCGTCTGGTGCCCTGAAAGGGGCCGGACGCATGAATAGGGGGCGACCACGGCAGCTGTTTATAGATTCATGAATCTATCCACTGCATATAGGGGGTGGAGAGGAGAGAGGGGGCAGCGCCCGGGCGCCCCTATTATATGGGCCGCCCCTGCTGAGTAGGCATCTCGGTAAGCAAAACACAAACCACTTTCTGCAGGGGTCCTGAGGGCTGCACATTAAGTACCAAAGGGCCGCAGGCCAGGCTCCAGGCTGCTAAACACACCACTATTGTTCACAGTATGTGTTTTGTATGTTTTACACTTGTCTTTTGGTGACCTCCTGGAATCGGCCACATCAGGTCCACCATGTCAGTCTTGGTTTCTGTATACAAGAGTCACAACATGTGTCATAGCAAATGTTCTACTTTGACACAGAATCTGTCATCTTGAAGCCCACGGGCCAGCGCCTAGGTTGTGAATGCTTTGTAGTTTTAACCTGCTTGACAAGACAGTGCGCATGTTTATGAAGACAACAGGAAGGGGAAATTCCAGCTATTCAGATGTTCATCTTCAGAACTTGAATGCTTTGACAAGTGGAATTTGCCCCTTTGCTACAGAGTTGTTCTATAATTGGATTTGAAATAAGACAATTCTTACGGCAGGGTGTAAATTTGCTTTTCCAGTCCTTGACATGAGAAGGTGCATCACAGTCATAACACCACCCCCCCCCCCCCCCCCAATCAAATGGCTGACATATCTTGTCTTGCTGTTGGGGAATCCCCCTCTGCATGAATGAGCCAATGTCAGATCTTTCCATTTGGCCATCACTCGACAATCCCTGTGTGTGTCAGGAAACGTCCTCTTGTTGGCCAGTTCCTGTGCATCCGATTTGCTTGTGTTTTTGGATCGGATTTTGCACCGTTCTGACGTTTTTGCCGGATGGAGGCTCGGAGAACGGGACTTTTTATGGCCAATATTTGGTTTGTTGTGTTTGTATTGCCAATTTTGAAAAACTCATGTCTAGTCCTTTTCCTGCAAAATAAATAAGGTCATAAAAACCGTCTTTAGATCTGCTGATTCAGCTATAGTGGGTAATGGAATATTTTATATTTCTGGTTTAAAGGGGCCGTAAAGGTTCATGTTTTTTCAGATTAATGCATTCTTTGCATTAAGGTGAAAAAACATCTGATGTTTGTCGGCCCCCCAGCCCCCCCATTTACTTACCTGAGCCCTCGAAAGTCCTGCATCGTGAACGAGCAGGCTTCTCAACCGGGGTTTTCGGATCTTCTCGGCTCATTCATTGGATGCTTGATAGCGGGGGGCGGGGCCAAGTGATACAGTCGGCGGCTATAGCCGCTATATGTATCACAAGAGCGCTTCCCATGAAGGGGGTTAGCTGATGCGGGGAGGAGCCGAGACAGCCGCCGAGGGACCCCAGAAGACCAGGATTGGGGCCACTCTGTGCAAAACGAGCTGCACAGTGGAGGGAAGTAAAACATGTTTGTTATTTAAAAAACAAAAATTGGATCCTTTAATACTGCTATTTAGAATCTTTGATTTATAGATAAAGTCATTAATTGCATTGTACAAAAAAAAAATTCCCAACTTAAAGTGATTGTAAAAGATCACCTTGTAAAACAACCCATTAAGTTTAACCACTTAAGGACCGGAAGCATTTGCCCCCTTAATGACCGGGGCGTTTTTTGCGATACGGCACTGCGTCACTTTAGCTGACAATTGTGCGGTCGTGCGACGCTATACCCTAAAATATCCTCGCGAATAGAGCTTTCTTTTGGTGGTATTTGACCACCTCGGCGGTTTTTATTCTTTGCGCTATAAACAAAAACATCGAACATTTAAAAAAAAAATATATATATTTTTTACTTTTTGTTATAATAAATATCCCCAATTAAAAAAAAGAAGTCTTCATCAGTTTAGGCTGATATGTATTCTTCTACATATTTTTGGTAAAAAAAAATGGCAATAAGCGTATATTGATTGGTTTGCGCAAAAGTTATAGCGTCTACAAAATAGGGGGATATATGTATGCCATTTTTCTTATTCATTTTTTTTTTGCTCTGACTTTGAGATAATACGACTTGTCCTTTTGACCAATCAAAACAATCGCAGAGTGACATAAATTATTTTTACTGCTGCTGTAATCACCATGTAGGATGTCGCAAGTCGGATAGTTAGGGCAAGGAATCCAACTTTGATCCGGCTTCAGTGATATTCAGTGGGCTGAAGAGTGAGTGAGTGAATAACTTATATAGCGCTACAAATACGAACTAAATCGCCTCAAGGCGCTTGTTTCCATCCGGTGTCATCCTGATCCTTCAGAAGAGGTGGGTCTTAAGTTTTTTCCTAAAGGCCCAATGGTTTTACTCCATTCGGATGTTGGTGGTTAGCGCGTTCCATAGCCGCGGTCCTTGGACTGCTGAAGTCGGACCAAAGTAGTACAGGGAGCATTTTCAAAGTCGGACCGACTTGTGTCGGACCAGTTAAGACGTCTCTCATAGGGAACCATTGATTTTCACACGTCATGCGACGTGAGCTCCCGATGTCGGAGCGTTTGTCGTACCCGTGTGAACCCGGGCTGATATCTTGCTTGACCTTTCTTCAGCACCAATCACAAAAGTCCCATGGGCAGAGTTCTTTTTGGTGTTCTCTGCATAAGTGGGGACTGAGTGTTGCTTGGGTTTGAGCTTTGGTGGCCTTTCTCTAAATTTATGTTTGGCCATGGAAATTCAACGTTGTTTTACAGGCCATGGCTATAAGGTTCATGTAAGATTGGGTTATTTTTAGGAGGGACTCATCAGGCCGGAAAATTGTACGTTGTGTCAAAGTTCACTTATCCTTTAAAACAGAAGGTGACTATCTGTCACCACGTCCATCACAAATCCATCACTGAAGTATGCCGCTAGGTTAAATTTAATAAAGGTATGTAGAAGGAATGTGGTTGATTTTCTTCAGACGCGTGTTATAGGAATTTTAGACACTTCGGTCTGCAACTACTATAATGACTACAATGTCAGACTTTTTGGATTGTTACCAATAAAGTCTCTTCAAACTTTTCATGTAAAGATGTAAACCAAAGCATCATAGGCGTGGGCACAGGGTGTGCCAGGTGTGCCTGGGCACACCCCAATCACCCTGTGTGGTGCAGATTCCCTCCGGTTCACCCTTGATATTTCACCATGCCCCCCTAAAATGTAAAAAAAATTTAATAAAATACTGACACTGTCTACTGCCCTACTGACCAATCTCTGCCCTACTGACACCGTCTATTGCTTTGAGTTTTGGGGTGCACACCCCAATGCAATAGGCTGTGCACAGCTAAGCAAAGCATATGTGTGGATTGTTTGATGGAAACATCTTACTGGTTATTTTTTCCCCCTTGATTGCCACAAATGGCCACCTTTACACCTTCTCCACTTTCCTTCCCCCCACTTTTATTTGTGTGTTTGTCACTTTCTCTTTTTTTTTTGGTTGGATGTACACTTTGTTTTACGTTTGAGTAGGGTGGAGGTCCTCGGGCCTGCCCTGAAAAGTCTTGTGAGGTTGTGGACATGGCCTTTTGACCTAGTTCTTGGGGTGGTCTGTTTCGTCAGGTCTCCCAGAGAACAGGGTCCGCCTGGTTTCGGACAGATGGACCATGTGAAGTACCTGTCAGAAACCATGAATCGGACCGAGACAGAAGTACAGTTAAATCACAGTTGTTTAATAATAATAATAATAAAAAAACTAACGGAATAAGCGTAGTCAAAACATAGCCAGAGTTCAGGAACCGGTTCGGATAGTCAGCTGAGCCAGAGAGGAACGTAGTAGAACAGCAAACGCATACCTCCTAACTTTTTGAGATGGAATGAGGGACATCTATCAGCAAAAGTATGCAGGCATATGACACACCCCCTTGTGACTCCCCCTTAAAGGAGAATTGTACAACAAAAATTAGATTGGTTAAACCCACAAGTGCTTTTTTACCACTACTATTCCTTTATATTGGCTTTTTGAATTTACAAATGCAGCGATTTAAAAATCAGATGAAAGGTTGAGTGCTGGAAAACACTTTTTTATGGATAAAAAGTGCATTTTATATACATCTATATAGATCAGACCAACATGAGGGGGACAGAGGGACATTGCTCCAAATCAGGGACAGTTGGGAGCTTTGCAAGCAGGATCAGGAGCCAGAAGGAACGTCAGCCAAGCAAGTCTTCAACAGGAACGCAGGAGATTCTCTGCGATGTTGACCAAGGCGAAGGCAGAGAGCAACTGAGCCGGAAGGCTTAAGTAGGCAGGAATGACAAGCAGGATCATCAACAGGTTAATCAGTTCGGAGAGATAGGAGCTGGCAATTAGCCAACATCTGAGCAGCCAGCTCAGAGAACGAACCTGACAGTACCTCAGTCCCCGTTTGGAGCCTAACGCCCCGGGGGATCAGGGCAAGGGTCCCTTCTCTTTGGAGGTGGACCATGTGTACACCCTGTGCACGTTTTGTGTTTCACTTTTTTGATGTACCTAAAGAGTAGAGGTTTCAGGGATCGCCTAAAAGTGGACAGGGTATCATATCGGTTTTATTAATGTTGCTGTATGGCCTCCTGAAAAGGCTTCTTATAATTGAAGCTGTACTATGAAAGCAGAGAGAAGATGTGCAGAGCTAGCGTGCACCTGCACGATCGCATACACGTGCGCCTGAACACATACCACCATTGTGCGGTAATTATCCTCGCTGGTGCCTTTATTATTAAATATTGCAACCTGTAACATCAAACAGCCAGAGAACAATGAATGTCTTTGCTTCAGATTCTTCCCCCGTCTTCTGATCTTCATATATTCGTTGGCTCCTGGAAGATCCTCAAACCGCCCCTTCTCAGATTGGCACCGGCGAAGGCTTCGTGCTCATGGGATCCCGTAAAATTTTCCTTAAAAAAAAAAAAAAATTACAAATAAATTGTCCTCTTTGTTTGCACTTCTCCGTACAAACACAGCGGGATATTTACTGAGGAGTTAAAAGGGACCTCTGTGAAAGTCATTTCCTTGGTAGTTCTACTCTTATGTACTTAATACACAAACACCTCGAAAGATCCTTGGGATGCCGTGCGTTCACAGGTGTGCAGATGAAACCGCTCAGGATTACAGAAACTCCTGTCTGGAAACCTGCATTCAGATCCCACAGTGTACACGGGTTATTGGGTGCGTCGGTCAGGGGAGAAAACTAGGCAAGTACTCAACACTCGCCGCATGGAAATGAGAAGGCATTCAGTTTGCACAGAACTCCATGTGTGGAAGGAGCCTTTACATCATGTGATAGAGGCTCACTTTAGGCTATTAAGTTATGAGTAAACACTAATAGGTGGATTCAGAGAGAGTTAGGCCGGCGTATCAGTAGATACACCGACCTAACTCTGAATCTGCACCGTCCTAAGTTTAAGTGTATTCTCAAACTGAAACCACTGAAACACTTAAACCTATCTAAGATACGACAGCCTGCGCCGTCGTATCTTAGGGTGCAATATTTAGGCTGGCCGCTAGGTGGCGCTTCCATTGAGTTCGGCGTAACATATGTAAATAACTAGATACGACTATTCACGAACGTACGTGCGCCCGTCGCAGTAAAGATACGCCGTTTCCGTAAGAGATACGCCGCCTAAAGATAAAGATGCCCCCTAGGTGGTGTAGCCAATGTTAAGTATGGCCGCCGTTCCCGCGTCGAAATTTGAAAATTTTACTTTGTTTGCGTAAGTCGTCCGTGAATAGAGCTGGACGTAATTTACATCCACGTCGAAACCAATACGTCCTTGCGGCGTACTTTGCCGCAATGCACACTGGGATATGTCGCCGTTCGTAAAAAACGTCAATCACGTCAGGTCACAGTTAATATGCATAAAACACGCCCCCCACACCCTCATTTGAATTAGGCGCGCTTACGCCGGCCTATTCACGCTACGCCGCCGTAACTTAGGAGGCAAGTACTTTGTGAATACAGTACTTGCCTCTCTGACTTACGGCGGCGTAGTGTAAATACGCTACGCCGCCGCAAAGATGCGCCCCCTACCTGAATCCAGCTATAAGTGTGAAATGCGTCAGCTGTCCTGGGTTTCGTTGCTGTGACTTGTAGTGCCTGTTTACATTTTTTACAATAAAGCTACATTGGTTTGGAGTGTGGCTGTCCTAATTATCTTTTGTTCCTAATTGCCATGTGCATTGCCAGCACCCTCGGACCTACCTGGAGCGGCAATTTAGGGGCGTTGTCTTGAAGATTTATTTGCAGTACTTGAACACGGGTGAGAGGAGGGATGAGGGTGTGGGGATACTCCAAAACAAAAGCAGGTATGTGAACTGCCTAAAAAGTCTTATTTTTGTGAGGGTTTTTTTTTTTTTTGTGTTTTGTGTTTTTTTTGGGGGGTAATTAGTAAATTCGAAAATTCAAAAATAAGAAAGAGAAAATCCCAAAATTCAAAAGAATAACTAACTAAAAACTATTAAATTAAAGGTATTGGAATTTCCTTTCAAATTTGGCTGTTAATGAACGTAATGAATACGAATTTATCAGAATTATCCGAAATAATGCCGCATCTAAACAAATGAACATAACAAATTAATAATAAATAATAATAAAACATTTTTATTGTTATTTTTTATTAATAATTTGTTACGTTCCGTTCGCTTAGATACGGCATTCGTTATTTTGGATAGTTTGTAACTTTGGATAAATTCGTATTCGTTACGTTCGCTAAATTTGAAAGGAAATTCCAATACTTAAAATTTAATAGTTAGTAATCACTAACTAATAATTAACTATTAAATTATAGGTATTGGAATTTCCTTTCAAATTTGGCTCTTTAATGGAAATAACGATTACAAATTTATCCGAAGTTGCGAAATAACGAATGCCGCTTCTAAACAAACAAATTATTAATAAATAATAATAAAACGTTTTTAGTATTATTGTTGTTTATTATTATTAATTGGTTACGTTCCATTCATTTAAATGCAGCATTTGTTATTTCGGATAATTTGTAACTTCGGATAAATTTGTATTCGTTACGTTCATTAACAGCCAAATTTGAAAGGAAATTCCAATACCTATAATTTATTGGTTAGTAATAGTTAAGTAATTATTAGTTATTATTTCAGATTTTCTAATTTAGGCATTTTCCGAATTTAGGAATTTTCTATAATTTGGAAAAATTAATTAACCACTTCAGCCCTGGAAGAATTTACCCCCTTCCTGACCAGTGCACTTTTTGCGATTCGGCACTGCGTCGCTTTAACTGACAATTGTGCGACATGGCTCCCAAACAAAATTGACGTCCTTTTTTTCTCCACAAATAGAGCTTTCTTTTTGTGGTATTTGATCACCTCTGCGGTTTTTATTTTTTGCGCTATAAACTAAAAAAAAAACTTAAATTTTGAAAAAAAA
Source organism: Rana temporaria (assembly GCF_905171775.1). Classification (NCBI taxonomy): domain Eukaryota; kingdom Metazoa; phylum Chordata; class Amphibia; order Anura; family Ranidae; genus Rana; species Rana temporaria. The sequence goes on along the minus strand of NC_053500.1, from coordinate 143,791,964 downwards.
TTCAATATTTTTTACTTTTTGCTATAATAAATATCCCCCAAAAACAGGTACGTTGCTTTGCGCAGCCGTGCCATTCTGACGAAGTATATTGGCGTTAGCCAGTTAGCAAGTGGTTAAACGGGTTTTCGTTAATGCGGATATTTCTGAATTAACGAATTTGTCAATATTTGTAAAAAAAAGAAAGAATTAGGAATGAAACATATTACACATGTCAAGTATTGGAGGACACATTCTCAAGCAGAGTCCTTCAGTAGCAGCCTTAAAAGAGAAATATGGCTTTTTTTTTTTCTTTCTTTTTATTTTTGCAGAATCATACTTCCTTAGGTGGATGCTGCATCTTTCCCCCTCTGGCTCTAACACTGAGAACTGAGCGATCAAACACCGCCGACCGCTCAGTTCTCAGGGCTCCCTGAGCAGAGAGCTGGTGATTATCGGTTACCGCTGTCTGCTCTGAAGTACCTAAAATAAATGTAAAAAATAAATAAATGAGACCGCTCCCCAAGCTGCTTCCTTGCAACACTCCTCAGTGAAAGGAATCCTCCTCCAGCCCAGCTTCCTAAGACACTAGTCCTCCAGCAAATTCTCCTTAAAGGAGAAATCCAGCCTGAGCTTGTTTGTCTGGGCTTCTCCTATGGGTCACAGGAGTGCAATTAGTTTTGCACTCTTGTGACCCTTTTTCTGTCTTGTGACTGAAGTCCACTCTCTGCTGACGTCACCAATATCAGTACAGGCATTGCGTCATCTCGACTCTGGGAGTCTGGATCCACCAGGTGCCTGGACTGAGCTCCCCGCCCCCTCCACAGCTCAGCGCTCCAATGAGCGTGGAGGAGCACAGCAGGAGAGCTGCTGATTGAGCGAGAGAACCAACCCAATGGCTCGGTTCTCAGTGCAGAGACGCCGGGGGACAGATGCTGCATCCACCTAGGTAAGTATAAATTGGGGGGAAAACAAACAAACCCATACTTCTTTTTTAACTCCATAATTTTCTCCCTAATTTGGCTCCTACCAAAAAATAAAGTATGGGACTTTAAATGAGGCAGGCTAAAACACAATATAAGAGGTTACCACAATGGCTGAATCATTGATGTGATATCACCAAGAGGACATTCATGAAGGGAGTCAGTGTAGTCTGATGAAAGACGATAGGTGAGTGTGTCATCTGTAGATGACATGAATGTCCTCTTGGTGATATCACATCAATGATTCAGCCATTGTGGTAACCTATGTGGCCAAAACTTACCTTAGACGTACCCTCTAAACCCTATGGGACATCTTGTCTCATCATTGTTTTGGTTTTCAACCACCCTCATACATTTAACCTATCGGGCCACGGTTCACCCTCTCGTAGCCGACAAATAGATGTGCTCCACCTCGGATACTAATGAGGCATTCTTGGAAGTCCTGAATACACTACCAATCATCATCATCCTGTTTAAGATTACCCATCTTTAAATATAACTCAGTACATTGTATGAATTATTGATAGCTCCCGAAGAAGCGGTATCCGCGAAACATGTCAAGCTTTTCTGCGTCCTACTATGCACGATAGTCATTACATCTCTTCTGAGATCTGATGCCTTCTTTTGGATCATTATTGGATAGTAATTTTGCTGTTAAGCACAGTTGCTACTGTGTTGTTCTTTTGTTTTAATGTTTTAATTTATTCTATTGTTGGTCCAATAACCCCTTTGGGCATTGTATCAATAAACGTATTCATACTTTTACAATTGGTGCCTACAAAGTCCATTTTTGTCCATCCCCATCATCCGTTGTTTCAATATATTTAGGACGTGGCACTGCACTATTATAGACACCCACAGTCCATCCGGTGTGTGGTGTGCACTTTTTAATAGTTCATAAGTATCATGGAGTAAACCTTGTGATGTACAATGAATTCATAAAAATATCGATGGAAAAGAGGGGGGGGATTGCATCCTTAAAAGCTCAACGCGTTTCGTCGATAATCCGACTCATTTGGCTCCTACAGCCACTAAAGAAGCACAGGCTGGTCCAGTATTTAGGCCATTGCATGCTTTGAAAGCATCAACAAGGTGCATGATTAGGGCCATATTCATCCCCACTATCAGTATTCTGTAAAACCTGGAAGTCAAAGAGAGGTGAGAGAATTAGCTAGTGGCTCATAGTTGTAGTATGTTGTCTGCTACCCAAGGGCAATTAAGCAATGGTTTTCAAAGGGGCCCGGGTGATCACGGCGGTGCTGTGTGTGCTCTGGTAGGAGACCTAGGTTGCAAGAAGCTGTGCTCAGTCAACTTTTCAGTAGAATCAAACTTGCAAGCATAGGTGTGCGCAGGGGGAGTGCCTGGGCACACCCTAATCACTATGTGCCGTTCTGATTCCCCCTATTGCCTAGGCTCCCCCATGCCCCGCAGTGCTGCTGGCTTCTCATCTCTCCTCTCGCCCAAGCTGCTGCGGGATGTTTCGGGATGGAGGAGGGGGGGGAGTGGCTAGTAAATATGTAATTTACCAGCTCCTTCCTTTCCTAAATGAACACAGTGAACACACTCACTCACTGTGTTCTACTATGCTTCAGTTTGTGAATGAACAGGAAGCCGCTCAGCACAGAGCACTTTCCCATTCATTCGCTGTCCAGTGCAGCTGAGGCTGCAGAGAAAGGCGTGTGTGTTTGAGCTTTGGGGAGCAGATCCCTAATGCAATGGGCTGCGCACACGTATGCTTACAAGAGATCCTTCACCACCTATGGTTCATCGTCTATTGCATATATGAATATTTTGCCCAACTTTGTTGATTTTTGGATATTTTTGTATCCATGGGCCAGTGATCTACAACTTTAAATATAGGTGGCCTCAAGTGCGCCCTCATTACATTACCAATATTAAAAACAGGAAATTGTACAGAAGACTGTCTGATGCTGCTACCATGCCACAGGAGATGGTCAGAGACCACAATCGCACTACAAGAGTTAGTCAAAGACCGCGGATATGCTACAGGTGTGAATAGAGACTGTGTGTATTTTACAGTTGACAGATGTAGGGAACATGTCAAATGCAATGCAAGAGAATACTTCCATTATAGACCATTTACACTTCACTGCTTCCCTATTTCTTCTCCCTACAGTCCCATTACAATTATTGTTGTTGCATTTCATATTCCATACAGAAAAAAAATCACAATAGAATCTGTATAGCATTACCGTATTTATCGGCATATAACGCGCACAGGCGAATAACACGCACCTTCATTTTAAGAGGGGAGTTTCAGGAAAAAAAACGTACATTTTAAATAAAAAACCCTGGTCTACACTTTCGCAAGCTCCCTCTTGGGTTGGATCGGGCCACGCCGCACTCCACCTCCCTTGTCAGGCGCTACCTTCAGCTTGGGCCTACTACCATTGATTCTTCGCTGCATTGACTGTAAGTTTCTGGATGAACGTTCTTCCCTCCACGCTGCTGTAACTGTTCTGCCAGTTCTTCAATACATTGTTTGCTGCCCTCCTGGCCTCAGTGTCTTTGCTTCTCCTGCACCTAGCCCACAAGTACATATATGTGGTGAAAGATCAACCCTATATGAAATGCAGATGGCTTTCCAATGCGCCCATTCCATTGCTGGTCGGCACGATGCTCAAGAGTGGTCACATTTTGCCAAAACATCGAACCCGTTTGTCTATGTTCAGCTTTAGCGTCTTTACGTTGCGGCAAGTCAAAATTAAACTCTCAACCGTTTTTAGTTTGCTCAATTGCAGCAGATTGCTGACTATACTAGAAACGAAGATAATGGTACAATTGTTGGATAGGTTTGGCGAGGCATCTGTTGAGCCAGAATTTTGGCCTTGAGAAGTATCCCATGTTATTCTTTGGAAACAAAATGATTACATTGTGACCCAAACCCCTATCAGGGATGAGAAGCAGCCGTTTGTTTCAGTCTCGTATACCTTATCTTCTGCCCTTGAAATACATGAGTTGGCCAAACCATCTGCATGGTCTCTGACTGTCTTCCGTTGGGCCGCACAAACACCTTTTACATCTCAAGGTCAACATGAGAACAACTCTCATCACTGCCTAAGCCTGTGCTTGCGTCATAGGCTCCTGGTCTGCTCTGGTGGGAGTTGCTGTTGATAGGCACAAAGACTCTACAGATAATTACAGTTCCGAGCACAACATTTGGCATAATTTCCTTTGTGTGTTAAATGCTATATAACATGTTTCCTGCATTTTTAAAAGGTGGCAGTTATGTATTCTGTAGAACACAGAAGTATAGAAAAAAATTTAACCACTTGCCGACCGCCCCACAAACTTCTACGTTGACAGAATGGCACGGCTGGGCAAATGGGCATATATACACGTCCCCTTTAATTTGCTGCCGTGTGGTCGCGCACGTCAACCCTCCCTTACGACCCTGTCGCAGGGACCGTGCCCGGGAGACCCGCGGACTCGATGTCTGCCAGTGTCCCACGATCGGGTCACAGAGCTGAAGAACTGGGAGATGTCAGTGGAAGCACAACATCTCCCCGTTCTCCCTAGATGACCCTCTCACGCCCCCTAACGTTTAGAATTACTCCCTAGGACACACTTAACCCCTTCAGGGCCCCCCCTTCACTGCCAGTGTAATGTTTACAGTAAATAGTGCATTTTTATAGCATTGATCGCTGTAAAAATGACAATGGTCCCCAAAATGTGTTTCAAAACTGTCCGATGTGTCCGTCCTAATGTCCCAGTCACGATAAAAATCGCTGATCGCCGCCATTACTTGTAAAAAATAAATAAAATAAAAATTCCATAAAACTATCCCCTATTTTGTAGACGCTATAACTTTTGCGCAAACCAATCAATAAACGCTTACTGCGATTTATTTTTTATTTTTACCAAACATATGTAGAAGAATACGTATCGGCCTAAACATGTTTTTTTTATATGTATATATTTTTTGGGGATATTTATTATAGCAAAAATGTTGATTTTTTTTTTTCATAATTGTCGCTCTATTTTTGTTTATAGCGCAAAAAATAAAAACTGTGGAGGTGATCAAATACCACCAAAAGAAAGCTCTATTTGTGGGAAAAAAAGGACGCCAATTTTGTTTGGGAGCCACGTCGCACGACCGCGCAATTGTCAGTTAAAGCGACGCAGTGTCGAATCGTAAAAAGTGGCCTGGTCTTTGGGCAGCCAAATGGTCCGGGGCTGAAGTGGTTAATCATGGCACAAGAGGGGTTAATAATGGCACAAGAGGCAAGGCTCAGACCAGGGGTCTGTTCTCTCTGGCTTTTCATCTATCTGTACTTTCTATCTGATGGTAAGATGGTAATACATAACAGACTTTCAGTTCCTTTCAGCCCTTTTTAAAGCAATGAGTCAGTTTGGGGGTGGCAGAGGCACTTCTTGCCTCGTTTGTCAATTAAATTACATAAGTTTGGAAAGCCCCTGGTTACTGGGGTTTAATGAATCATTGACCCCCCCGGGACTTTTCCTTACTAAACTCCAAAATTCCCACCCAAGGACAGCTGCAGAAGAGTTCTGGTAACACGTCAAGGTCATCTTTCTTATCCAAATTCGTTTTTCACCTTTTTTATATTTTTTTGTGTTTTTTTTTTTAAACTTTCTCTTTCTCAGCTTTTGAATATCCAAACCCATTCAACAAACTGATATCTCTAAGCCAGGGGTGTTCAACCTTTTTGAAGAGTGCAGGCCACTTAAGTGATTTGGTAACTGGTCGTGGGCCACAATGAAATGAAATGGTTCAGAAATGTAAAATTTTCGATTTTTAATAGCACAATGAAGATTTTGACCACTTCCTGGCCGCCATTTAACAGAATGACGTGCGCAAAGTGGTTAAGTTATCCTATCTGGATGTCATATGACGTCCAGCAGGAATAACCCGCGATCGCGCGTGGTGATCTTTGGTGTGGTGTATCAGTCTGACACACTGCATCACCGATCTCGGGAAAAAGCTTCTGACGTAGGCTCTTTACCGTATGATCAGCTGTGTCCAATAACGGCGTAAACAGGAAGAGCCGTATATCGGCTGTTCCTCCAATTGCGCTGACAGACGTGAGTAGAAGAGAGCCGATCGGCTGCTCTCCTGATGGGAGGGGGGGGTCTGCGCCGATTCATTATCAGCGCAGCCCTCCGAGGATCCCCACCCAGGACCACCAGGGATGCCCACCCAGGGCCACCAGGGATGCCACCCAGGACCACCAGGGTTGCCAATCAGTGCCCAGCAGTAATGCCTGCCAGAGCCACCCATCAGTGCCACCTATGAGTGCCCATCGGTGCTGCATATTAGTTCCCAATCAGTGCCATCTCATTAGTGGCACCTCACCAGTGCCCATCAATGCAGCCTCATCAGCATCAATCCGTGAAGGAGAAAACGTACTTATTTTACAAAAGTTTATAACCGAAACAAAGAAAAACTGACCGCGATGTTGGCACCCGAAGCCGATCTCTCCCTCGGCTCTTGGGTGCTGTCGCCGCCATCTTTGGTAAGGAAATAAGGAAGTGAAGCCATGCGTGAGTCGCGCTGCGCAATCCTAATGGGACCAGTGTGTCTCCTAGAAGACAGTGGGGGGGGGGGAGTAGGCACCGGACGTGGCGAAGGTCACACAGCGATCACCGCGGTGATCTATGCCCGGACGTGGGAGCAAATACATGTATCACACAGGTATCTGCTCCCCCCTGAAAGGTGCCAAATGTGACACCGGAGGAGGGGGGGGGAAGAGTATTCCAAAAAGCGGAAGTTCCATTTTTGGGTGGAACTCCGCTTTTATCACAAAAATCTATATTTTTTATTAACCAGATCACCGTTTATCCCACTTTTGCGCTCCGGTGTGACCAGCTAAGAAAAAAGCCTTGAACCAGTGTTGCAGCCTTCACTATATCGGGTTTTTTTGCAGCTATCCCTTGATTTGCCAAAACAGGGACCTTGGACAATCTAAACAAAAAACAGACCAGGGAAATCACTGACCTGGAACAGGCATTCAGGAAGGGAAGTTGAAGCCTAGTTAGTGCATCCTTGTTATAGCTCACTGATAACCCATTGAAGCAACTTAACCAGCCAGTCCGGGCAACCATTATTTTTCGCAAGGAAAGGACAGCAGTAAAAACCTACATTTATCCTACACGTAGTAAAGCTCTGCTAGGTCTCCTCGACTCCCCGAGAGCACAGCTGGATCTGTAGTCTAGTCTGGTGTGTGAGGCCCGATCTGCCCTGTTCTGACAGGTGTGGACTATGGGAAAGGCCTCCTGTGAACCCACCATATCTATGCCTGCCCTTCACTGGGCTGAAATTTGTGCTGCTTTTTCCTTCGCCAGCAAGAAATTCTCCTTGGGGAACGGTGACTCAGTCTTCTGCGAGAGAAATTCCCCAAATTCCCTCTCTTCACGCCTGTCATGCTGAAAAAACTGTAATTGAATTTAAGGCCCCAGTGCTTCCCGTTGAATTATGGTGGCCTATCGACCAAACAGAAGGCAAACCTGTATCCCATCATGTTTTTTACCCTGTCATGTACAGTACATACAACACAGAGCATGCATGTATGTTACTGGCTTACTGTGGGGTGGATTTACTAAAGGCAAATAGACTGTATGCTTTGCAAGTGCAGTTGCTTCAGAGTTTAGTAATGAGGGGAAGCTCTGCTGATTTCCACCATCCAATCATGTGCAAGCAAAAATACTGGTGTTTTTTTTTCCCCTGCATGTGATTGGGTATTCTTTGCAAGGTGAGGCTTCACTTTATTGCTAAGTTCTGGAGCAGTGGTTTTCCAAATTGTGGCCCAGGAGCCAAATGTGGCCCTTTGCTTGCCTTTATTCGGCCCTTGGGGTGCTCTTCCTCCCGCTGACACCAACAATGGGGCACTCCTTCTCCCACTGACACCAACTATGGGGCACTCTTACTTCTACTGATACTAGTTACTATTGCTCCCACTGACGCCAATGATGTGGCACACTTCCGCCCCCTTACACTAACTATGGAGCACTATTCCTTGTACTAATACGAGTCACTATTCCTCCTACTGACACCAATGATGGGACACTTTTCCTCCCACTGGCATGAATGATGGGACACTATTCCTCCCACTGACACCAATGATGGGACACTATTTCTCCTACTGACACCAGGTTACATCCACTGACACCAGGGCTTTTTCCACTTTCAATGAAGCAAAGTTCAGCCCCTCTAAAGTTTGAAGGACATCAAACTAGCCTGTTTGGAAAGACTGGAGACCCCCTTATCTGGAGCAATTATTTGGCTTAAATCAATCTCAGTCTATTTCCATAACTTTAACTTGACTTTAACCATCAATTAATGTATTCATGTAGTTACCAAAAGGCCCACTTTATGTGGAGCACCTGTTTACTGGACACTACTACTATGTAAATTAAACGGGTGCTTTACGGCTCTGAAATTGGCATACATCTTGGTAGACGGTTGATGTTAACCTTCATCAGAAAGGCTTGGAGGGCGAAGAATTTTCTTCAAGATGCTATCGCACACATAGGTTGGACTTGATGGACTTGTGTTTCTAACTTTGAATTTAGCTCTGTCTGTCTATTGTTCAATCCAATGCAAGTTTCTTTTTCTTTTTTTCTTTTTTTTATAAGGTTTATCAGAATTTTGCTATTCAATGCTTTTCCTTAGGCCAGGCATCTCCAGACTTTCTAAACAAAGGGCCAGTTTACTGTCGTTCAGTCCAAGGTCCATAAAAACATGGATGAGCGAGTTTGGGGTGGAGGAACTTGACTGGCCTTCAGGGGTCAGGCCTGGCCCCTTAGTTCCAGTGAAGGGAACTCTTTAGGCGTCAGCATACCAAGACATTTTGGACAATTTCATGCTCCCAACTTTGTGGGAACAGTTTGGGGACGGCCCCTTCCTGTTCCAACATGAGTGTGCACCAGTGTACAAAGCAAAGTCCATAAAGACATGGATAAGCGATGTTCACAGTTAACATACCGCTTGACCCCAAACACTGTATTTTAGGCATATTGGATTCTCTGGAGCTACGGGAGCTGCCATTTTCAGGCTCATAGCGTCATTTTGATTCACTGGAAGTCTGATGTCCCACCTACGCTAAGTGAGTGGATTAAAAATCTTGGTAATACTTTTAGGCTTGAGCGCCTTATCTATCAATATAGGGGCTTCCCCAATAAGTTTGAAATTGCTGGGTACACCGGGCCTGAGCCTGCTCCATCTAGTGACTTTGTAGGCTGGTTGACCTCAACCTGATTGAACACCTTTGGGATGAATTAGAGCGGAGACTGCGAGCCAGGCCTTCTCTCCAACATCGGTACCTGACCTCACAAATGCACTTCTGGAAGAATGGTCGAACATTCCCATAGATACACCTCCTTAACCTTGTTGACAGCCTTCCCCCAAAGAGTTGAAGGTGTTATAGCTGCAAAGGGCGGGGCCAACTCAATATTGAACCCTACGGACTAAGACTGGGATGCCATTAAAGTTCATGTGCGTGTAAAGGCAGGCGTCCCAATACTTTTGACAATATAGTATATGTATTACCTACAATCATTTCAGTTATTGAAAGTGTTTTATTGGCTGGTAATTGTAAGGGGGTCTACGTCACGGTGGGAAAAAAAGGCCAATGTAAGTATTTTCTTGGCATTAAAATTGCCAGCATCAGAGAGGCGATATCTGTTGTGATACATTTTGTTTTCTCTTTCTTCCTGAGTGTTCCTTTTCATTTCCATGGAGAAAAACTTTGGATGACTCAGTCATTTACAGACATCTGCAGATTTGATCCAGAAAACAAATCTTGAGCTTGGCAGCGTGTTACTTTCCCTGTCATGGTCCAACCATCCCCACCGCTTGCCGGGCCAGAGGTCTGACTCACTGCCGATACCCCGGTCAGCTTTGCTTACTTGTTATTTCCCGCGGGAAAGAGCTGGTCTCGCAGTCTCCAACTTTTGTTGAGTTTCTCATTAGGTGTGGCAGAGAACTCATCACTTGTGCTTTTTTGCGTTACGCAATGTGTTATGGTCAGGAGTTCAGCCGCCCACATGGCTGAGATAACGTTATAAAGATGCAAGGCGTTCATTTGCCAGATGGTGCAGCTTGTTCAAATGATGATGAAGCAAAATGATGAATTTTGAGTTTAAAGGTATAGTTCACCCTTCCCAACAAAAACTGCAGATAAGGGACATCTGTACATAAAAACACCCTGTGCAGCTGGTGTAGTCAATTTACATACCTCATGAAGCCTGACCTGAAAACTCCCAGGACGTTGCTTTATAAAGGCCAAGCTGTTACTGTTCACCTCCGCCACTACAGGAGTGAAGTTTCTCCGATTTATGCTTTCTCGCCCATGACGAAGTAGCTCTGAACTCAGAATTTGAGAGGTCGCTCCTCGAATGGTGAAGATGAACAGTAACATGAACATCCTGGGAGTTTTCCAATCAGGCTTTAAGAGGTACATAAAAAATGTATAACTAGCCACTCACAAGCACTTCATAATAACAATCCAGGTATTCGATCTGACAACTTCCTGGTTCCAGTGTGTGTGGTGACGTCACAAGCAAAAACTGTGTTTCGTCAAATCTGACTTCATTGGAGGCGTGGAAGCCATGCTTGTCACCACGCTACTTAATTACAGTGCCTTGTAAAAGTATTCATACCCCATGAAATTTTCCACACCCTATTAGATTTGTAAGCTCTTCTAAGCAGGGCCCTCTTGATCCTTTTGTATTTTATTGTATTATAACTGTATTGTCTCCCTTTGATATTGTAAAGCTCTGCAGGTGGTACAAAAGGTTGTAACTGTGGGGAATGAGCTGATGGAAGTGGTAAAAGGTTAGTTGGAGACGTCATAGGCTTCCCTGAAGAGATGAGTTTTCAGGGATCGCCTGAAGGTCGCAAGAGTAGAGGATTGCCGGACAGGTTGAGGTAGCGAGTTCCAGAGGATGGGAGAGGCTCTGGAGAAATCCTAGAGACCCGCATTAGAGGAGGAGACGAGGGAGCTTGAGAGCAGGAGGATGAATACTTTTTTAAGGCACTGTACTTTATTCAAGAAGGGGAAACTCTACATGTGGGTGGATCTACATGCTATCAAAACTGCGTTTTAATTTCCAGGAGGGGAAAAAGCACATCCTCTACACCAGTAGTCTCCAACCTGCGGCCCTTCTCTTGCTTTTATCTGGCCCTCGGGCCAGTATTTTGTTCACTGACACCAACGAAGGGGCACAGTTCCTCCCAATGACACCAACAATGGCGCTCAATAATACCAATGATGGGGGACCATTCCTCCCAATGACATTAATTATGGGGCACAGTGCCTCCCAATGACACCAATGATGAGGCACAGTTCCTCCCAATGACACCAATAATGGGACACCATTCCTCCCAATGACACCAATGGTGGGGGACCATTCCTCCCAATGACACCAGTGATGGGGCACAGTTCCCCTCACTGAGGCCAAAGATCGGGTACTGTTCCTCCCAATGACACCAAAAATGGGGCATTGTTTACTCCAACTGATGTTGGGACAATTTCTATTCAGGATGGCCACAGTCCAGCCCCCCTAATGTCTGAAGGACAATAAACTAGCCCTTTGTTTAGAAAGTTTGGAGACCTCTGCTCTACACCAATGTAAGGCAGAATAAGGGCCAAGTCTCCTTGTAAAAGGAGAACCGGGACTCCCTGTAAGAATTGATGGCCAAGCCTCGATATGGAAATGATCGGAACTGCAATTGATGGCCAAGCCTCGATATGGAAAAAAACGGAACTGCAATTGACGGCCAAGCCTCGATATGGAAATGATCGGAACTGCAATTGATGGCCAAGCCTCCATATGGAAAAGATCGGAACTGCAATTGTGCAATTGACGGCCAAGCCTCGATATGGAAAAAAACGGAACTGCAATTGTGCAATTGACGGCCAAGCCTCGATATGGAAATGATCGGAACTGCAATTGACGGCCAAGCCTTGATATGGAAAAGATCAGAACTGCAATTGATGGCCAAGTCACGATATGGAAAAGATCGGAACTGCAATTGTGCAATTGACGGCCAGGCCTTGATATGGAAATGATCGGAACTGCAATTGATGGCCAAGCCTTGGTATGGAAAAGATCAGAACAGCAATTGATGGCCAAGCCTCAGTATGGAAAAGATCGGAACTGCAATTGATGGCCAAGCCTCGATATGGAAAAGATCGCAACTGCAATTGATGGCCAAGCCTCAATATGGAAAAGATCGGAATTGCAATTGATGACCAAGCCTTGATATGGAAAAGCTCAGAACTGCAATTGATGGCCAAGCCTCGATATGTAAATGATTGGAACTGCAATTGATGGCCAAACTTTGGCATGGAGACAAAGCAAGCCTTGTTCCCATGATGTGAATGCCCTCTCGTATATGAATAACTGGTAAGGAGAACAAAAATAAAAAGATAAAAATGAGAATAGGAATGGAGTTGGCTAAAACCTTATCCATATATATAAAAAAAAAACTTTCATTCACTGCCCAACCAAGAAGAGCTCACTTACTTGTCACTCAGGCCTTCTCATTGGGTACGAAGGTGGTGGGGGGGCTTAACCTAGAAGTTGGAAAGCAGTACACGGGGTGAGTGGGTGCACCCTGCATTTCAGAAGAAGCGCCCATTGGTTGCCTGAGTAGATGATCGATATCAAACATTTTAGTTTTTGCTTTAAGGCTACTCCTAGCTGCTCTCCCTTTTTTTTTTTTTCCTAGCAATTCCCTAAATACATTTTGTTGATTTACAACATTTCCTCCATGTAAAGCCATATGCTGCTCTTCTATCAGATTAGAGCTGTTAAAATGGACCTCCAAAACCATGGCAGTAAGTAAAGTTAGATAAAGAGCTTCGTGGCCAAGAGAAGAAAGTGGAAGTTCACTGAACAGTTGTTGGTGGAACTTTTACTATTTGCACGTTGACCAGATAGAACAAGAGGACAGCTTCCTCTTTCCTTTAACTTTTTTTTGTTTTTTTGGCATTTTTCAATCATGCAAATGTTAAAGAGTGTAACCTAAAGATGAAATTCCATCCGGAAGGTCTAAAGGTTTGCTGACACATCACTTAACCTTTTGCCCTTGTGCTTTTGCGGGGTCACTGGTGTTTTCCCAGCACCGCCCAGCTGTGGCACCTGCTTGGTCTCGCAGTATCTGTTCTTCTGACAGCTGGCATTAGACTGCAATGGATGGCATCAGTTTTCAGCTGAAAGTAGTTTGGGGAGGGTGTAGAAATGAAGAGAAAGTGTCTATTTATCATGAAACTGGCACCCGAGCCATAATGTAAGCTCTAACGAGCCGGGCCCTCCAATTCTTCCTGTACCAACGGTAATGTCTGCCTTCAGAGCGCTGCGCAAGCTGTTAGCGCTATATAAATCCTGTATAATAATAAGAATACAGTGGAACCTCGTATTGTGAGTGCAGTTTGTGCGGTATTGAGCACTGCCGAGTGCAGTTTGTGCTGTATTGAGCACTGATGAGTGCAGTTTGTGCTGTATTGAGCACTGATGAGTGCAGTTTGTGCGGTATTGGGCACTGGTGAGTGCAGTTTGTGCGGTATTGGGCACTGGTGAGTGCAGTTTGTGCGGTATTGGGCACTGGTGAATGCAGTTTGTGCGGTATTGGGCACTGGTGAGTGCAGTTTGTGCGGTATTGGGCACTGGTGAGTGCAGTTTGTGCGGTATTGAGCACTGGTGAGTGCAGTTTGTGTGGTATTGAGCACTGGTGAGTGCAGTTTGTGCGGTATTGGGCACTGGTGAGTGCAGTTTGTGCTGTATTGAGCACTGGTGAGTGCAGTTTGTGCGGTATTGGGCACTGGTGAGTGCAGTTTGTGCGCTATTGGGCACTGGTGAGTGCAGTTTGTGCGGTATTGAGCACTGCTGAGTGCAGTTTGTGCGGTATTGAGCACTGGTGAGTGCAGTTTGTGCGGTATTGAGCACTGGTGAGTGCAGTTTGTGCTGTATTGAGCACTGGTGAGTGCAGTTTGTGCTGTATTGAGCACTGCTGAGTGCAGTTTGTGCTGTATTGAGCACTGGTGAGTGCAGTTTGTGCTGTATTGAGCACTGGTGAGTGCAGTTTGTGCGGTATTGGGCACTGGTGAGTGCAGTTTGTGCGGTATTGGGCACTGGTGAGTGCAGTTTGTGCGGTATTGGGCACTGATGAGTGCAGTTTGTGCGGTATTGAGCACTGGTGAGTGCAGTTTGTGCGGTATTGGGCACTGGTGAGTGCAGTTTGTGCGGTATTGAGCACTGGTGAGTGCAGTTTGTGCAGTATTGGGCACTGGTGAGTGCAGTTTGTGCGCTATTGGGCACTGGTGAGTGCAGTTTGTGCGGTATTGAGCACTGGTGAGTGCAGTTTGTGCGCTATTGGGCACTGGTGAGTGCAGTTTGTGCGCTATTGGGCACTGGTGAGTGCAGTTTGTGCGCTATTGGGCACTGGTGAGTGCAGTTTGTGCGCTATTGAGCACTGGTGAGTGCAGTTTGTGCGGTGCCACAATCAGCTTGTAGAATCAGCCAGGGTGTGCTTGGAGGATTCTTTGCTGACCTCCGCACACCGATCGCCAACGTTCTATAAACCTGTTAAAGGTCAAACCAAAGTCACAGAGAATTATATCAATCAACAACTTCCTCAAATCACTTCCGCCACTTCTGCATTTTTTACTGCGCTCAGCTGCACGATTCCCCTCGTGCCTGGAACCTCCTGACTCGTATTTAAGAACGCCACAAGGCATTGGTTTTTATCCAAACTGGTATCATAACCACAGTGCAGTTTCAGACATGTTGGGTTCCTCAGTGCTTTTTTTTTTTTAGAGGACTTGGATTATTTTTTTGTTTCTTTGTGCCAGCACTTCTCTTCTCTGGCAGGTTATGGTGTGACCCTTACATTTCAGATTTCCCATCCATGGACATGCTGTATCCGCTTGCCGACCGCCGCACGCCGGTAGGGTAGGCAAATGGGCGTACCTGTACGTCCCTTTAAATTTGCCACCCATCGGGCGCGCGTGCCTCGTGAGTGTGCCCCTGCCGGTCCCGAGAACTCAATGTTCTTGGGCGGCCCGCGATTGCAGTCGGCAAAGGCAGAACAGGGGGATGCTTTTGTAAACAAGGCATTCCTCTGTTCTGCCTAGTGACACGTCAGGAATCTACTGTTCCCTGTGATCGCTGACGTCTCACTTGTAGCTCCTTCCCCTAACAGTTGGAATCACTCCCTAGGACACACTTGACCCCTTCAGCGCCACCTAGTGGTTAACCCCTTCAGTGCCAGTGTAATTTTCACAGTAATCAGTGCAGTTTTATAGCACTGCTCGCTGTAAAAATAACAATGGTCCCAAAAATGTGTCAAAAGTGTGTCTGTCATAAAGTCGCAGTCACAATAAAAATCGCAGATCGACGCCATTAATAGTAAAAAAATGAAAAAATTTAAATGCCATAAGAGTATCCCCTATTTTGTAGACGCTATAACTATTGCGCAAACCAATAATTATACACTTATTGTGATTTTTTTATTTATTTTTTACCAAAAATATGTAGAATACATATTGGCCTAAACTGAGGAAGTATCTGGAAATGTTTCAATCTGTATTTTTGAAAGTAAAATAAACAAAAAAATTACTGAATTGAAAAAAATTATTATAAATTATTAAATTACGCTTATTGCATTTATTTTTATTTTTTTAACCAAAAATATGTTGGCCTAATCATGCATATCGGCCTAAACTGAGAAAAAAGTAAAAAAAAAAAAAAAAGGGGGATATTTATTATTTACTCTATATTACTCTATTTGAAGAGAGGAGTGTCAGCTCTTGGGGTCAGTACATCATAGGGTGGGAAAGGGGGGTGTACATATTCTATATGAAGAGAGGAGTGTCAGCTCTTGGGGTCAGGAGAAGTACTGGAAATACAGGGGAGGTGACCATATTATTGATGAAGAGGGAAGGGCAGAGTGCCAGCTCCTGGGGTCAGTACATCATATACAGGGTGGGGAGGGGGTGTACATATTATATATGAAGAGAGGAGTGTCAGCTCTTGGGATCAATAACTGGGAATATAGGGAATGTGCATGGGGGAAGGGGATGTCTAGCATTGGTTGCAATGGTGACATAAGGCGTTGCCCCTGGTAACCCTGCAATGTCCGGTTGTTAAATATTTCAATGTACACTGAATGGATTTCTGTAGATGCCAATAATATAGTTTTGTCCACTTTTGCAATCCATAAATAGTTGAAAATTGGCCTTGTATGTGGCCAGCGCCATCTTTCTTTCTTTATTATTTTAGATGTTTGATGCCATATTGTTATCTTGCAGGATGATGTGATGATGCCACAAAGAGTCAGGTTGCAGTACGAGGCGGCTGTTCCTCTCCCGAAGAGTGTGAGTATGACGGAGTCTCTCATAAGATTTTTTTTTTAAAGTGACTTTTGTATCATTGGGCACTAATGAAGTGATCCCTCAAACAGTGATATTGGTAAGAGACCAATTTAGAATGCCTAAATCTTGCCCACAGGTCGGTGAATCCGTGGTAATTATATCAACTTTCATGTGATGCCTAGTTCTTCCCTAAACAGCCGGCGTTATGTTTATCAATGTACCTGCATTTGTAGTCTCATAATTCTCTGTGTGCAACTTCCCCATTTCTCTAACTTCGAAGGACAGCGATGTTATAGGCAGGTGAAGTTGTATCAGTCCTCAACTTTTTCTGTAAAGTTGGGTTTAGAACGGCCCTCTTCCACATGCAAAGTGTTCTCTTGGTGGTTAAAGGGGCTGTAAAGGTAAATTTTTTATTTTTTAAAAATAACAAACATGTCATACTTTCCTCCACTGTGCAGTTCGTTTTTTATAGAGTGGCCCCGATCCACCTGTTCTGGGGTCCCACGGCAGCTCTCTCAGCTCCTCCCCACAATAGCTAACCCCCTCTGGGAAGCTACCTTGTGGGCGCGCTCCGTCTCATACACTCTGCGTCCATAGACACAGAGTGTATGACTCGGTCCCGCCCTCCGGCAGCTGCGTCATTGGATTTGATTGACAGCAGCGGGAGCCAATGGCTGCACAGTTTAGGAGATCTCCACCAGGGCTGGACTGGGACAACAATTTGGCCCTGGACTTCATCCAGACTGGCCCACTATGACAGGTCTCTCCCACAGCGGCCGGACAACTCCTGCACCCCCCCCCCCCCCCCCCCCCGGCCACCCAAGCCCCCTCTCCACCTTCACTAGCCACTCTTTATTAGAGTAGAACGGCTGGTACTGGTACTCTTATAGGCAGTACCAGTGGGGAAGCTAGACATTATTTCACCCGGGGCAAAGAATCAGTTTGGTGCCCCCCCTTATGGGACAAGATTAGGCAGAAGTGAGGAACTCCCAGGCCGCTGTCACTGAAGCCGGCCCACTGAGCCATCGGCCCACCGGGAAACTCCCTGTAGTCCCAATGGCTAGTCCATCCCTGATCTCCACGGTAGCTACATTCATGGTAAACCTCTATTTATGCATTTTTTTATTTATTTTTTTCTCATATTAGGTTGGCCAAGATTTTTGACACCTTTAATTTAATCTATAGCTTGAAAGATAAAACTTTTTTTAACATTCATTGTAAGATCCAAAAAAATGAGCACCAGACAGTCGGCACTTGTAGGTCATTACAGTACCGCGTCCCCTGACAAGTGCTGAGTATTAGGAATGTAATCTCTAACAAAGGCCGATGTCCTTGAGGATTGGCACCAGGAGACGGCTCATCAACTGTCTCCATAATAGTCTTCCAAAATCCTTTGACCGAGACTACGCGACCTTTTCATTTGTGGGCTCACATTTTAGTTTGTTTTTTGGTTTGCCACGGGTTTATCAGCCACATGTGGATGTGGGTTTACTAGTCACACACAACCCAATAATTTCTGGCAATGTGACTGAAAATTGTCATGGCTAAGCAATATCACACAGGAGACATGGAGTAGAGTTTCTCATACATAACCTCTGTAACCAATGAAAACAGGTGTATAGGTGCCGCAACCTTCCCACATAAAAGCTCCTCCCAGTGTTTAGAGCAGGGGTCTCCAAACTTTATAAACAAAGGGCCAGTTTATTATTCTTCAGACTTTAGGGGAGCCGGACTGTGGCCAATGGTAGTGGAGATTTTCCAGGCATCATAAACATCACCATATTTGGTATTGGGGGGAAGCAATAGTGCCCCATCGTTGGTATCATTGGGAGGAATAGTGCCCTATTATTGGTGTCAGGGGGAGAAATGATGCCCCACTGTTGGGTGTCAGTTGGGCGAAAAGTGTCTTATTACAGTAAGAGGAATAGTGCCCCAAGGGCCGGATACAGGCAGGCAAAGGGCCACATCTGGCCCCAGGGCCGCAGTTTGGAGACCACTGGCTTAGACCATGAGGCTGCTGACACCTCCAACGTACCAGAATAAGGAAAGGGATGTTCGGCACTCAGGATGACATCCAAAGTAGTATTCCTTTATTAACCACTGCGCATCCTGGCTATTGTGCAATGATGGCCACAACGTGGACATGTTTATCATATGTTATGTTATGTTTATCATAATATGAGGTGATCCACAGTTCATTGTATATTACCAGGATGTGTTATGTGGGGAAGGGGTGGATTTCTCACTTTTTATACTGTGGATCACCTCATATTATGATAAACATAACATAACATATGATAAACATGTGCAAGCTAGATATGTAAATAACCTGTCACTCAAAGTAAGGAGAGAGGAAAGGACTTTTTATTTAGACAGGTTTTTATCTGGAAGACTGTTAATTTTCACTGAACAATAAAAGAGGATTGCTCAGAGCTGGATTACCTCTGTGTGGCAACACTGGGCACAGATGATAGGAAATCTTACACTCTACATTGTTACATAAAAAAAAAAAATTACATCCACTTTAAGGTACTTTTTTTCCAGCGAGTGAGCCAATCAGGAGATGGAGGAGGCGCGGCCAAGTTTTGTAGCACAAGTGACTGCTTTTATTTGAGAATAGGTGAGCATGTGTGATAAAATGCATGGGCGGGTGAGAGTGTATGTGCCGAGGGACGTTTCTGTGATTATGGGGTGACAGAAGCAGTTGTGCCTCATTTTGGTGTCTCAGTCAGCAGGTCGAGCTTCTAAATGTGTAGAAAAAAAGAAAAAGAAAAGGTCTGCATGTTTGTGCTCCGAGGTGTCGGCGCTCAGACCGAAATACCGCGCAGCATTCCTCAGAGAGCAATCATAATCAGTACTGGTTGGACGGAAAAGCGCGATAAAGGCGAAGTTATTTATACCTCCTCTCTGGAATCTACTTTCCAGGATCACTCAAAGTCGCATAGCACACGTTTTTTTAAATAGTTCCTCCTCTCTGCAGAAGGTCTTCATCATTTTTTTTTTTGTGTATTTTTTTAGATATCACTAAACAGAAATATGTTATGCATGCCATTTTTTTATTTTTTGTTTTACACTCGGTCTGTCAAAACATTGCATTTGTGTCATTGTGTGTAAGATCCGTGCTAATCTGTGTGAACACAAATATTGATGTGTAGCTTTTGCACAGAATGCTGCTGCTGTGTATAGAGCCGGTTCACACTGGGGCGACTCGTCAGGCGACTCAGCCGCCTGACAAGTCGCGTCCCATTCTATTCAATAGAACACAGAAAGAATACCCCCAGAGTGGGACTTTCAAGGCCAGACTCCGGATTTAGATGAAAAAAATATTTATCTAGTGGATCAAACAAAATTGGATTGACACTTGTTTACAGAATGATCCTTGAATATCAAGGTATTATATTCTGGAGCAGGTACAATTAATAAACAAACGTACAGAAAGGTAACACCAGGGACGAGAGTGTGTCCCGTGTAAAAGAAAAAAAGAAAAATTAGAACAAAAATACCCAGTGTAAAACAACATAAAGAATAAAAACACTCTTCAGGGGGCGGTAAGAATTTCCCGACGCGTTTCTGGTCTAATGAGCAAACAAAAGACCTTCATCGGGGGCCACAGGAGTGTATGATTGTAGATTCTCGATCTAAAATTAGTAAAAACAACAACCATGGCTCACCGCCAGCATAACCGTGTCCCAAAACAGGGTTTAAAGTCCACCACCTGCTCCAGGGGTTCAGAAATTACACAAAGTTCAGCAGTGTCTCATTTGCCAGACAGCTCACGGTGCTCCCCCTTCCTTCTGAGACAGAACCCACACATACTGTACATACAGGGACATGCATACTTGATGCACATAGTATCCTTGTCGGGATTCCAGCTCAGGGCTCCAGTGCTCCAAGTAAAGAGTGCTAAACACTGCGCTGCCCGCGCTAGCGAGCTAAATCTAGTCCTCTCGACTAATATCTGACCCAGGATGGAGACTTTTACACGTTTAACAGTTTAGGCACTCCGAAGGGCGGCCATTTTCATTTTCTCTCACTCCCACACACTGTTACCACACTTTACTACTCAAAGCTTTCCCAGCATTTGGGTGTAATAAGCGGTGGTAGTGTTTGTTCCAGTATTCCGTTCAGACCACCAGAACTTGGCTATGAACGAGGGCTCACGGTTCAGTGAAAATTATCCTGCTGGGAAAATAATTCTGCGAGGATGGTGACTTCAATTGGAGACCAGTTGTGTGCTTAGCCCGGGACTGTATGACCAATGTGGAACATGTTACACAATAGCGGCTGTCCAAGGGCCCCTGCTAACCATTGCAGTGTGCTACTGCCTGCAAGTTCATTTGTGTTACAAATTAAGAGTCTGCAAATGCTCCGCAATGGGCCAAATGAAGACATCATAAGTTTAAAA
Organism: Rana temporaria; assembly: GCF_905171775.1. NCBI lineage: Eukaryota > Metazoa > Chordata > Amphibia > Anura > Ranidae > Rana > Rana temporaria. Next base: position 143,771,244 of record NC_053500.1, on the reverse strand, counting down.
GTTTGGCTAATATTTGAAGGCACTGCCAACAAACCCTATTGTACGGAAGATTGTACCTGACCCCCTTTCTTCAAAAGTCACCGGCAGGAGGAAAAAAGGCTTCATTATCCTATATAGATTTTTAGTCATCACTAGAGGGGTCACCAGCAGGAGGAAGGAGGTCCTGATTCCTCTATATAGATCTTTATATCACTAGAGGGGTCACCAGCAGGAGGAAGGAGGTCCTGATTCCTCTATATAGATCTTTATATCACTAGAGGGATCACCAGCAGGAGGAAGGAGGTCCTGATTCCTCTATATAGATCTTTATATCACTAGAGGGGTCACCAGCAGGAGGAAGGAGGTCCTGATCCCTCTATTATATAGATCTTTATATCACTAGAGGGGTCACCAGCAGGAGGAAGGAGGTCCTGATCCCTCTATATAGATCTTTATATCACTAGAGGGGTCACCAGCAGGAGGAAGGAGTCCTGATTCCTCTATATAGATCTTTATATCACTAGAGGGGTCACCAGCAGGAGGAAGGAGGTCCTGATCCCTCTATATAGATCTTTATATCACTAGAGGGGTCACCAGCAGGAGGAAGGAGGTCCTGATTCCTCTATATAGATCTTTATATCACTAGAGGGGTCACCAGCAGGAGGAAGGAGGTCCTGATTCCTCTATATAGATCTTTATATCACTAGAGGGATCACCAGCAGGAGGGAGGAGGTTCTGATTCCTCTATATAGATCTTTATATCACTAGAGGGATCACCAGCAGGAGGAAGGAGTCCTGATTCCTCTATATAGATCTTTATATCACTAGAGGGGTCACCAGCAGGAGGAAGGAGGTCCTAATTCTCTATATAGATCTTTATATCACTAGAGGGGTCACCAGCAGGAGGAAGGAGGTCCTGATTCCTCTAAGGATCTTTTTTTTGGCATTATTTCGTATACTGTGTCCATTGGTCAGATTGATAGCTGCTCTGGAAAATGGCAGTTAGACATTGGAGTGTGATAAGTGGCTGTTGGCGATGGTGAAGTCACTTTGTAAAGCTAATCACATGGTCTACATTCTGATTCTACAATCTCCTTCAAATTTAGCAACAACTCTTGGAGTGTGAGGACAATGAATTCACCAACCCATTCAACTTTTATCCAACTTTATAAGATCTCACATCTTTGTTGTTGTTGGTAGATCTAAAGGTAATTATACAATTTGATTGTAACAGGTGTAGCCTGTTATAAGACAAGAAAAAAGAAAAAAGAACCAGGGCACATTGTGAGATTAGGGTAGGACAGCTGAACCTTTGTTTCTTAGGTTTGTATTCTTTCACAAGGCACCTGGGACGTTTATTTCTCTGTACAGATTCCAGAGTTATGTATGGCTTTGGCTTTCTCACGTTTGTCCGGTCTGTTCTAGTCTGTCATAGCGTGTTTGTGCGCCCGGGCGCTGATATAAAGTCCGGTAGATCGTGTAGTTCAAGTTGGATCAGCAGGGAACGGCTTGCACCTGTCCTATTGTTTCCACTGCTAGAAGTTTACGGTTACCCTAAGATTTACTCACTCTGCAACATCATCCACGCTTTAATGGCCTGCAGTTGTTGGTCGTAACACACATCTGGAGCCCAGAGAACTCAGAGGAACGGCGAAAATACTGACCGCAGGAACTACTCAGTCCATCTGCCATGCTCATTTTTTGGGGGCTTTTACCAACAAAGAAGCCCCAAAAAGAAACGCCAGCATTCTAGGTGCAAAAAACATCCGATAGAAATGGAACATATTGATCAAGGCCGTTTATTAATTTCCGTGTGTACGCGCCTCGCTTCTCTTTTACACTCAGTTGTGACATGACGCTACTCTTATATCAAGACATCGCTTGTATATCAAGTCAAAATTTATAAAAAAAAAATTGCTTGTCTTGCAAAACGCTCTCAAATCAAGGTTTTAGTAATATATAATATATAGTAATACCTGTAATACAATAAAAACAAATAGATGATGATTCCTACTTAGGCTGCTTAAAAGAAAAGAATATAATAGAATAGTTTAAAATAGAATAGAAAAGAATAGAGCAGAAATAATGGGATAATAGGATAAAATATAATAGAATATAAAAGGATATAATGGAATAGAATACAATAGAAAATAAATGAAAATAAAGGAATAGAGTAAAATAGAACAGAAGTTAAAAATACAATAGAAATTAAAAGAATAGAGCAAAGTAGATTAGAATAGAATAAAATGGAAGGAATATAGCCGTCTTCCTAAAATCGAACAAAAAAATTTGAAAATAAATATAAGACATGAATCTGAATATACAAAAGGAATATGCAAAAACAAATCGTTCTAATGATCATGACAAATAATAAAATTATTAACTTATCAAGCCAATGCGAAACTAAACAAAATTATTTTTTCCGTTGTGCAAATCTCTTCCCTCAATTTTGTATAAAATGTCCACAATAATTCGGATGCAATAACTTTTAAAAGAAGGATATTTGTAGAATACAAGCCGAATATTCAATAAATGACCTGACCTTTTTTATTTTAAATGTTGTGTCTTTTTTGTAGTTTGGAGAAAGTAAGTTTATTGGGATAAATTATAATTTGAAATTCTAGTGCAAGGATCTCTTAACTTTCCAGTACCAGGGCCATATTGTGGATATTACAAATATCTGTAGCAGTAAGACGACGTGGTCGGCAGGTGGTAATAAAAATTAGTTTGACTCGTTATTTTGGTATTTCACTTTTTCGATACAGTTAACAAATATAAATATGTTTCTATAAAGGAGGGCATGTGTCCGATGATGTGATTTTGTTGTGGAAGGGGGAATATCACAAAGTAATGTAACAAAGGGTTTTAGTTCTATGGAACAATCCAGTCTGTATGAAAGTGGAAAGGTGTATAAATGACGAGAGGCGCTTCTCTGCTCCGAGGAGTAATGTGGTTTAGTCAGTTTTTGGAGGACAGAAAGGAAAACAATGAAAGTCACCTGAATTCTTCCAGCTCACCCTTTTTGTTGTTGTGTGATGGACGGCTCGTCACATTGTTCTTCCCTGCAAGAAAACGTCACAAGTGGAAAGGGCAACTAAGTGCATGCAAATGTTTTCATTACCGCGAGTTACTTTATTTTTACATCATTTCTAAGCAAAAATGAGTCACAAATCATAATATGTTGGAGTACAGGAGTACAAAAATAAAAAGGAGCGAAACGTCATTTAGGTTTTAGGTGAAGTGACTGTAACCTATGAAACACCACAAAAGTACGAAAATATAATACTGCAACATGTAAATGCAGCTGATGTATTAAGTGACTCCTTTAACATGAATTTAAAACATTTTTTTCTGCTCTCCCCCTCCAGTGCTCTATGATCAGATTCACTTTTACTGCTGCATGGAACTAGTGATCTGTGAGCAACATTCTGTGCAGCAACACCGAGAACCTCCCGAGGGAATAATACTCACTACTAGGGTCATTGTTTGTTTCCTGGAATGGTGCTTTAAGCATACACTTCACCAGTCAGCCTCAATCTTATTTGATCATCATGTTTTACATAGGAAATTTCTTCTGTCTTCCCCTGACTTTGTTTTGTTCTCTTTACTGCCTCTCTTTTTCCTCTTTCAGTCTTTTTCTCTTTCTTTTCCTTTCTTTCTTTCTTTCTTTCTTTCTTTCTTTCTTTCTTTCTTTCTTTCTTTCTTTCTTTCTTTCTTTCCCTTTGTTCTCTTTCCCTGCCTCTCGTTCTCTCTCTCTCATTCTCGTTCTCTCTCTGATTTTTTTTCTTCTGTCTCCCCGCCTAGTTATCTCTCGCTGCCTCGTTCTCTCTCTCAGCTTTTTTTTTCTCTCTCTCTCTCTCTCTCTCTCTCCCTGACTCGTTTTCGCACCCTCTGCCTGGTCCCCTGTCTCTGCCTCACATGCTTTCTCTACCTTGTGCTCTCTCTGTCTTGTTCTTTTTCTCTTTCTGCCTCTCTCTTTCTCTGCCTCATCCTCCCTCTCTCTCTCTCTCTCTCTCGTTCTGCCTCATTTTCTCCCTCATTTTCTATGTCTTTTTCTCTCTCTCTGCCTCACTCTCTCTCTCTCTGCCTCGCTCTCTCTCTCGCTCTGCCTCTCTCTCTGTCTCGCCCTCTTTCTCTCTGCCTCGCCCTTTCTCTTTGCCTCGCCCTCTTTCTCTTTGCCTCGCCCTCTTTCTCTTTGCCTCGCCCTCTTTCTCTCTGCCTCGCCCTCTCTCTCTCTCTGCCTCGCCCCTCTCTCTCTCTGCCTCGCCCTCTCTCTCTGCCTCGCCCTCTCTCTCTCTCTGCCTCGCCCTCTCTCTCTCTGCCTCGCCCTCTCTCTCTCTCTGTCTCACTCTCTGCCTTTCTCTCTCTGCCTTGTGCTCTCTCTCTCTGCCTTGTGCTCTCTCTCTCTCTCTGCCTTGTGCTCGCTCTCTCTCTGCCTTGTTCTCTTTCTCTGTCTTGTTCTCTTTCTCTGCCTCTGCTCTGTTTTTGTTCTCTCTTCCTTTCTCTCTCTCTGCCTTATTCTTTCTCTGCTTCTCTCTCTCTCTCTATCCCTTGTGTTTTATCTCTCACTCTTGGTGTCTCTCTCATGCTCTCTCCCTCACTTTCTCTCTCTTGCCCCTCTCTCTCACATCCTCTGTCTCTCTCTCTCTCGTTCGTTCTCTCCTTCTAGTTGTCTCGCTCTCTTCCTAGTTGTCACTCTGTCTTCCTTGTCTCTCTCGTTCTCATTCTCTCTCTCTTTTCCTTGTAGTCACACTCTCTCTTGTTCTCCCCCATGCATTGTAACACTCCACATCTTTTGCTTTTCTGCATTCACAACCTTTGTTGGGGGGACACTCAGTCCACGTTCAGAACTTTAACAATGCCGTTTGGATACAACACAAAAGTTAATTTGCTGCAAGGCCACAACTGTGCACTCTAATTACACTGTAGGAATCTTGGCAGAGAGGGAATAGTGTGCGTGGGAATTGGCCCCTAATTGGCTTTGCTGCATTTTAACTCTGCATAGGATGCGCTGTCACGGGATCAGAACTTATTTATCGGTTAAACTTTGTTGCTCCCGTTCAATATTCTCCCTCTTCTTTGCTGAGGATGTTCCACCCGTACTGTCAGTCCATTTATTGTAGCCGGTGCTGCAGATTTTTGTGTCTTAGACAGTTGTTCCTAATCCTTACTACTCGGTTAAGGGGAACTGAATTGAACCTGACCCGGCCATATTTTTTTTTTAAAGAGATCCTGTAGCGGCCCACAAGGAGAAAGCCCATTGTGGGACACAATGCCTGATATACCCCGATAGCAGTGGCACTCGCAGCTCTGCATGAGTGCAAAACATTCATTCTGTGCCCGCAAAGGCCCGTTGCATTAGTCTACAGAATCTCTTTCTTCGATTCAAACCTCACCAACATGGCCAAGACCAAAGAGCTGTCATAGGATGTCAGGGAGAAGATTGTAGGCCTGCACAGGCTGGAATGGGCTCCAAGACCATCTGCAAGAAGCTTGGTGAGAAGGAGACAACTGTTGGAGTAATTATTTGTAAATGGAAGAAATGCGAAATAACCATCAATCGCCCTCGGTCTGGAGCTCCATGCAAGATTTCTCCTCATGGGGTGAGGATGGTCATGAGAAAAGTGAGGGATCCTCCCAGAACTACACAGGAGGAGCTTGTGAATGATCTCAAGGCAGTTGGGATCACAGTCACCAAACAAACCATTGGTAACACAATACACCGCCATGGATTGAAATCCTGCAGCGCCTGCAGGGTTCCCCTCCTAAGAAGACACATGTACAGAACGTCTGACGTTCGCCAATGAACATCTAAATGATTCAGAGAAGGATTAAGAGAAAGAGCTGTGGTCAGATGAAACCAAAATTGAGCTCTTTGGCATCAAGTAAATTTTTTATCGTTGGAAGAAGAAAAATGCTGACTATGACCCTAAGAACACAATCCCTACAGTACGGAGGTGGAAACATGATGCTTTATGGCTGTTTCTCGGATAAAGGTCCAGGCTGACTTTGCCGCATTGAGGGGCCAATGGACGGGGCCATGTGTTGTAAAATCTTGGATGAGAACCTTCTTCTCTCAGCCAGAATACTGAAGATGGGTCCAGCATGACAATAACCCAAAATATACAGCCAAGGCAACTAAGGAATGGCTCAGGAAGAAGCACATTAAGGTCATTGAGTGGCCTAGCCAGTCTCCAGACCTTAATCCTATAGAACATTTATGGAGGGAGTTGAAACTTCAAGTTGCCAAGTGACAGCCAAGAAACCTTAAGGATTTAGAGAAGATCTGTAAAGAAGAGAGGAGACTGAAATCCCTCCTGAGATGTGTGCAAACCCGATCACCAACTAGAAGAAACGTCTGACCTCTGTGCTTCCCAACAAGGGTTTCCCCACCAACTACTAAGTCATGTTTTGCTTGTATCGTGTGTTTTTTTCTGGATTTTTGGTTGATATTCCGTCTCTATCATATAAAATACACCTATGATAAAAAATTATAGACCCTTCATTTCTATGTAAGTGGGCAAACTTACACAATCTGCAGGCGACCAAATCGTTATTCTCCCCACCGTTTTTCTGCCTGCTTAAACTCCTGAACCTCCTCTTTTTAGCCCTTGCTTCTTTTTGGAACGAACAGTGTAGACCAGGGGTGTCAGACTGGCAGTCCTCCAGCTGTTTGGGAACTACAATTCCCATCATGCCTCTGCCTGTGGGAGTCATGCTTGTAACTGTCTGCCTTGCAATGCCTCATGGGACTTGTAGTTCCGCAACAGCCGGAGGACTGCCAGTTTGACACCTGTGGTGCAGACCCTTCCAAAAAGTGTTTTTGTTCCAAAGAGAAGTGAAGGCTAAAGGGAGAGGTTCCGGAGTTTAAACGGGCAGAAAAACACAGTAAGAAAAAATTTAACCACTTAAGCCCCGGACCATTTTGTAGCTAAAGGACCAGGCCACTTTTTGCGATTCCGCACTGTGTCGCTTTAACTGACAATTGTGCGGCTGTGTGACGTGGCTCCCAAACAAAATTGGCGTCCTTTTTTCCCACAAACAGAGCTTTCTTTTGGTGGTATTTGATCACCTCTGCGGTTTTTATTTTTTGCGCTATAAACAAAAATAGAGCGACAATTTTGAAAAAAATTCAATACTTTTTACTTTTTGCTATAATAAATATCCCCAAAAATGTATAAAAAAAACGTTTTTTCTCCTCAGTTTAGGCCGATACGTATTCTTCTACATAGTTTTGATTAAAAAAAATTGAAATGAGCATTTATCGATTGGTTTGCGCAACATTTATAGCGTTTACAAAATAGGGGATAGTTTAATGGCATTTTTATTAATATTTTTCTTCTAATGGAGGCGATCAGCGATTTTTTTCATGACTGCGACATTATGGCGGACACATGGGACACTTTTGACCAATTTTTGTGACCATTGTCATTTATGCAGCGATCAGTGCTATAAAAATGCACTGTTTACTGTGGAAATGAACTGGCAGTGAAGAGGTTAATCACTAGGGGGCGCTGTATGGGGTTAGGTGTGACCTCATATGTGTTTCTTACTGTAGGGGGGAGGGGCTGGATGTATGACGTCACTGATCGTCGTTCCCTATATCAGGGAACAGACGATCACTGACACAGAGAAGAACGGGGAAGGTTTGTTTACACTCGCCTCTCCCCGTTCTTCAGCTCCTGTGACTCGATTGCAGGACACCGGCGGCGATTGGGACTGCGGGTCCCACGGGCACGGAGCTTCGGACCGGGTCGCGAGCACGCTGCCGGCGGCGCGTTCGCAAAATACGGCTGGGCTCTTAAAGAGGACGTATATATACGTCCCTGTGCCCAGCCGTGCCATTCTGTCAACGTAAATAGTCGTGCGGCGGTCCTTTATGTGGTTAAACGGGCAGAAAAACACATTAAGAAACCATTTAATGAAAGATAAATTGCAGGGCCATCCAGTAGTGGATGCAATATTTTTGGAGAGTAAGGATAGTGTCACGTGAAGCATCGGCGTACACCAGAGCGGGCATATTGTCCTTGTGCACAGACGGTCGAAATTAGCAATCATAACACTGACTTCTGCTTCCCGGTAAAGCAAATTTGATGGAAGAGCCGCAAGGACAATAATAGGCACCACTCCGTTCTCTGCAGCGAGGTTTTCCTCCATAAACACTTCACTCGCACTTCTAATCGGAGCGGCGGCCTGTAATAATCCCTAAACCAACAAAACGCGCACAGCGGCCTGAACACATGATCGCAGAGGACGGCGGCGAGTGCTGATGTCACAATGAAGGGTTGATGTGCCGAGGCTGAGCTAATGGTGTTTACATTCAATAAATGTCATTTTATGTTTCAGACGGGCGGGGAGGTGTCTCCAGGAAAGTGTTGTGTAAACATTATAAAGTAGCACTTTGCGATCGCTCCAACGGACTGCCAAACAAGTTGGACTTCTTTTGACTCCGTGTCTCAGGACACTTAAATTCCAATTAAAGTTTTTTGTTTTTTAGATGGAAAAAAAAAAGAGGTCATAACAATATTGCATAGAAGACATCCACTTCTGTATTCCTGGCAGCCCAACCGCCGGTGCTGTCCCTGCTCTGGGTGCGTCCTTAGCCCCCATTCACATCTAGGCGTTTTTACGCCTGTAGTGCTATGCCGCTGCCGCCAGAGGGACGAAAACACATGTCCCTCTATGGAGATGGTTCACATCTCCACGCCGGACACCTGACGCCTGCCGCCTGAAAAATGGTCCCGGACCTTTTTTTCAGGCGGCTTTCGGCGTTCGGCTAGGAGATGGGAATCATCTCCATAGAGGGGGTCAATCTGGGGCACATCTAGGCGGACAATACCGGCGTTTTGTCGCCGCAAATCGCGGTACAAAACGCTGCTATTTGTACAGCGGTTTGCGGCGACAAAACGCCGCGAATTTGTCTGCCTAGGTGTGAATGGGGCCTTACTACTTCACCTCCGGAAGATTTACTCCCCCCGCCCCTTAATGACCAGGCCATTTTTTTTGCGATATGGCATTGCGTTACTTTAACTGACAATTGCGCGGTCGTGCGATGTTGTACCCAAAGGGAATGTATGTCTTTTTTTTTTTTTTTTTTTTTACAAATAGTTTTCTTTTGGTGGTATTTGTTTATTTAGTTTTTCGTTTTTTTTTTTTTTCTACACACTGTGACCAGAATAATATTTGAAACCTCTGATATTGGGATTTTGTAGGCAACAAACAACAAAAATTATAACAAAAAGTTAATTTATCATACAAAAACATTATATTATATTATATTCCACATATATCTTGTTGAAACATTAAAAACATGAGGATTTTTGGAAAGATAGATACAAATGATACAATTGCCAAAATTCAAAAACCTCCAGGTCAACTGGGCACAGTGTCTGTCCAGGGCACATTCATTCCAGGACAATACAGTGTCCCGGACTGAAACTGACACAGCCACCCCCCCCCCCCCGGGCCAATCTGGTGCCCCCAGGATGCCACATCACCGCTTTACTCACTGACAGTACTTGTCCTGGCCGGGAATGCCTGGAGGCGTACAATCCCGCCCTCTGTATGTGATTGGAGAAATCATAAATCTCGCCACTTGTGTCCAATCACTGTGCTCTGATTCGTTACAACACAAGCTGATTTTTGGGAAGGGAGGGTGTCCCTGAATGGTAGTTTGGAAATGTGGTCACCCTATGTTCGGCAGTATGGAGCTGAGCTGCTGAGTGTTTGCTGGGAGGGGAAAGCAAAGGTAAGCTGAGCTACTGTGTCACTTGCTGGGAAGTGGAGCAAGGAAGCTGAGCTGCACAATCATTGGAGGGAAGGTTGTGCAACTGAGAGCTGAGCTGCCGAGTAATTGCTGGAAGGGAAAAGCAAGGGGAGCTGAGCTGCTGAGTCACTTTCAGGGTGGTGATGCAGAGGGAGCTGTGCTGCTCAATCCTTTAAGGGAAAAGTGGGTGCTGGGGGGCAGCAGGGAACTGAGTCATTTCTGACAGGGGTAAGCAATGGGTGCTGAGCTTACTGAGTCACTTTCTGAGAGGTGGAGCTGAGCTGCTCAATCATTGGAGGGAAGAGGCGGCAGGGGGTGCTGGTGGGCAGCAGGGAGCTGAGCTGCTGAGATAACAACTTAATGTACCTCAGTGCCCAAAGTCTGGCCACAGAATTACTTCTCGGAGTTCAGTTTTCTAGGGAAAAAAAATCTTGGCGCATCCTTAGCCTGTTATGAACAGCAGTGATGTTCCTTACGGGATTTCCTTTCCTTGGAATTCTTTAAATTCCTTTAAATGTGTCAGAATCTTCTGCTCACCTGGGGACCTAACAATAGCAATCCCTCTGTTGTCATCTGCAATGTTCTGTATTGTCTGATGGCCTCAGCAGCCCTGGCATTCGACGGACAGGAAAGGCGTTTTCTGTCCCGCCTGTCATTACATCCCGAGATCTCCTCCTTCTACGAGATCAATCACAGCTCGCCTACTGTTTATATTTCACTACACAACGTGCCCTCGTGTCTCCGCTTCCTGTCCGTGTGCCGGGCCACCTTCCATAGGAAGTCATTCTCTCCAGGGAGCAGACAGCGAAGGGCAGAAAGTCCAGACTGGCCATTAATGGGGTTTTCAATTTTGTCAGTAGGGGCATCCAATTCTCGTTTTACAACCTCATGGTGTAAACACAAAACTTTTCTTTTTTATTTCACTTGGATGAGTAATTATCAGAAACCCATTGAGATTTTTGTTGCTGTCTTTGTCCCCACTGGATACATGTACCCTCTCTAGGACCATTGTTGGAAAGTGATGGGAAACACAAATTTTTACAGTTATCAACATAACATCACAGTGGTGTAGTGAGTAGCACTCTTGCCTAGCAGTAAAAAGGATTGCTGGTTCGAATCCCGACCACGACACTACCTGCCTGGAGTTTGCGTGTTCTCCGTGTGCCTGCGTGGATTTCCTCCGGGTACTCCGGTTTCCTCCCACACTCCAAAGACATGCTGGTAGGTTAATTGGCTTTCGCCATACAGTGGAACCTCGGATTGCGAGTAACGCCGTTAAAAAACATTTCGCAATACAAGCACCGTATTTTTAAAAATCTTAACTCGGTTTGCGAGTGTTTTTTCTCACAAAACAAGCATGATTCAGGCCCAAGTGGTGTGCAGTACCACGTTTTGGGGGGGGGGGGGTGGTTTCTGGAGCCGAGCAGAGACGAACGTCAGTGATCACAGCCTATCAGCGCTGTTCGGAAATGCATGGAAAGACCTGAGGACAGCACGGCTGACCTTGGCAAATCTCGGGAACAAAGTCTTTCCGGGGCTTGCCGAGGTCAGCCTCAGGTGTTTCCGAGGCTCTCTGGCGCCCCCCGCCTTTGGCCGCATGCAGTATTGCACGCCATTGAAGTCCAATACGGAACAAATTATTTTAGTTTCCATTGACTTCAATGGGGAAACTTGCATTGATATGCGAGTGCTTTGGATTAGGAGCATTCTCCTGGAACGGATTATGCTCGTAATCCGAGGTTCCTCTGTACTTCTCTTTTTAATGTGGCACAGGTGATGCTCAGATTGTTGTATAGGTTGTAATTACAGCCCATGGCTTAAACTTGGGAAGCACCATTGGTACATCTGGCAAATTTTTATTTTTTTTGGCAGAAACGTCCAATGGTAAAGCAGCTGTTTAATGCCACCTTAAAATATACAATCAAGTTCTATATTAAACCTTAACTGTAAGAACAACAAGATAACAGGAAACGGGTGCGTCATATAGCGAACATTAAATTTCCTGGCACTGAAAAAAAAAAAAAAAGAAGAAAAGAACATCTCTTGTGTTGCTCTCCCCCGAGCGACGGTGGAATCTGGCGTGTTTCTGGGTAGTTTAGCAATAGATATTCTTGTCAGCGAGACACTCAGTTACCAGAATTGTATGATGCCCATCTGACGACGTGAGCAGCGAAGATAATACCGGCTTTTTTTTTTTTCTCTCTCCTCTCCCCTAAGAGATGAGGGCATCATTTATGCCAACGTCAAGGCAGATCTTCTCTGGTGCGACAATCGGGCAGCTGTTGCTTTGCAGCGAGCATTTATTCAAAGAAAATGGTGAAGAAAAGTGACCATTTGCTTGGTTCACAGGGCACTCTACTTAATTTATTAATCACCGTCCCTCCTCGGAGAAGTAGTTGTGTCCTCACAGAGCGGGTGGAGATCGTGCTTGGCACAGCGTCCCCGGGCCTGGCAGAGGGCCACACCATCAGCTTAACGGGGGTCTGTTCAACCTGAGGCGCAGCGAAGCCCCCCCCCCCCAATTTGCATGATTCGGCAACTGAAAGTGGGCCGGCTTCGCTGGCAATCAGAGCGGAATCCTCCCTAATTGAATAATTGTAATGCTGAGCAGATTTTCCTTCTCCTTTAATTAAAGCCAATTAAAATTCTGGAGCATTTCTAGGCAGGCTGCTGCGATATTAATTCTTATTCAGAGCAAAGTAAACCCAACCTGTCTCGGCAGCTTCCATTGTTTTTCAGGCCTCTTTGATGATGTCATCTGGGAGCCATTTTTTTTTTCTGGGTTGGAGCATTTATTTATTTATTTTTATGTTTGGATACTCATCATATTCATTCTTTGAGTATATTACTTTATGGCACATTATGGAATAGGCGCGCCTTTTTCTTTTACATTTATTAAGCAATGTTTTTTGAGTACACTACTAAGTGGTTGCAGCTAATTCACAGTCACTATACATGTAACTATATATATTTTTTTTCTGAGTTTATTTTCACTGTATTTGCTGGAGGCTGATGGTTTATATTTGCTTAAAAATTAGAACATAGTAGCACGCAAGTTTTACTCGCATAAATAGAGCCCACCTGTGTGTAATTTAAGATCAGTTATGAATACGGCTGCTCTGTGAAGCCCTCAGAGGTTTGTTAGAGAACCTTAGTGAACAAAACCGCATAATGAAGATGAGGAATAGGCTTCCATGAATAGGAGGAATAGGCTTCCATGAATAGGAGGAATAGGCTTCCATGAATAGGAGGAATAGGCTTCCATGAATAGGAGGAATAGGCTTCCATGAATAGGAGGAATAGGCTTTCATGAAATTGAGTAATAGGCTTTCATGAAAAGGAGGAATAGGCTTCCATGAAAAGGAGGAATAGGCTTCCATGAATAGGAGGGATAGGCTTCCATGAATAGGAGGAATTGGCTTCCATGAATAGGAGGAATAGGCTTCCATGAGTAGGAGGGATCGGCTTTCATGAATAGGGGAATAGGCTTCCATGAATAGGAGGAATAGGCTTTCATGAAATTGAGTAATAGGCTTTCATGAAAAGGAGGAATAGGCTTCCATGAAAAGGAGGAATAGGCTTCCATGAAAAGGAGGGATCGGCTTCCATGAATAGGGGGATAGGCTTCCATGAATAGGGGAATAGGCTTCCGTGAATAGGAGGGATAGGCTTCCATGAATAGGAGGGATAGGCTTCCATGAATAGGAGGGATAGGCTTCCCTGCCTAAATGCACAGAGTAGGCCAGATTAAAGCAGGGAGCTCCAGAAGTTTATGTGTTATAAGGGAAAAACTTGCACGCTACTATATTCTAATTTTTAAGCAGATATAAACCATCAGCCTCCAGTGAATATAGTGAAAAGAAACTCAGAAAAAAAAATATATATATGAGTATATGTATAGTGACCATAAATTAGCTGCAACCACTTAGTAGTGTACTCAAAAAACACTGCATAATAAATGTATAAGAAAAAGATGAGAAGGGTGCACTTATTCAATAATGTGCCATAAAGTAATATACTCAAAGAATGAATATGATGAGTATCCAGACATACAAATTAATAAATGTGAATAAAAGTCCAACTAAAGCCCAATGGTAGGAGTCAGTTCACATAAAGGGTAAAAATCTCGTAGGGATAACTTGAGAGAAGAAAAAACAGATAAAACATCAATCCAAACATCGACTGTTAAATTTATGAATTGGCCGCTCACCTCCAACAATGACCCAAGGGTCAAACAAGGCTCATCAGATAGTCGGATAAGGAATCCTGCTGATGGATCTGTAAAGGCATCCGGGTCCCAGGTGAAGACGAAGAACTACGTCCAAAACTTGGCCTCAAAACATCTTGGGTAATTCCATGTATAGAGGAAAAGGTTCTCTCCAAGGAATGACACTTCTTGTATAAATGGCGCTCAAAGGAAACGAAGAGCAGCCATAGTGCAAAATTTCCAAATTAAAAATACATTTATTTAGTAAAAGGAACTGCGTTCATCAAGCAAAGGTGTATCCCTGAGGAAGTCACGTGACCAGTGATGCAACGTGTCGGGTGGAGCCTTGTGACATCAGTTCCGGTGGTGTTTTAAGGAAGTACTACTCCCATTTATTTTTACTGCGGTTTTTACCCTTACTTGATGTAAGCAGCTTCTTTTACTTAATAAATTTTACTTTTCATTTGGAAATATTTCTTTTGACATCGCTGCCTAAAAGCCCCAATGGGGAACCTTTCCATAGTATGCATAGCATACTAGCTTATTATGAATTACTTAACTGAGATCGAAAGCCCCCGCAGCGACCCTCGTTTCTCTCATCCGCCGCCGCCATGATACCCGAGTGACTTCCGGGAATCGCTGCTCCGGAGTTGTGACTGGCCGGAGCAGCCATGACGTCACTCCCGCGCATGCGTGCAGGAGCCGTCAGGGACGGCACGATCCCATTCATTAACTGCACGCTCATTGCACCTGCACCGATGCGCGCCGTAGACATGGAAAATAACTCCTTAACCGTGTAGGTTAAGGAGATATTTCTTGCACCTACAGGTAAGCCTTAATCTAGGCTTACCTGTAGGGCCAAGTGGTCTGTAAGGCCTTGTACACACGACCGTTTTCATCGGACATGTCTACTGGGAGGTTTTGGTCTGATGTGTGTACACACCATCAGACCAAATTCCCCGTGGACAGAAAATGCGGTGACGTGGCGACGTGCGCGAACCAGGAAGTTCAGTGCTTCCACGCATGCGACTAATCACTTTGACACATGCGGGGGATTTCGGTCCGATGGTTAGGTGTACTAACCATCGGACATGTCTGACGGACAGGTTTCCACCGGACAAGTTTCTTAGCATGCTAAGAAACTTTTGTCCGCTGGAAACCTGCCGGAAAAATGTCCGCTAGGCCCTACACACGGTCGGAAATGTCCGCGGAAACTGGTCCGCGGACCAGTTTCAGCGGACATGTTCGGTCGTGTGTACGAGGCCTAAGGGTTTACAACCACTTTAAAACTGTTACCGGAACGATGTCTGCATCTGCAGGCGTCACCCTGGTGAAACCACTTGAAGTCCAATGCCATGGCAAGTACGTGATTTGACGGCAAGTGGTTTATAAACTAGGAGAAGAACGGTTTTGCTGTCCAGAGCAGCCATATTCTCCCTTTCATTTCCCTGTACAGCCTAGGAAGATAAATCTGATTGCAGCTCTTCCCTAACTTTAATTATAGATACCGATTTGTTCTCTTGCCGTGTTGTAAATTGAGGAACTCTCTGTGTTTTATAACCACATGTAAGAACACGGCAATGTTCATCCTCCTCGTCCTCCAGTCCTCTTGCCAGACACTCCATTGTTCCTTCAATAGCGGCTCCCCATAAATCTCTCAGGATATTGAGAAATTCATCTGCCGCTTTCCGTGCCTCTCAAACACACCCCACGGCTGCCATTCCATTCCTTTTTCATGTGTATTCCTTTTTCCATCCCCGTGCCGTAATTTTTTTTTAATGTCTGCTTTCAATTTACATCTCCTAAATCATTAAAACGAGATTTATAGCTTAAAAAAGAGGAAGTTGCTTCCATGTTAACAAATGGGAAGTTACATTCACCAAAGTTAATGTGAGAATGTTTTTCAGGGGACATCGAAAACCTGTATGAACTTAAAGAAGAAGAAGATCCACTTTCAGATTAACTACTTGACCTCCGTAAAATTTTACCTCCTTCATGACCAGAGCATTTTTTTTGCTATTCAGCACTGCGCTCCTTTAAAGTGGGGGTTCACCCGACATTTTTTAACATTAGATTGAGGCTAATTGTGCGAAGCAGAATCGGGTGTTTTTTTTTAAATCAATGCAGTACTTACCGTTTTAGAGATGGATCTTCTCCGCGGCTTCCGGGTATGATCTTCGGGACTGGGCGTTCCTATTTGATTGACAGCCTTCCGACCGTATTTTTTGTGCTATAAACAAAGAGTGGCAATTTTGAAAAAAAAAATATATATATATATTTTTCTCTTTCTGCCATAATACATAGCCCAAAAAAAAAAATATATATATATATATATATATATATATATATATATATATATATATATATATATATATATATATATAAAATGTATTCATCAGTTTAGGCCGATATGTATTCTTCATGCGCAGTAGGGTACCAGGCTGTGAGGCCGCAAGGCTTCACTTCTTGATTCCCTTACTAGCAATGCCGGTGCCTCCACCCGGGAGCCGAGGGGGTGGATCGGCTTCAGGAGAGGACATCGCGGTCGCCCTGGACAGGTAAGTGTCCTAATTTTAAAAGTCAGCAGCTGCAGTATTTGTAGCTGCTGACTTTCATTTTGTTTTTTTTTTAGGCGGAACTCTGCTTTAACATCTAGGGTGATTAAAGGGGTTGTAAAGGTACAATTTTTTTTTCCTTTACCTTAGTGCGGTCCTCCTTCACTTACCTCATCCTTCCATTTTGCTTTTAAATGTCCTTATTTCTTCTGAGAAATCCTCACTTCCTGTTCTTCTGTCTGTAACTCCACACAGTAATGCGAGGCTTTCTCCCTGGTGTGGAGTGTCGTGCTCGCCCCCTCCCCTTGGACTACAGGAGAGTCAGGACGCTCTCTACGTTGCAGATAGAGAAAGGAGCTGTGTGTTAGTGGGCACAGGCCATGTGATCTGCCTCGCTCAGCTTAGCGGAGTCTCCAGGCCAGACTGCCCATTCTCATGTTCCCGGTGGTACCTTCAGTACCCACATCATTATATGACCTGTTGAAATGCCAACCTATATTTTGGGTGTCGGCCTGTTTTAAATGTATCATTTCTGTTATAATTTTAATGGTTTTCATTTTATGAGGATTGAATTTTTTGGGAACCTTCATGCGAGGCTTGTATTAATAAGGGAACACGTGTGAATGCAATTCCAATCTTTTGAAAGGGGATTCAAATTCCCAAAACAATAATATAATTAAAAGCTAATTTTGCCGGGGCTAATGGCAGAAGCGGCTTGTTTTATTTTTGTGCGTTGCAATTAGCGGGGATTATTCGCTCATCACCATGTTTACTTTAAATCCAGAGGAGAAATAAACGGCCCTTTAAGGAATTAGTCGCCACTTTTACATTTTGTTTTTGTTTTTATATTTTTGCCGTTGGCTGTGCTTGAAAGTTCTATTCAGAATGAATTCTGTTTCTACATTTATGAAGTTCTGTGCCACAGGCCTTTATATTTGGATGTTTTGTTTGCACATTCTTTTTTCTGTACAATCGCTCTAGTAATGGTTTAGGCTCATTTCACACCAGCCGACACCAAAGTCGAGCGATTTTCAGTGCGACTTTGGAGTCCGACTTTGATACGACTTTTTTTTTTAGCACCGAAGCCGTATCAGCCTGGATTCACACCTGAGCGTAGCGTCTGTGAGCATTTTTCCGGCGTTTTATTTTTGCACGTTTTTCTGCACGATTTCACATTTTAATGCGCGACTTGCGCCATTTTATACAATGTTTTTTGAGCTTTGGCGTTTTTTTTTAATTAGCCAATGCTGAAAACTATCATCTGTTACATCATTTGTTGCTAGGTATTTAAGATTTTTTTTTTTGCTTTTCTATTCGCTTTTATTCCTTTTTTTTTATCATTAAAGTGATTGTAAAGCTTTAATTATTTAAAAAATAACGATAACACATACTTGAAATGAATAAATATAGTGACTAAACCCACTTTTAAGTGTCAGCAATATTTAAGCAGCGCTTAAGTGAATACGGCCCGGATTCGGATAAATTTTCGTATCTTTCGGCGGCCGTAGCGTATCTCAGATACACTACGCCGCCGTAACTTAGGGCGCAAGTTCCGTATTCAGAAAGAACTTGCGCCCTAAGTTACGGCGGCGTAGTGTAAATGTGTCGGCGTAAGCCCGCCTAATTCAAATGTGGATGATGTGGGCGTGTTTTATTAAAATTACTTGTGACCCCACGTAATTGACGTTTCTTACGAACGGTGAACGTTTCCAAGTGCGCATGCTCCAAATTACGCCGCAAACTGTCAATGCTTTCGACGTGAACGTAACTTACGTCCAGCCCTATTCGCGAACGACTTACGCAAACAACGTAATCGACGGAAAATTTGACGCTGGCCCGACGTCCATACTTAACATAGGATACGCCTCATATAGCAGGGGTAACTTTACGCCGGAAAAAGCCTTACGTAAACGACGTAAAAAAATGCACCGGGCGGACGTACGTTTCTGAATCAGCGTATCTACCTAATTTGCAAATTTCTCGCATAAATCGACGGAAGCGCCACCTAGCGGCCAGCATAAATATGCAACTAAGATATGACGGCGTAAGTGACTTACGCCAGTCGGATCTTAGCAAAATTCCGGCGTATCTGGTTTTCTGAATACAGAAAAAATATACGCCGGAGCATCCTAGAAGTTACGCGGCGTATCAATAGATACGCCAGCGTAACTTCTTTCTGAATCTGGCCCTATGTGTATATTCCTCTCAAAAAAAGTTAACACAAATAGTAGATACATTTATTTTTGTATCTACATTTATTTTTGTAACTAATGTGACAAATAGCTTTCAAAAAATGAATGTGAAATACTATAAATACATTTTTTTAAAAAAATTCACAGGTTCTATATATATTTATTTATAGTATTTCACATTCATTTTTTGAAAGCTATTTGTCACATTAGTTACATTTATTTTTGTATCTACTATTTGTGTTAACTTTTTTTGAGAGGAATATACACATATTCACTTAAGCGCTGCTTAAATATTGCTGACACTTAAAAGTGGGTTTAGTCACTATATTTATTCATTTCATATTATTTTCATTTAAAGCGGCGGCTAGGATCCTTAGGCTGGTTTCACACTGAGGCGTGCAGCCGCGGTGACGGTATAGCCGCGCTATTTGTAGCGCGGCTATACCGTCGTATTTACCGCGATATTCGGGCGCTAGCGGTGAGGTTTTAACCCCCGCTAGCGGCCGAAAAAGGGTTGCGGGCGGTATTACCGCGGTATTACCGCGCTTTCCCATTGATTTCAATGGGAAGGCGCGGTATAGGAGCGGTGAACAGGACTTTTGGTGCGCTCCTGCTAGCGCACCGCTTCAATGTGAAAGCCTTCGGGCTTTCACATTGAACACTGCAGGGCATGATTTTTCATGCGGTATAGCAGCGCTATTTTCAGCGCTGTACCGCATGAAAAACGCCCCAGTGTGCAAGGGGTCTTAAGTTATTTTCTTCCAACCAGCACAACGGTGGGTAGTCAGGAGGGCGCTTTCACCTTGATCACCTATCATTTTCGACCTACTTACCTCCACTGTGCAGTTCGTTTTGCACAGTGTGGCCCTGAACTGTGAAGGGGGTCCCTCGGCGTCTCTCTTGGCTCCTCCCTGCAATTGTCAGTTAAAGCGACGCAGTCAAGAAGTGGGTAAATCTTCCGGGGCTTAAGTGGTTGATTATTATTATAGCCGCAAAGGGCGGGACCAACTCAATATTGAACCTAACGAACTAAGACTGGGATGCCATTAAAGTTCCTGTGCGTGTAAAGGCAGGCGTCCCAATACTTTTGGTAATATAGTACAGATCCGTTCCTTCCCACCCAGTTTTGGGCGTCAGTCTGACTATTGGACATCAGTCCACCAGTACCTCGGCTCCAGCTGGATCTTTTCTGACAACTCTTTTACACGCTTGTCTAAATTATAGTCGCTGTGCTTGTCAGGGTCCCCTCTGTGCAGCATTGTTAGATGAGTGATTAAATGCAGTTTTTTTTTGCTTATGAGACACAATGGCAACACTTAGACACAATTTATGGCAGGGTGTGAGTCGGAATGTGCTATGCAGTTTGCAGGTGGACCTGGTATCAATATAGATTTTTCTTGTTAAGTGCAACATAAGTAATGCATCAGTATATCCATTCCGGGTTATTTATTACCTCTCACTGAGATCACAGTACTCCCCTGGACAATGCCTTCTATCTGCCTTTCTGTTCAGAAACATGGCGCCATATTTGTTCAGGCATCATTCAGGGTCACTCTCTTATCTACTTCCTGGACCGAGACCAAGAGTCCTGAAAGCCCTGGTGCTTGTACAGGTCTTGCCTGAAGTCGACTGATGACAACCTCTCATCCTAGTTTGTGCTGGATACCACATAGGACTGACTGGACCAGTCGATGGTCGTGGGTGAGTGATTGTGTGGGCAAAGAGGAAGAGGTGCCTTCCAGTAAGTCGAGCCCAACAGTGAATGGTGGTGGTGGTGGTGGACCCTCTTGAGGGCTTGGGAAGTCAATGGAAATGAAAATAATTTGTTTCGCATTGACTTCAATGGCATGCAATACCGCATGCGGACAGAGGTGGGGGGGCGCTAGAGAGCCTCGGAAACGTCCGGAAAGGCCCGAGGACACCTCGGCTGACCTCGGCAAGCCTCGAAAAGACTTAGTACCCGAGATTTGCCGAGGTCAGCCGTGCTGTCCTCGGGCCTTCCCGTGCATTTCCGATCGGCGACGTTTGGCTCGGCTCAGCTCCGGCGCCCCACATGAGGCCAAAAACGGTACTGCACACTGCTTTGGCCTGAATTGTGCTTGTTTTGCGAGACAACACTCGCAAACTGACTTACAATTTTTTAAAATACACAGCGCTCGTATTGCGAAACGCTCGTTAACCACGTCACTCGCAATTGGAGGTTCCACTGTACAATGTATACATGCAGGATACATTGTATAACACATTGTATACATGCAGGATTCATTGTATAACACATTGTATACATGCAGGATACATTGTATAACACATTGTATACATGCAGGATACATTGTATAACACATTGTATACATGCAGGATACATTATACAACACATGCAGGGCTAGAGCCTGAGGATGGCATTTAATAATAAAAGGTGAAACTTTTCTGAAAAATGATGCTCTTGCCGTATTTTGTGACCTATTAGGAGGTTTTTTTTTAATGCAGACTTGGAAAGCAACTGAAATGTCTACTTCTGTGCTAATTACTATGTTATGCTATGTTTTGTCTTCATGCGATATGATATTCCAATACAAAGTGGTCACTGGATCCCTTCTCCTACACTGTGCAGTATTGGGAGAACTCGTCTCCCTGACATCCTAACGACTCGTATATCGGAGCCTCGCCACGACGTGGTTTAACCTCAGACTTTCCCTCAGATTATTGCAAGAAATGTGAATCGGCTTTGAAATGGATCCAGGTGGTGGTCCAGCTGCTGTTTACAGTCTATGGCTGAGCAAAGTGTCCAAACCATCAACCCGCGTTTAGAATCCTGTTCTGTTCTAAGGCTTTCCATTGGCTGTTAATATTTTCTCTTCCCGTTTCACCTTCGCTCTTTTTTCCGTAGTTCTCGTGGTGTTGCACGTACATGCCCCTGTGTACCCCCGGCTTTTTTAAAATTAAAAGAAAATGCGATTATCATTAAAAGTGAAAGAAAAAGAAAATCCCACATTTCGGGTTGTCCCCCAGAACAGCAATGGAGGAGAAATCTCCTCCATTGCTGGGCGGGCGGCCCGCGATTACGGTCGGCTAAGGCAGAACAAGGGGGGATGCCTTTGTAAACAAGGCATTCCCCTGTTCTGCCTAGTGACACGCCAGTGATCTACTGTTTCCTGTGATTGGGAGCAGTGATCAGTGACGTGTCACTGGTAGCTCCTCCCCCTAACAGTTAGAATCACTCCCTAGGACATACTTAACCACCTTCAACGCCACCTAGTGGTTAACCCCCTTCACTGCCAGTGTCATTTTTACAGTAATCAGTGCATTTTTATAGCACTGCTCGCTGTATAAATGTGAATGGTCCCAAAAATGTGTCAAAAGTGTCCGCCATAATGTCACAGTCCCGATAAAAATCGCCGCCATTACTAGTAAAAAAACTATCCCCTAGTTTGTAGACGCTATAACTTTTGCACAAAACAATCAATATACGCTTATTGCGTTTTTTTTTAACAAAAATATGTAGAAGAATATGTATCGGCCTAAACTGTGGAAAAAAATGGCATTTTTTTTTTTTTTAATGGGGATATTTATTATAGCAAAAAGTACAAAATAGTGCTTTTTTTTTTTTAAATTGTCGCTCTATTTTTGTTTATAACACAAACAAATAAAAACCGCAGAGGTGATCAAATACCAACAAAAGAAAGCTCTATTTGTGGGGAAAAAAACACGTAAATTTTGTTTGGGAGTCACGTCGCACGACCGCGCAATTGTCAGTTAAAGCAACACAGTGCCGAATCGCAAAAAGTGCTCTGGTCTTTAGCCAGCCAAATGGTCCGGGGCTGAAGTGGTTAACAAAATTTGAGGTTTCAGGAAATCCCTGCTAATAGTTATTATATCCACACCTCACTTTACATTACCATGAATAGTAAGTTATAGATGCAAAAATATATAAAAGTATAAGAAATTAAGCATACTTCCTGTATTTTATACCCATGGCTGTTTTACACAACAAAATTATTTCTGTAATAATAATGAAATTAAATAATAAGGACAAGATAAAAAACAGGCATTGGCAAATGTAGTGGTGGTTGGTGGTTAGTGGATAAATGGCCATATACACTGGTGGTAAGTGGGTAGGAGCCCATTAGGCTGGTGGGTAGTGGGAGAGATGCTCCCTTACACCAGGGTTCGGTGCAGGAGGACCCTCTAATGCTGGCAGTGGATGGAGAAGGACCCCCTTATATTTGTAGTCAGTGGCTAAAAAAACACTTTGGTGGTCAGTGGGTAAGGTGCCCCACAAGGAACCTCTCCACATTGGTGGTTGGTAGGAGAAAGGTCTCATTACTCTTTTGGTCAGTGGGAAGAGTCCTTTTTAATTTAGTGGCCAGTAGGAGAGGTGGCCCTTAGACTGGTGGTTGGTGGAGAAGGAACCTCTCCACATTGGTTGTCAGTGGGAGACGAGCCTCATTACACTGATGGTCAGTGAGAAGAGTCCTTCTTTAATGGTCAGTGGGAGAGGTGCCTCTTAGACTGGTCGTTGGCGGAGAAGAAACCTCTCCACATTGGTGGCCAGTTGGAGAAGGGCCTCATTACACTGATTGTCAGTGGGAAAAGTCCTTCTTACTTTAATGGTCAGTGGGAGAGGTGCCCCTTAGACTGGTGGTTGGCGGAGAAGAAACCTCTCCACATTGGTGGCCAGTTGGAGAAGGGCCTCATTACACAGATGTAATTACCACCAAAGTAAGAAGGACTTTTCCCACTGACCATCAGTGTAATGAGGCCCTTCTCCCACTGGCCACCAATGTGGAGAGGTTCATTCTCCACTAACCACCAGTCTAAGGGCCACCTCTCCTACTGACCACCAAAGTAAGAAGGATATGGCCGTCTGTATGCACGGCTTGGTAAACCAAGGACATCCTTCTTACTTACTACTTACTTACTGGTGGTCAGTAGGAGAGGTGGCCCTTAGACTGGTGGTTGGTGGAGAAGGAACCTTTTCACATTGGTGGCCAGTTGGAGAAAGGCCTCATTACACTGATGGTCAGTGGGACAAGTCCTTCTTACTTTGGTGGTCAGTGGGAGAGGTCCCTATTAGACTGATGTTCAGTGGAGAAAGAACCTCTTTCATTGGGGGAGAGTTCCCCATTAGACTGGTGATGGGGGGGACGGGGGGAATTGTTCATTGCTCAATGAACCCCTAGAAACCTCTGGAGGAACCCTGGTTGTGGAAGGCTTCTCTACATCCTTTGACCTAGCTCTTGTTTCTTGGTATACAGATGTACAAATTGGGGAATACATTGTAAATGTTTTGTTTGGTTTGGTTCTGTGTAGAAGGAGAAACGTTACTTAGAAATGGGAAGGAAGCTGACATTGGGCAATTTTTGCTTTGGGTGTTCCCTGTTACATTTTTATAGATATATATATAGACTAAAATGATATATGTGTAACCAGCACCCCGAATGTTTTTTCAACCACATAATTCAACGCCCTTGGAAAAAAAAAACAAGAGAAATAATAGGGTCTTATTTAGGACCCCCCTCAGCACTAGGAATTCAATACAAATTGGCTGATTTAGGCTCTAATTGGCTATTTTTTTACATTTCAGCTCTCAGTGGGGAACCCCGCTGACAGCTGATGAGTCATCAGTTGTTAAGGCCCCTTTTCGTCTGGCTTCCAAACTCGCTCCTTAACAACAAGTTTATTCTTCACAGAATTCATGAATCCGGTAGGTCATTTTTCGACCGGTCTGAATTTGAATCGTTTCGAAAATTTGTAATCCGTTAGAAAACGAATAAAACTCAATTCATTACTATTTCATTCAGAGATTCGGACACATCCGTATCTCCAAATAACCCAAGGTCAGAAATGTTAAAAAAATGCCCAAATCTGCCCGAATGGAGCTACAAGAAAAAGCTCCAGAACTTTTTTGAGCTTCAGGCGATTGGAGTGGAGATGTGAACCGTCTCCATAGAGAATCATTGATTGTTTTTTTTCTCCTCCAGCATTTTGGAGCTTCAAGCTATAAAGCGCTGAGGTGTGAATGGGGCCCCATTGTGCTAAAAAGAAAGTAGGATGAGTTGCATCGTTGGGCACTGTGTTCGGAATGCACAGATTAACACACACAGCTGGATTCAGAGACAGCGCCGCAACTTTAAGGCGGCGTAGCGTATCGTATTTACGCTACGCCACCTTAAGTCAGAGAGGCAAGTACTGTATTCACAAAGTACTTGCCTCCTAACTTACGGCGGCGTAGCGTAAATGGAGCCGGCGTAAGCGCATCTAATTCAAATTAGGATGAGGGGGCGTGTTTTATGTTAATGGGGGGTGACCCAACGTGATTGACGTTTTTTTTTACGACATGCGCCGTCCGTGTACATATCCCAGTGTGCATTGCTCCAAAGTACGCCGCAAGGACGTATTGGTTTCGAAACGAACGTAAATTATGTCCAGCCCCATTCACGGACGACTTACGCAAACGACGTACAATTTTCAAATTTCGACGCGGGAATGACGGCCATACTTAACATTGACTAGTCCAGCTATTTGATGGAATAACTTTACGCCTGAAAACGCCTTACGTAAACAACATATCTTTACTGCGACGGGCGCATGTACGTTAGTGAATAGGCGTATCTAGTCATTTACATATTTTACGCCGAACTCAACGGAAGTGACACCTAGCGGCCAGCCTAAATATTGCACCCTAAGATACGACGGCGCAGGCTGTCCTATCTTAGCTAGGTTTAAGTGTATCTCAGTTTAAAGAATACACTTAAATTTACGACGGCGCAGATTCCGAGTTACGTCGGCGTATCTACTGATACGCCGGCGTAACTCTCTCTGAATCTGGCCAACAGTGTGAATGAGCCCCTTTACGGCATTAACACTGGCCTGGTGTTCATTGTGTATTTAAGTCAAAATGTATTTCCTTGAAATGTGTTCACTCTCTGTGATTGGACACTCTCTGTGATTGGACTCTCTGTAAATGGATACTCTCTGTGATTGGATACTTGGATACTCTCTGTCCTAACAGCTCTAATCTGTGGGGTGTTTATGTAACGGCTCCTCTTGCCTTCCCTCCAAAACAATCGGCTAACGGGAGGTTATTCGTCTCTAAGACAAGGACCACTTCTGTGGCTGAGCGGCACACTCTGACCGCCTCCCCGGGGTAAACTCGCATACCCGCGTCAGCGTTTTTAAATATTATTGCAACACTTTTGTAATTTCCCGTGTGTCATGAGTCTGTCTTCGTCTTGTGAAGAAATGTGTTTTTGAGTGTTGCTGTGCTGATGGCAGTGATGTAACTATAATAAAAAAAACACCAAAAAAAAAAAAAGTAAATATTCTCTAAATCCATTCCTCATGTGTTCTTCTTCTTGGATCTCGGTGAGCTTTGTGAATTTCTTCCAGATCTGTGCAGTAATCCAGTGTGAGACTTCCTGTAATAAAGACCGCCCACTGCTGAACTCTCTCCTTGTGCAGGGGGACTGGTCTTGTCTCTGCCCCCACTTGTAGTTATCTGCAGGCAGCCTGTAGTGGGTGGAGCCTATTGGGCCCCTCCCATAGCTCTGCTCTCTCTCCTTCAGCAGGGAGGCTGGTCTTGTCTCCGCCCCCCTGTAGTTTTTTTGTAGGCAGCCTGTAGTGGGTGGAGTCTGCTGGGCCCCTCCCACGGCTTTGCTCTGGTCTTGTCTCTGTCCCTCCTGTAGTTTTCTGCAGGCAGCCTGTAGGGGGTGGAATCTGCTGGACCTCGCCCACAGCTCTGGTCTTGTCAGCCTGTAGTGGGTGGAGTCTGCTGTGTTCCTCCCACAGCTCTGCTCTTTCTTATTCTGCAGGTTGACTGGTCTCATCTCCGACCCCTCCTGTAGTTTTCTATATGCAACCTGTAGTGGGTAGAGCAGGGATATGCAATTAGCGGACCTCCAGCTGTTGCTGAACTACAAGTCCCATGAGGCATAGCAAGACTCTGACAGCCACAAGCATGACACCCAGAGGCAGAGGCATGATGGAACTTGTAGTTTTGCAACAGCTGGAGGTCCGCTAATTACATATCTCTGGGGTAGAGTCTGCTAGGCCCCTCCCACAGATCTGATCTTGTCTTGTCTCTGCCCCTCCTGTAGTTTTCTGCAGGCAGCCTGTAGTGGGTGGAATCTGATGGACCCCTCCTACAGCTCTGGTCTTGTCTCCGCCCCCTCCTGTAGTTTTCTGTAGGCAACCTGTAGTGGGTGGAGTCTGCTGAGCCCCTCCCACAGCTCTGCTCCCTCTCCCTGTGCAAGGTGACTGGTCTCCTCTCCACCCCCCTCCTGTAGTTTTTCAGGCAGCCTGTAGTGGGTGGAATCTGCTGGGCCCCTCCCACTGCTCTGCTCTTTCTCTGTATGCAGGGTGACTGGTCTCGTCTCCGCCCCCTCCTGTAGTTTTCTGTAGTGGGTGGAGTCTGGGCCCCTCCCACAGCCCTAGTCCTGTCTCATCCCCCGCTCTAGGTTTCTGCAGGCAGACTGTAGTGGGTGGTTTCTGGTCTTGTCTCCACCCCCTCCTGTAGTTTTGTGCTGGCAGCCTGTAGTAGGTGGAGTCTGCTGGGCCCCTCCCACCGCTCTGCTATCTCTCCTTGTGCAGGGAGACTGGTCTTGTCTCCGCCCCCCTCCTGTAGTTTTGTGCAGGCATTCTGTAGTGGGTGAGGCTTGCTTGTCCACACATTCTATTTCCAGCACAGTGATGATGTCACTGCTTTTACAAAGTGTTCATCAGTGCCACCTACCAGTCCATATCTGTACTGCTAAGCAGTGCCCATCAGTGCCACCTACCAGTGCCACCTACCAGTGTTCACCAGTGCCACCTACCAGTCCATATCAGTACTGCTAAGCAGTGCCCATCAGTGCCACCTATCAATGCCCACCAGTGCTGCCTATGAGTCACCTATCGGTGGCATTCAGTGCAGCTTATTAGTGCACATCAGTGAAGGAGAAAAATTACCTGTTTGCAAAATGTTATAACAAACTATGAAAATATGTTGTTGTTTTTTTCTTCAAAATCTTTGTTTTTTTTTTGTATGTTTAGCAAAAAAAAACAAAAACAAAACAAAGTGGTGATTTAAATACCACCAAAAAAAAAAAAAAGCTCTATTTGTGTGAAAAAAATTATAAATTATAAAAATGTCATATGGGTACAGTGTAGCATGACCGCGCAATTGTCATTCAAATTGGCCTGGGCAGGAAGGGGGTGAAAGTGCCCAGTAAGTTAAAATACTTAAAAAAAACAGTGGCAATTTATTTTTATTTTTTGGACTAAAGGTGGGCTTTAAATTAAACAAAGTGAATCCGAACCATTTATAGATTAGATTAGCGCTCCGGCCAGGAATAATGACGGTGGTGCCGACACTACAGAGCAAGGATCCTCAAACTACGGCCCTCCAGCTGTTGCGGAACTACACATCCCATGAGGCATTGTAAAACTCTGACATTCACAGACATAACAAAGCATGATGGGAATTGTAGTTCCCGAACAACTGGAGGGCTGTAGTTTGAAGACCCATGCTACAGAGGGTTCATTCTGGTTCCATTGATCCAAGCTTGACCAACGTTACAGTAAAAATTGCCAAACCTGGAATTCTTCTTTTTAAATATTTGTATCACTGGGGGGTGTTTTTGTTTTTGTTTTTTTATATTTTATATCTCTTTATTGTCCTCTTTTAGATCGTTGGATGCCGGGTGAGGCGGGAGCCGGAGGAGGCGACAGAACGATACACCCGATGGATCAACAGCCTGACTCCGGAGCAGCTTCAGACACAGGTGAGGCGTTTGAATGCGTTTCGTCGTCCTTCGGGCTGCGGGAACCTCGTCTGAGCGTCAGCTCTGTAGCCCCGGCCATGCGCACGCACCTTAGCGTGCCGCACAGCCAAGTTCATGAGCGGATCCTCTGAGCTCACACCCAGCCACGTCTCTATTGCAAAACTGTCAAATCTAAAATAGCTCATCCCTTCGGCTGTTTCCTCTGTGGAGAGAGACGTTCCGGCCTTTTTGCGTAACTCACCACGTGTTTCTTTTTTATGTTTTTCTTTTATTATTATTTATTTTTTGGGGTTGTTTCTTCTATTTATTTTTTTAAATTGTTTTTTTATTTATTTTTTTTTAATTGTTTTTTTATTTAGTTTTTTGGAGTTGTTTTTTTTATTATTTTTTTTGTTTTTTTGTTTTTTCTTTACCAGCTGCATGTGATTCATTTTTAAATGGCACAATAGGAAGATCGATGATCTATTGTACATACCAATTTTGGTTGATTACAGATCCTCCTCTTTTTTATTAACCACTTAACCTCTGGAAGATCCCCCCCCCCCTTTCCAGACCAGGCCACTGCCCCCCCCCCCCCCCCGTATGTATTTTTTTGCAGGTAGCCTGCACCGGGGGTGGAGCCTTGCTGAAAATTCCAAGCAATGTTTGGAATCTCATATTTAAAGTGGAGTTCCACCCAAAAATGAAACTTCCGCTTTTCGGAATCCTCCCCCTTCGGTGTCACATTTGGCACCTTTTAGGGGGGAGGGGGGGCAGATATAGGTATTTTGCTCCCGCTTCCGGGCATAGATACTTGAGCCACCCATGGCTATCTACTTCACGTCCTGCGCCTCCTCTGCCCCCACCCCGCTGTCTTCTAGGACAGTGTTTCTCAACTCCGGTCCTCAGGGCGCACCAACAGGTCATGTTTTCAGGATTTCCCTCAGATGAAACTGCTGTGGTAATTACTAAGGCAGTGAAACTGATACAATCACCTGTGCAAAATAATGGAAAGCCTGAAAACAAGACCTGTTGATGCGCCTTGAGGACTGGAGTTGAGAAACACTGTTCTAGGAGACATACAGGTCCCAGAAGACAGCAGGGACCAGTGGGATCGCGCAGCACGAGTCGCGCATGCACAGTAGGGAACCAGGCTGTGAAGCCACAAGGCTTTACTTCCTGATTCCCTTACTGAAGATGGTGGCGCCTCAACTCGAGAGCCGAGGGACAGATCGGCTTTGGGTGCCGACATCGCGGGTGCGCTGGACAGGTGTCCTTATTTTAAACGTCAGCAGTTGCAGTATTTGTAACTACTGACTTAAAAAAAAAAAAAAAAAGATTGTCTTAACTTAAAAGTGACCCAAAACGTTTTTTTTAAAAGGACAGTGTCAAAATAAAAATAAAAAGTAAAATAAATAAGAAAAAAAAATGAAAGCGCCCGTCCTGAAGCGAATGCATACGTGAGCAGCGCCCGCATATGAAAACTGTGTTCAAACCACACATGTGAGGTATCGCCGCGATCGGTGAAAGGATCAATTCTAGCCCTAGACCTTCCCTGTAACTCAAAACTGGTAACTTGTAGAAATTTTTAAACGTTGCCTATTGAGATTTTAAGGGTAAAAGTTTGTCGCCATTCCAAGAGCGGGCGCTATTTTGAAGCGTGACATGTTGGGTATCAATTTACTCGGCGTAACATCATCTTTCACTATATAAAAATTGGGCTAACTTTACTGTTGTCTTATTTTTTTTTATTTAAAAAAATGTGCGCTTGTAAGACCGCTGCACAAATACGGTGTGACAGAAAGTATTGCAGCGACCGCCATTTTATTCTCTAGGGTGTTAGAAAAAAAATATTTAATGTTTGGGGGTTTCTAAGTAATTTTATAGCAAAAACAAAAAGGATTTTAACTTGTAAACACCGATAGGTAGATTCAGAGAGAAGTGCCTAAACTTGCGGCGGCGTAGCTTAGCGTGTTTAGGCTACCCCGCCGTAAGTTAGCTAGGCAAGTACATGATTCTCAATGTACTTGCCTGCTATGTTACGGCGGCGTAGCCTAAAGCGGGCGGGCGTAAGGGCGCCGAATTCAAATGTGTGGAAAGGGGGCGTCTTTAATGCTAATAAGGCTTGACCTTACGTTTTTGCCGTTTTTTCTTTTACTGCGCATGCGCCGGGCGCCTACATTTCCCAGTGTGCATTGCGGCTAAGTACGCCGTATGGGCCTATTGATTTAGACGTGGACGTAAACGACGTAAATCCCGATTCGCGGACGACTTACGCAAACAACGTAAAAATTTTGAATTTCGCGGCGGAAACGGCGGCCATACTTGACATTACTGTTCCACTAGGGCCTAGCTCTAACTTTACGCGGCCTATCTCTTACGCAAACGGCGTAAAAGTACTGCGTCGGCCGGGCGTACGTTTGTGAATCGGCGTATCCCCTCATTTACATATTCTACGCCGACCGCAATGGAAGCGCCACCTAGCGGCCATCTAAAATATTGCAACCTAAGATAGGACGGCGCAAGCCATCGTATCTTAGATATGTTTAAGCGTATCTCTGTTTGAGCATACACTTAAACATAGGTCGGCGTAGATTCTGAGTTAGGTCGGCTTATCTACTGATAAGTCGGCCTAACTCTACCTGAATCTACCTACGAGTCTGAAAAATTCTGTGTAGGCCCGGTCCTCAAGTGGTTAAGCTTGTGGCCGGTAATATTTCTTGACTGTGTAAGTATATAAATCCCTCCTTTAGATGTTCTGTGCCGACGTGTAATTTATGGGCATTTTCTTTGACGCGCTCGTAAAACAGATTATTTTCTGCACTGAATTCTCTTACAAATTTGTCATCGTTTTCCACCAAAGTCATTGTGATCCCGGGACATGCAACCCTACCGATCGCTAACCCGGCCGCTGCCACCCCCATTAAAGGGCGCCCCCCGGATTAAGTGTTCCAGGTTATGGACAGGTGCAGCTTTTGCGTTGCGGATTTCGGCCCTTTGAAGCTGCTGCTTGTAAGTCTTGTACTGAGCGGGAAAAAGACCTGAGCATGTGTTCCCGTCACTCTGCAAGAAGAATGTTTATTAGGACCCATCGGCCCATTAAGACGCTGAGGATTGATGGAAGTGAGATTTCAGGATGGCCGGTAGACAGACCATGTCAGATTTTATTTATTTTTTCCTTTATCCGGTCGGTCTTGGATTAATAGTGGAGCCCTTGTGCCGGGGTCGGGGTTACCTCATCCTGAATGTATGTATGTGCTGGATGGAAAGGGAGCCATATGAAAAACCTATAGGAATGTAATGTCATTTAACCTCTTCAATACTGGGCACTGTTACCCCCTTCCTGCCCAGGTTTATTTTCAGCTTTTAGCGCTGTCACTCTTTGAATGACAATTGCGCGGTCATAGAAGTGCCGTATCACGCGTATATATGCATGATCCTGCGCAGTGCGGCCGCCCTGTTGCAGTAAAACTGCTATAGATTTGTCGGAAAGTGGTTTAGCAGGAGATTGTGATTAAGTTGGGGGGGGGGGAGGGGCTGACGACAGTGATGTACAGGGGGGACTGTTTCGTGAAGGGGGACTGTGGTCACTGGTATAAAGGGGGAGCCGTGATGTTAAGGAGGGGGTTGTGATATGAAGAGGGGAGGGGCTGAGGACAGTGATGTAAGTGGGGACTATGATGTAAAGGGGGGGTTGTGATGTACAGGGGGGACTGTGATATAAATGAGGGCTGTGATGTAAAGGGGGACTGTGATGTAAGTGAGGACTGTAATGTACTTGGGGACTGTGATGTAAAGGGGGGGGGGGGTGTGATGTACAGGTGGTACTGTGATTTAAAAATGAGGGCTGTGATGTAAAGGGGGGTGTGATGTAAAGGGGGGGGGGTGATGTACTGGGGGGACTGTGATGTGAAGTGGGGGGGGGGGTGTGATGTACAGGGGAGACTGTGATGTACAGGGGAGACTGTGATGTAAAAGGGGGGGGTGTGATGTAAAGGGGGGTGTGATGTACTGGGGGGACTGTGATGTACTGGGGGACTGTGATGTAAAGGGGGGGTTGTGATGTACAGGGGGACTGTGATGTAAAGGGGGACTGTGATGTACAGGGGGGACTGTGATGTAAAAGGGGGGGGTGTGATGTACAGAGGGGACTGTGATGTAAAAGGGGGGGGGGTGTGATGTACAGGGGGGACTGTGATGTAAAAGGGGGAGGTGTGATGTACAGGGGGGACTGTGATGTAAAGGGGGGGTGTGTGATGTACAGGGGGGGGCTGTGATGTAAAGGGGGGGGTGTAATGTACTGGGGGGACTGTGATGTAAAGGGGGGGTGTGATGTACTGGGGGGACTGTGATGTAAAAGGGGGGGTGTGATGTACAGGGGGGACTGTGATGTAAAAGGGGGGGGTGTGATGTACAGGGGGGACTGTGATGTAAAAGGGGGAGGTGTGATGTACAGGGGGGACTGTGATGTAAAGGGGGGGTGTGTGATGTACAGGGGGGGATTGTGATGTAAAGGGGGGGGGGGGGTAATGTACAGGGGGCACTGTGATGTAAAGGGGAGGTGTGATGTACTGGGGGATTGTGATGTACTGGGGGGGGGGGCTGTGATGTAAAAGGGGGTGTGATGTACTGGGGGGACTGTGATGTAAAAGGGGGTGTGATGTACTGGGGGGACTGTGATGTGAAGGGGGGACTGTGATGTAAAAGGGGGGACTGTGATGTGAAGGGGGGACTGTGATATAAATGAGGGCTGCAATGTTTTCTAGTGCAAACATGAGATTCGGACAGAAGAACGTTTCACAATCATGGATTTTAGCTCTATAGAAATAGATGGTGTTGGTGGCTCTCCATCCTCTGCACTTCCCTCCATCTTCTATAAAAGTGAATGGCGTATTTCGCTCTGTAAGAATCGGAAGCACTCGGGATTTCCTGTGACTGTTACTGGAATTTACAGCATCAGAATGAAAACAAACTTTCACTGCCCCCCCTCCCCCTCCCCCCACCGGAGGAGGACCATCCAATATACAGTACAGAAAAGGTGGTGATCATTTACAAGGGGGAAGATCTGTAATCACTTCATCATATGAGAATTGTCATCAGAAAACACATTTATTATATTATTCTGTATATTTGGTATTTAATAATACGGACCTTTTTTGCAGAAGTCTACATAAATACATTTCTGATGCACCTGATAAGCTCCTCCCTTTCCC
This sequence comes from Rana temporaria, assembly GCF_905171775.1. Taxonomy (NCBI): domain Eukaryota; kingdom Metazoa; phylum Chordata; class Amphibia; order Anura; family Ranidae; genus Rana; species Rana temporaria. The sequence goes on along the minus strand of NC_053500.1, from coordinate 143,737,595 downwards.
TTTATCAGTAAATAGCTGTCCTCAATCTCCAGTCCAGTGACTTTGCCTTGGCTGAGATGATGTCATCAGTCTGCTGCAGGCAGGAGGAAGTGTGTCTTCAGTCCCCCCCCCCCCCCCCCCTGCAAGTGATTAGACTGCAACTTTGTATCAAGTTGTCAAAGCAAGGTCCATAAAGACATGGATGAGCGGGTTTGAGGTAGAGGAACATGACTGGCCTGCACAGAGTCCTGACCTCAACCTGATAGAACACATTTGGGATAAATTAGAGATTAGAGACTGCGAGCCAGGACTTCTCCTCCAACATCAGTGCCTGACCTCACAAATGCTCTTCTGGAAGAACGGTCAAACATTCCCATAGACACCCTCCTAAACCTTGTGGACGGCCTTCCCAGAAGAGGTGAAGCTGTTATAGCTGCAAAGGGCGGGGCCAACTCAACATTGAACCCTCCGGACTAAGACTGGGAGGCCATTAAAGCTCATGTGCGTGTAAAGGCCGGCGTCCCAATACTTTTGACAATATAGTCTCTGTTCCTTGGAAGGACATGTAATGCAGAGTTTGGATCTTGACAACTTCCCGGGTGTCAGCGCCGCATGCCAATGTAACCAGGCTGATCTCCTGCCGCCTATAGTATATTATAATTCCGCACTGGCGAGGGCATAATCGCTGCCCACTTTATTGCTGGCCTGCAAACTGGTTCATCGACTTTTTCTCTCTCACACTTCTTGCTGCCCAACCTCCCCAAAGTTGCAGCTTTCTCTCGTTATCCTCATCCCGGGCCCGGGGGGGGGGGGGGGGGTGTTGGGTTAGAGAGGTCTCCTCGGATGGGCATGGTGCCAACGCTGAGCTGGAGGAGATTTTGGCAAAAACAATCTCTGCTTAGCCTGGAGCCATGCCAGCGGTGAGCAGTTTTAACCACTGCCGTGCTAAGAGGCCGGCGCTCCGGCACGATGGAATCTGTAGCGGGCTCGTCAGTCAGCGCTCAGATTATTATGCGGATATATGGGGGGATGGGGGGGGGGTTTTGGCGTATGGATGATGACTGACCCCCTTTAACGTGCGGATAATTGGCTCTGTTTTCCTTCCCGGATCCGTCACTCGGGTAACAATTGTCGTGTTTCTTTTTTTGTTAAATATTAGTGACTGGTGCAAGTGTTACATTTTTTTTTTTAAGGGTTCCATTTTGGTGAATCACAAAAACCACGAAGATTCACATCATTTTTGGGCGAAATTACTAAGGTTTGAGCTTTTCTGGGGGAAAAATTGATTAAAATGTAGGCGCCGCTTCTTCCTCCCCGACACTTCTAAAGGGGAAAGTATTGTATCATTTTATCGTGAGAACATTTGCAAAAAGATTTATTTATTTTCTTTTCAACAGTTAAAGCGGAACTTCCGTAATTTTTTTCATCTTTCCATCTATTAAATCTTCTGCCCTTGTTGTTTTAACCACTTCAGCCCCTGGACCATTTGGCCGGCCAAAGACCGGGCCACTTTTTGCGATTCGGCACTGCGTCGCTTTAACTGACGATTGCGCGGTCGTGCGACGTGGCTCCCAAACAAAATTGACGTCCCTTTTTTATTTTTTTTCCACAAATAGAGCTTTCTTTTGGTGGTATTTGATCACCTCTGCGGTTTTTATTTTTATGCGCTATAAACAAAAATAGAGCGACAATTTTGAAAAAAAGAAAGAAATATTTTTTACTTTTTGCTACAATAAATATCCCCCAAAAATATATATATAAAAAAACAAAACATTTTTTTCCCTCCAGTTTAGGCCGATACGTATTCTTCTACAAATTTTTGGTAAAAAAAAACAATCGCAATAAGCGTTTATTGACTGGTTTGCACAAAAGTTATAGCGTCTACAAAACAGGGGATATTTTTATGGCATTTTTATTAATATTTTTTTTTTACTAGTAATGGCGGCGATCCGCAATTTTTATTGTGACTGCGACATTATGGCGGACACATCGGACAATTTTGACACCATTTTGGGAAACATTGTAATTTTTACACATCGATCGGTGCTATAAAAATGCACTGGTTACTATGTAAATGACACTGGCAGGGAAGGGGTTAACCTGAAGGGGTTAAGTGTGTCCTAGGAAGTGATTCTAACTGTTAGGGGGCGTGGCTTGCCGTGACATCTCCCCGTTCTTCAGCTCTGTGACCCGATTGCGGGACACCAGCGGACATTGAGTCCGTGGGGGCACGGTCACGGAGCTCGCGACAGGGTGGACCACATGCCCGGCAAATTAAAGGGGACGTGTATATATGCCCATTTGCCCAGCTGTGCCATTCTGTTGACGTAAAAGTGTTTTTTTTCTGCCAGTAAATCCCTTATACAGCCCAATTCCTGTTTCCTTATACAGCCCACTTCCTTTTTCCTTATACAGCCCACTTCCTGTTTCCTTATACAGCCCACTTCCTGTTTCCTTATACAGCCCACTTCCTGTTTCCTTATACAGCCCACTTCCTGTTTCCTTATACAGCCCACTTCCTGTTTCCTTATACAGCCCACTTCCTGTTTCTTGTCTGGTCATTAGCCTAGGCTGATGATATCATGCACAGCTCTCTTTCTCTCTCCTGAGAGTTTGCTAGGAAGGGAGGGGTGAGTCGTAAGAGGGCCAATGAGAGCTGCAGAGCTGGAGGGGTGTCTGTGTAAATCCAGGAAGTGAACAGGCAGCAGCTTCACCTGCCCACAGTTAAAATGGCTGCCGCCAGACTCAGTGGAGGGAGATTTCTGCAGCATATTTGGCAAGTACAGAATCGCAGTATATATAAAATCATATGCAAAGTGGTTGGAGGGAAGCTTCAGAATGGCAAAGATGATTTTATTATAAATGATGTGAGCGGACTGCAGTTCCTCTTTAACCAATTCATTACCCAGCCATAGTCATATGACGTTCACAGAGGGGATCTCCCATCCCGGGTGGACGTCATATGACGTCCTGGGCTTTGTGGGGTCATATCTGAATGATGGGGGCAGCTAGAGGTATCATTCAGATATCCTTCTCTTCTGCCAGCGATTCTGCGCACGATGAGAACGATCATAGTAGCAGTTTCACCACTTGATCATTCTCATAGGCGACAGGGGGGGGGGGGGGGACACCCCCCCCCCTCCACCGCTATCCAGTGCTTCTCCGGGCTCTCCCGTCCCATCGGGGCCCAGTGCTTCTCCGGGCTCTCCCGTGCCATCGGGGCCCAGTGCTTCTCCGGGCTCTCCCGTGCCATCGGGGCCCAGTGCTTCTCCGGGCTCTCCCGTGCCATCGGGGCCCAGAGAATGAATCGGCCGGCGTTGCATGAGGATCATAGAGATTTCTGGTGACCAGATGATCACCAGTCATCTCTATGACCGTCGGCGGCCCGGGCGCGACATTATGACGTCACGCCCGGGTACCCGGACGTAAACAAAGCCGCGATTGTGGCAAGTAAGCATGAGATCGTAATTAATTTTTTTCTCTCTCATGCTTTCCAGCCTGGAGGAGAGATGTGGGGTCTTATTGACCCGGTATCGCTCCATAAAGAGGACCTGTCACACTGATTCCTATTACAAGGGATGTTTACATTCCTTGTAATAGGAATAAAAGTGATCAAAAAAAATGTTCTAGCAAAAGAATGATGATTTGTACATGGGGGAGAGAAGTGCCAGAATAGGCCCCCTGGTATGGAAGTGGTTAAAGATGACTAAAATAGGAAACATAAACTGTATGTGGTCACATTCATGCTCGTTGTGCTGTGGGGGGATTTTTTTTATTTTTTTTTACATGATAGATTTAGTGATAAGTGTCGGGTGAAGTAATGATCGGGTTACACAGAGGTTATCTCGCTGTTTGAGCGGCCATTGATTTCCTATTAAAGTCAGACTGAGAAAACATTCTTATCGCTTCCTCTTGTTTATTCAGATGAAGACCGGCTACTTTATAATTGACATTCTCTGGAGGACAAAACTTTTCCAGTCTGATTTCTGCTTTGCTTGTTTATCTGATCGATATATAAAGCTGAACTTTTATTGCTTTCCCTGGTTCCTCCCATCTTTCTTTATCTTATTGAAATTTTAAATAAAACCATGTTCATCACATTTCCTTATTGTAGACCCAGTGCCATCATTGCTTGGTGTCTGTGCTTCTCTATCAGGCAGATCGTGGCTGGTAGGAGGGATCGGCAGCAGGGCCGGATCTTGGGGGGTGCTGGGGAGGGCTTTACCCCCCCCCCCCCGCAGATTTTTGTTGTGCCCCCCCCCATCTAAGTTTCTAAGACCGGTTGACCCCCCACCCCTTCACCCTCTGCAGCAATGCTGGCAGCACTCATACGTCTATTTCCCAAAGACAACCTCTGGATATGACGCTGAGCATGTGACCTCAACTTCTTTGGTGGACCATGGCGAGGCCTGTTCTGAGGGGAACCCGTCCTGTTATACCGCTGGATGGTCTTGGCCACCGTGCTGCAGATCAGTTTCAGGGTCTTGCCAATCTTCTAAGGTCTCGTACACACGATAGGTTAAACAGAGTACAACGGTCTGATGGACCGTTTTCATCGGTCAAAACCGATCGTGTGTGGGCCCCATAGGTTATTTAACCATCGGTTAAAAAAAAGCCAACTTGCTTTAAATTTAACCGATGGATTCCTAACCGATAGGTCAAAACCGATCGTTAGTAGGCACGACCATCGGTTAAAAATCCACGCATGCTCAGAATCAAGTTGAATTTCGTTTTTTTCAGCACATCGTTGTATTTTACGTCACCGCGTTCTGACACCATCGTTTTTTTAACCATAGGTGTGTAGGCGCGACGGACCATCAGTTAGCTTAAGTGGTTAACAGATGAAAACGGTCCATCAGACCGTTCTCATCGGATGGACTGATCGTGTGTACGCGGCTTTATAGCCAAGGCCAGGCTTGCTCAACCTCTTCAGTTGCAGAACTACAAGTCCCATGAGGCTTTGCAAGGCTGACAATTACAGGCATGACACCCAAATGCAGAGGCATGATGGGACTTGTAGTTCAGCAACAACTGGAGGGCCACAGGTTGAACACCCATGACCTAGACCATCTTTATGTAGAGCGGCAATTCTTTTTTTTTTTTCAGATCCTCAGAGAGTTCTTTGCCATGAGGCGCCATGTTGATCTTCCAGTGACCAGTATGAGAGAGTGAGAGCGATAACACCAAATTTAACACACCTGCTCCCCATTCACACCTGAGACCTTGTAACACTAACGATTTACATAACTCCGGTGGGGAGGGAAAATGGCTAATTGGACCCAATATGGACATTTTCACTTAGGGGTGCCCTCACTTTTGTTGCCAGCGGTTTAGACATGAATGGCTGTGTGTTGAGATATTTAGAGGGGACGGCAAATTTACACTGTTATACAAGCTGTACACTCACTACACAACATCGTAGGAAAGTGTCATTTCTTCAGTGTTGTCACATGAAAAGATACAAGAAAAGATTTACAAAAATGTGAGGGGTGTACAAATTTTTGTGAGATGCTGTGTGTGTATTTATGTACCGTATATACTCGAGTATAAGCCGAGTTTTTCAGCAAATTTTTTTTGGAGCAGGGAGCACTAATTTTTCAAACCGGGTATCCCTTCCATAGACTCCCATGTTGAACTTCAGTCTAGTCATGGGCACAGTGAGGTATGCACATGGACACAGTGAGGCATGCAGATGGATACCCTAGGCTTATACTCGAGTCAATAAGTTTTCCCATTTTTTTGTGGTAAAATTCGGTGCCTCGGCTTATATTCGAATATATATATATATATATATATATATATATATATATATATATCTTGTGTAGCCTTTGTATAAATTATATATTTTTTATATTTGATACTTTTTTTCCATGAAAGTGAAGTTCTCCTTTAAGGCTGCACTTTATTGGGCAACTGATGGGCTGAAATTCCGATTCTTACAAATGCCTATTTACTGATTTACAGACTTTCTGAATACAAAGTATACAATGTATCGGAATGTTTGTGTGGCCAGCAGTGTTGAAGGTAACATTGTAACATTATCACTTCACGGTTATTTGTTCTATCAGAGGTTTTGCTCTTTCCATTTCGCACATCTTGTTATTTCCACCATTGGATTGTATAAAAAAATAAGTCAAACTCTGTGAATTAGGAAGCTGTAGGAAGGATTCCGGTAAGTTGTGACACTTCCATCACTCCGGAGCGTATTGTACACAAGCCGCGCATAGAGGGCCATTGTCCCCGTCACCAGCATTGCCATTAGGTGACCTTTACGTAAAATCTTATAAAGAAGCTGATTACCTGCATTCTCCGGACTTAGATGAAATCCTGTCAGGATTCCGAGGCCTTGCCTTACCGGTTGTGCAGCCATGACACTTCGCTGTCACCTGTAAAAACACTGAGATGTTTGAAATATTTCATTGTCATTTCTGCGCACACACAAAGGCGGCAGTCACCCGGAATGGGCACATGTGTCCAGAGTGTTGCCTTTTACCAGATTGACGTCTGTCTGTAGATTTCTTAGTAGGTGTGACTTTCTGTCATTACCCCGGGAACCTGTCCCTACAATTAAAGTACAACCATTCACTAAAATCTCCTCAGCTTTAAGTCCCTGGTGCCCAACCTGTGGCCCAGAGGTCCCTTGGCACGTTGTGTGTGGCCCTCAGAGCCCCGGCAGACACTGATCTGTGTTTCTCTTATGCTTGGTTTAAGTCTGATTTCTAGCAGCCTCATGTAACATTTCTCCAGTTTAAGACAGTCTCTTGAAGCATATCCCCAGTCTCCAATGACTCCTGTAGCATGTTTAAAGTCTCTGACAGTCTCCTACCTACAGCATGCTGACAGTCTCTGACCATCTCCTCTATCATGTCTGCAGTCTCTGACCATCTCCTGTATCATGTCTGCAGTCTCTGACCATCTCCTGTATCATGTCTGCAGTCTCTGACCCTCTCCTGTATCATGTCTGCAGTCTCTGACCATCTCCTGTATCATGTCTGCAGTCTCTGACCATCTCCTGTATCATGTCTGCAGTCTCTGACCATCTCCTGTATCATGTCTGCAGTCTCTGACCATCTCCTGTATCATGTCTGCAGTCTCTGACCATCTCCTGTATCATGTCTGCAGTCTCTGACCATCTCCTGTATCATGTCTGCAGTCTCTGACCATCTCCTGTATCAGGTCTGCAGTCTCTGACCATCTCCTGTATCAGGTCTGCAGTCTCTGACCATCTCCTGCATCATGTCTGCAGTCTCTGACCATCTCCTGCATCATGTCTGCAGTCTCTGACCATCTCCTGTATCATGTCTGCTGTCTCTGACCATCTCCTGTATCATGTCTGCTGTCTCTGACCATCTCCTGTATCATGTCTGCAGTCTCTGACCATCTACTGTATCATGTCTGCAGTCTCTGACCATCTACTGTATCATGTCGGCAGTCTCTGACCATGACACCGGTGGACATCGAGTCACGAAGCTTGCGGCAGCGGGCGTGTGCCCACACGGCAGCAAATTTAAAGGGACGTACCTGTACGCCCATTTGCCTGTCCATGCCATTCTGCCAATGTAAAAGCGCGTGCGGCGGTGGTCGGCAAATGGTTAATAAACAAGGTTGTGTCTTTTTTCTTTTTATATATTTTTAGCTCCTGCGCTCACAACTAACATCTGACTTCCATCCTTCATTGTGAAACGTGACTTTTCTCCCACCTGGACATTTGTTTCCGATTTTCCACACTTCCTTCTTCCCTTCCCGTCTCCATGCTTTTTACAGGCGTTTTACTTAAATTAATATCCGCAGTAAAAGCCTGCAGCCCGCCGTGAGGTCAGCCCATAGCAGAGTTACTTAATATATCGTCTCCTAAGACTGGACTTATGTAGCGGCCTCCGTCAGACGAAGATGTATTAGCATCAGGAAATGAAAACGGCGCACGGAGGTCTGGGCAATCTCCACCATACCTCTTAGATTGTAAGCTCTGAGGAGCAGGGCCCTCCGATTCCTCCTGTATTAAAGTCTATTGGGTTTGTACTGTCTACCCTCAAGTTGTAAAGCGCTGCGTAAAATGTTGGCGCTATATAACTCCTGTATAATAATAATAATCATCATACAAGGGAATAAACTTGTTGAGAGCTTCCAATACAGGGCTGCTGTTAGAAACCACGGGCCCCATACAGCCTATTTTGCAGGCACCCCTGGCCAAAAGTGACTGAGGACATAGATTTATCAGTCTTTTTCTCTGCAGCACAGATAAATGAATGGGAAACGCTATGAGGCTTCCTGCTGTGCTTCAGTGATTAATGGACACAGGAGTGATTGTTACTGATCGCTCACTGTATTCATTCAGGAAGGGGCCAGTAAATTACATATTTACCAGCCCCTTTCGCCGCTTCCTATCCTGAAACATCGCCCTGTATGCTTGCAGCAGCTGCCGGCCGTAGAGGAGAGGAGGGAAGCCAGAAGCGCTGTGGGGGGGGCACACAGGGGGGCTCGGACGGCAGATGAAAAGGGTGAATGTCCTAGGTCCTAGGACCAAACCCTCTGCTGTGCAGCCGGAGGGAGAAAGAGGAGGGGAAGCTGGCAGTGCTGCAGGAGGAGGCAGAAGAGGATCGGTGTGCGGCCCCAATCCTTAACAACCGGTAATTTATGGCTTTTTTTTACATTTCAGCTGTCAGTGGGGGAATCTCACCGACAGCTGAAAGTATCTGATGCAGGTATTGGAGCATTTGCACGAGTACCAAAACTTAAGCAGAGGTTCACCTGAAATTGTTTTTTTAAAAGCCAGCAGCTACAAATTCAGCAGCTGCTGACTTTTAAAAAATGGACACTAGCCTGTCCAGGTCGCCCGCTCGGCTCTCGGCTTCCCCCGCTGCCATCCTTGGTGAGGGAATCGGGAAGTGAAGCGCTGCGGCCTCACTGCCCGGTTCAATACTGTGCATGCGCGAGACGTGCTGCGCCGTTCCCACTGGTCCCCGCTGTATTCTGGGAGCTGAGCGGAGGGGCGGGACTCCCGCGGGAGTCTATATCAGGAAGTGGTGCAAATACCTGTTTTATACATGTGACACCGGAGGGGGGGGATTCCGAAAAGCGGAGGTTCACTTTTGGGTGAACCTCCGCGGCTACTTTGAAGAACCTAGAATATGACATATATTTTCAGTTGTTTCACACTTTTTTGTTATGTATAATTCCACATGTGTTACATTCATAGTTTTGATGCCTTCAGTGTGAATCTACAATGTTCATAGTCATGAAAATAAAGAAAACTCTTTGAATGAGAAGGGGTGTCCAAACTTTTGGTCTGTACTGTATATATATCTTTTGATAACCACTACTTGATCTTTGGTGAAGCAGCGACCCGTTCAAAAGTCCCACTTAGAGGAAAGCAATATCTTGAGTGATTCATTTTGTAATTAAGGGATGTGGGTTGGCTGACTTCACATGCCAAAAAAGAAACAACCACCCATTATATATCTTCAGCAACAATAGACCCCCCTCCAGCATAAATATATCTTCTAGCAACAATAGACCCCTCACTCAACAGTAGACCTCCTGCCCCAGCAACTATAGACCATTCCCCCCAACAATAATAGACACCTTCCTTAACAGTAGACCCCCCCAGCAGCAATAGATCCCCCACCAGCAACAACAGACCATCCCAACTATAGACCCCTTCCTGCGACAATAGATCCCCCAGCAACTAGCATCAATAGATCCTCCAGAATATCTCAGCAACCCTTGCCATTACATACATGGAACTGCATTCCCGCTGAAAAAAGCCTTGAGGCTTATTTACTCAATAAAACTTTGTAACTTACTTGTTTTTTTGTCAAAGCCTAATTAAACAAGCTGTTAGAAGCTGATTGGCTACCAAGCACAGCTGCACCAGATTTAGCATTTTCCTGTTGTAGAAAATCTACCTCTATGTGTTAAAGTGATATTAAAGGCACAAATAATAAAAAAATTTAATAAAAAGAGCAAATTTGTTATACTTCGATGCTCTGTATGGTGGTTTTGCGCAGAGAAGCCCCGATCCTCCTCTTCTCGGGTCCCCCACTGGCGCTCCTGGCCCCTCCCTCCTGTCAAGTGCCCCCAGAGCAAGCAGCGTACAATGGGGGCACCCAAGGCATGCTCCCAAGCTGCTGCTCTGCATGTCTATTCAGTCACAGAGCCGCAGCTCGGCCCCACCCCCTCTCTCTCCTCATTGGCTCGCTGGCTATGATTGTCTCAGCCAATAAGGAGGGAGATTTCCCAGGAAAACTGAGACACTCGTGCATATCGCTGGATCGCTATGCAGTTAAGGGTGAGTATTTGGGGGACTGGGGGGGGGGGGGATGCTGCACACAGGTTTTATTACCTTCATGCATAGAATGTATAAAGTAAATAAAAAAAACTTCAGCCTGTAGAATCACTTTGTCCAATGAGGTGCATATTCTTGACATCTGAGAGGGTTATCATATAACTTCCTGAGCTCCAATGTTGCTCACGGTGCTCTAAGTTCCTTCAAGAGAAGAGACGTTGCTACTGCTATGCCCGCCCCTTCCTTCTGCCCATTCACAGAAGCCTTTGTATTATGTGAACTCATTCTCAAAATGCAAAGGCTTCTGTGTATGGGCAGCAGAAGGGAGGGGCGGGCATAGCTGCTGTGTGTGTTTCTCTCTTCTCCAGGGAGTGCAATAAACCTGTCACATATAAGTAATATAGATAAGTCCCGGAGGTGACATCCACCGAACTGAACCCAACTCCTAGTGTGCCTGCACTTTTAAGTTGTTGAATTCCTGGAATTTAGCTTTAAAGAGGAATCTAGAAAAAGCTCCGGATCCAAATTCTAAAGGAAAGACATTCCAGCACTGTGCTGGGTTGCATTCTTGTAGATTTTGGGATACTAGGCTTTTTCGGGAATCCAAAGGACGACCTAGTGATGTCACTGTTGCCAGGCAAGATTGCCAACCGTAATGTGTTTTTTAAGATTTCATGTTTGTTTTTTAATGCCGTATTTAATAAATAGCGTGGGGTGCTGCAACATAAGCAGACTTTGTATTTTAGTGCAAGGTCCTCTTTAGAAGAAAAAAAGAGAAAGTGCTCCCTCGCTTCCCCCGCATGGTCGCACTTCGTAACTTCCACTCCAAACGAGCTGCTGTTCATAATGGAAATAGGAAATTACTTTGGCCTGATTTACGGAGGCGTACGAGTGCCTCGTCCTTTCTTTTTTCCTGCCGTGTTTTTTTTTTTTTTTTTTAATAAAGAATGTCATGTTTATTTAATTTTCATACTGCAAACTTCACCGTTAGTAGAGCTTCTGTTTCTTGTTTTAGAGTTATGAAGTAGAGAAAAATAAAACTGGAAAGCAGATGCAAATTGTGAAAAGAAAATATTAAAATAGAATTTCTTAATTTTCCAAAAAATTTCAAGTTCAAAAAGCTTGCCATGCCTCTTACTAAATACCTTGGACCGTCTGCTTTCCAAAATAGGATAATTTGGGGGGGGGGGGGGGGGGGGTATTTGTACCGTCTTGGCATTTTAGGGCCTCAAGAATTGAGGCCACCAGTACATCAAGATTGATAAATTTTCATATATATCACATAGTTTGTAGCAGTGGCATCACCTGGTGCGGTAAAACATGGTGTCACCCAGCCCCCTCAAGATTTTTTTTCCCCATATAATACAGTGACATGAACAGAAAAGGAGGGGATATCTCCTCAGTGGGGACAGAGCAATATATATATATAAAGACTTTCACTTCTCCATGGAATGGTAGGAGATATCAGTACATAGAGCCCCAGTCTGAGCCCCCTGCCCCCTCATGAGGTACCTGATCCCCCCCTTACCCAAGGATGGCGGGCAGCAGCCTCTGGCACCTCTCCCGCCTCATGTCTCCTCCGGCTCCTCTCCCGTCTCATGTCTCCTCCGGCTCCTCTCCCGCCTCATGTCTCCTCGGGCCTCATGTCTCCTCCGGCTCCATTTCCGCCTCATGTCTTCTCCAGGTTCCATTCCGGCCTCATGTCTCCTCCGGCTCCTCTCCCACCTCATGTACCCTCTGTCTTCTCTCTTACCTCATATCTCCTCTGACTCCCGTCCCGCTTTATGTCTCCTCTGGCTCCTCTCCTGCCTCATGTCTCCTCGGGCCTCATGTCTCTTACGGCTCCTCTCCCACCTCATGTCTCCTCCGGCTCCATTCCTGCCTCATGTCTCCTCCGGCTCCATTCCTGGCTCATATGTCCTCCTAAGTCTCTCCTGCCTCATGTCTCCTCCTACGTCTCTCCTGTCTCATGTCTCCTCCTACGTCTCTCCTGCCTCATGTCTCCTCCTACGTCTCTCCCAACTCATGTCTCCTCCTACGTCTCTCCTGCCTCATGTCTCCTCCTACGTCTCTCCCAACTCATGTTTCCTCCTACGTCTCTCCCAACTCATGTCTCCTCCTAAGTCTCTCCCAACTCATGTCTCCTACGTCTCTACCACCTCATGTCTCCTCCTACGTCTCTCCCACCTCATGTCTCCTCCTACGTCTCTCCCGCCCCATGTCTCCTCCTACGTCTCTCCCGCCTCATGTCCACTCCGACCTCTCTCCCGCCTCATGTTTCCTCCTACATCTCTCCTGCATCATATCTCCTCTGGCTCCTCTCCCACCTCATGTTTTCCCTGGCGCCTCTCTCCTGCCAGCCACTCTGGTCCCGGGACAACGCCAAGCTCTCTTCTCACTGGTACCACCAATTGGATGCCCCAGGATGCGATCTAGCTGCGATTGGTGGAGGGGAGAGGTGGGTGGTTACGAGTAGCTACCGCAGCTGTCAAGCAGCAGCTATAAACACCCCCTGATGGCAAACCTGCTCAATTGTGTCACCCGGGGGTGGTCTGCACCCCCCACTCCCCCATAGCGATGCTACTAGTTTGTGAACTTTCACACAGAATAAATAATAATATACACTGGTTTTGGTTATTTCTACCAAAGAAATGGAGCAGAATAAATTTTGGCCTAAATTTATGAAGAAAGATGATTCATTTGCAAAATTTTATAACAAACTCAGAAAAACGTGTCTCCTGAGGGTAAAATTGTATCTATTGATTTTTGAACGCAGGGACACCGCCATTGATTCACTTTGTTCTGCACCCACTCCTGAAAAGGAACTTGTCTTATTGTTTCTTGACTTCCAAGGGAACAGGTGTTTCAAGTCTCCAATCTCTATAAAGATCCTCCTCTGTGAGCTCCAAGACAGAAGCAACAATAGAAGAGGAAGCTCCCAGTCCCCATCTATACACATCCTCCTCCTGACTGCTCAGTCATCCATGAGAGCCGCCATGATCCCTCTTCTCTTCCATCGGCAAACAGAGATGTGTCAGCTCTTCAGAAGAAATGAGCCGCATCGCTTTTTCATCTTGTGAAGAGGAAATGTGCCGAACGCTCGTTAACAAGGGAAGGCTTCCGATCGCTGCGGCCCGGTGTGTGTGGGGGGGACCCAGGAGGCCATTGTATTTCATTGCCTGAGCAAGAAATGACAAACAAAAGACATTCCTTTGTAATTGAGGAATATTTGTGAAAAGGCTGAAATGTCTTATCAGCAATTTGCCTCAATCTGGAGTATATAGAGATCATTTCTCCAAACGTTTCACTACGAGGGTCCGCAATGTACATTTCACAGGCCAGAGAAAAAATGTTTTATAAATCAAAGGATAAAATAATGAATACGTTTTATTTATTTATTTACAACAGTAAAGTTAGCCCAAGGGCGAAACATGTTGAGAAATCCATCCTACAGTGCTGTCCAAGGACAAAACATGTTGGGAAATCCATCCTACAGTGCTGTCCAAGGACAAAACATGTTGGGAAATCCATCCTACAGTGCTGTCCAAGGACAAAACATGTTGGGAAATCCATCCTACAGTGCTGTCCAAGGACAAAACATGTTGGGAAATCCATCCTGCAGTGCTGTCCAAGGACAAAGCATGTTGGGAAATCCATCCTACAGTGCTGTCCAAGGACAAAACATGTTGGGAAATCCATCCTACATTGCTGTCCAAGGACAAAACATGTTGGGAAATCCATCCTACAGTGCTGTCCAAGGACAAAACATGTTGGGAAATCCATCCTACAGTGCTGTCCAAGGACAAAACATGTTGGGAAATCCATCCTACATTGCTGTCCTGCGAATACTGTGACATACTGTACTTGTCAACTGTTTTATTTTTAATACATTTTTTATTTATGTTTTTCAAAATAAAAAAAAAATGATTTTTAAATACCATATATACTCGATTATAAGCCGACCCAAGTATAAGCCGAGGCACCTAATTTTACCACACAAAAAAATGGGAAAACGCATTGACTCGAGTATAAGCCTAGGGCAGGGGTCTCCAAACTGCGGCCCGAGGGCCGGATGTGGCCCTTTGCTAGCCTTTATTCGGCCCTTGGGGCGGTATTGCTCCCAATGATGTGAGGCACTATTCCTCCAAATGGCACCAACAATGGGGCACTATTTCTTAGACTAATAGCAATGATGGAGCACTATTCCTCCTCCCAGCACTGGGGCCATGTTTATTCTCACTGATGCTATTCTGCATATACAGACTGATTTCACTATTGTGGGTCTAGTAACACTTTACATGCAGTATATCATAGGAAGTGTTTTGTTATATCTGTGCAATAAGTGCACCAAAAAAAAACAACCTGTTGATCCTGCCAGAGATCTGATGAGCTGAGAACTTCCTGTGCACTCTGCCCTGATATCAGTTACTTTGTTGCCAACTCTCACTGTTGGGGAACGCCTCCCTCTATTCTGCTGATGAGTCAGTTCTGGTTTCTAGTTGTTACTTTCTTTCTACATCATCACAGCTCTTCCTGTGTTATAGGGAACTGAACGTTCTATGTTGGCAACATTTAAATCACTTTTTTTTTTAGGGGTTGGGGGAGGGCCAGATTTCTCCTTGCTATCCACTCAGAAGACGACTATTCCACTAGTGCTTTTTAAAAAAAAATATATATATATATTTTTTTTATTTTTTTTCCCCCTCTGAACATGTGTGATTTGTAAGCTTCCTTCGGAGCCCAGAAGAAGTGGGGGTCTGTGTATATTTTGCTTTTGCTCGAGCCCATCTGATCTCTGCGAAGCAGATGTTGACAATTACTCCAGGAACAGAGGCCGCTCTGTGGTCGGCCGGCAGACCCCGCTGCACGTGGGCTGAATGAGGCTCAAGGCGGTAACTGCTTCCTGTCAGCACGGCCGGGTGACAGCGCTGCAAGATCGTGTGGGCTGCCGCCCCGGAGAACTTCACAAAGTCACTTTTGTGATTTCCCCTCCTCAGCTTTGGCCTTTTCCCGAGAGCGCGGCTTAACCCTTCCTGCAGCAGCGCAGCCCCGCCACAAACCTTACTTATAGATGAGGGATAGAAAGCTGACAATATAGCAAACAGAATATTAAAAAAAAATGGCGCAAAGAGAGATTAAAGTGTTTGTAAATTCTCTTTTTTTTTTTTTTCATTTAAATCTGAGTTCCGCCCAAATTTTTTTAAATAAAAGTCAGCAATTACAAATACTGCAGCTGATGACTTTAAAATAAGGACGCTTACCTGTCCAGGGCGCCCGCGTTGTCTGCACCCAGAGCCGATCTGTCCCTCGGCTCTAGCCTCTCGGGTGGAGGAGCCGCCATCTTCGGTAAGGGAATCAGGAAGTGAAGCCTTGCGGCTTCACAGCCAGGTTCCCTACTGCCTATGCACGACTCGCGCTGCGCGATCCCACTGGTCCCTGCTGTCTTCTGGGACCCGTGTGTGTCGCCAGAAGACAGCGGCAGAAGAGGCGCCGGAAGCGGCGTAGATAGCCACGGGTGGCTCAGCTATCTATGCCCATAAGTGGGAGCGAAATACTTGTATTAGGCAGGTATCTGCTCCCCCCTGAAAAGTGCCAAATGTGACACCGGAGGGGGGGGGGGTTTCTGAAAAGTGGAAGTTCCATTTTTGGGTGGAACTCCGCTTTAAATTAATTATTCTTCTGTGCTCCTTGCCCCCTCCCTCCTGTCAAGTGCCCCCACAGCATACAGCTTGCTATAGGGACACCCGAGCCGAGTCACAGCTTCCTGTGTCCATTCAGACACGAAGCCACAGTTCTGCCTCGCCCCCTCTCTCTCCTGATTGGCTAAATGAGTTTGATTGACAGCAGCGAGAGCCAATTTCCCCACTGCTGCGCCATTGTCAATCAGGACGGAGAGTACCAGATAGCCGAGGTACTTGTGGACATTGCTGGATAGAGATGGGGCTCAGGTAAGTATTAAGGGGGGGCTGAGGGGGCCTGCTGCACACAGAAGGCTTTTTTTTATCTTTGTGCATAGAATGCACCTTCTTCCTTTACAACCCCTTCAGGGTTTTTCATCTTGGATGCCATGGGACTACACATGTTACATAATCGCTGTGCATGCCAGAGGAGTGAGATCACTAATTCTAAGCCCATTACTCATGGTAAACTCGAAACCAGTGGCAGCTGGTGTTTTTTTTATGGGGGTGGGCAGGGCAGCAAACAACCTTCCGCCCCCCTCACTGTCTGCCGGTCAGTCTGACACTTACCCCATCTGGCAGCGGGCATCATGGAGCGGCTCCTTTATCTTTTCCTCCATCGGCCGTGCGTCTCCTCCCCTCCTCCCAGGCATCCAATAGGATCGCCTGTCCTTTCAGCCAATCGAGTGACCGGTCCGAGACCCGCTTCCTGATTGTCCGAAAGGAGGATCAGTGTTACGATAGTGAATGTTCATTCGTTATTGTAGCCCACCTGGCATTCTCTGCACCCTGTGCCCACCCTATTTTGAAGTTTATTAGAGCCTCTGGCTCTAATCAGAGCGTCAAAAAATCACCCCTGCATTGGATATGGGGGGCGGCTGCATGGACAGGGGGGGCGGTGCCCGTGCGCCCTTAATGGAAATGCCGCCCCTGCTCTAAACTGATGAACTTTGCATATGGAAAATATAGATAACCAAAGTTTTTTTCTGTTTCATGGACACATGCAGGGCCGATCCTAGGCAGGGTGCACAGGGTGCTTTCCACCCAGGCGCCTGCAGAGGTGGGGGCGCCGAAGTGGCAGAGTTCTCCCCTCCCTCCTTCTCTCCTTGTTTGTGTCTGTCTAGAACTAGTGTTCTGAGCATAGGTGTGTGTCCGTCCAGAACTGATGTGTCTCTGACCATCTCCTGTCTGCAGTCTCTGACCGTCTCCTTTAATATGTCTGCAGTCTCTGACCATCTCCTGTATCATGTCTGTCGTATGTCTGGGGGCTCTTTCTAACAGACTCTCTAACAGAAGCCCCCTCTGTGTCCATCAGAGAATCCCCCCTCCAGGTCCCAATAAAGTACTCTGCTCTTTTTTCTGTATTTTTTGTTTATTGTTAAGAGATCATGTAAGGATCCCAGGGTAATAAAGACTTTGTGGGGGAGCATCTCTGTGGTTAAGTCATTGCCATAGAATCATTTGTAAAGGGGAGGAGTTAGTAAAATGACGACACCCATGTGGGGGCGCCAGAAATATTTCTGCACCCATGCGCCTGTGACCCTAGGATCGGCCCTGGACACATGCCATTTTAAAGCTTGACATGTTGGGTATCTATTTACTCGGTGCAACCCTATCTTTTATGTTCTGCCCAAAAAAAATATTATTTCTGTGCCCTAAATTAACTTTAGTGTATTTTTTTACTGAAATCGTGTGTTTTATAAACTGTATGTGCCATAATAAAAATGAAACTACCACTATTTTATTCTCCAGGGTGTCTGCTTACAGTGTTTGGGGTTTTTACGGAATCTTAAATTATTTTTTAAACGTGTAAAAAAAATAATTCAAAAGTGCCTTTGGCGGCGAAAAGGATTAAAGCATTCTATAACAGTTAAACAAATCGCATTTATCAAACTGCCCCTCCCTTTTAGCGGGAAGCCTCGTCACTTTTCTGGGTGCAGACCATTCTCGGTATCGGCAATCTCCGAATCTCCGGCGAATTTGTAAACGGCATTTTTATTTTTTTACAAACTAGATTTACAGTAATTTCATTATTCTATAAAATGACCTGAGAATAAATGATTGTGATCAGATGACAGAAACAAGTCACTTCCTGCTCCCGGCTGTGAGGCCTCGCATGTCTTCTGATTAAACAGCTTTGCAAACTGCGAAACTTCACACCTCCTTCAAAGCTGCAAATAACGGCAACAAAACAGAAAGTACATTCTGCAAAGACTGGTCTGCCCCCTGCTTTGCTGAATATGAATTTGCATTACAGGATCACTAAAGTGAAATATATATATATTTTTTTAAATAACAAACATGTTATACTTACCTCCACTGTGCAGCTCGTTTAGCACTGAGTGGCCCCGAACCTGGTCTTCTGGGGTCCCTCTGCGGATCCCCCCTCCAACAACTTTCCACCTTCATGAGAGCTCGCATAGTGGAAAGCTCTTGTGGGCACGCTCCCGTGATACAGCCGGCAGCTATAGCCGCTCACTGTCTCACTCGGCCCTGCCCCCGGCGCACCGCATCATTGGATATGATTGACCGCAGCTCAAGACAATGGCTGCACTGCTATCCATATCCAATGACGAGCCGACTCGTGCTGGGGAAAACCGTTTGCGGGAACGAGCCCACGGAGTTTCAGGGCTAAGGTAAGTAAAACCGGGGGACTGGGGGGCCATCATTGCATAGGATGCATTAAGGTGAAATAAAAATGAACCTTTGCAACCCCTTTTATAGTAAAACATTGAGGATGGAAATATTGGAGCCACCTGGTCGGGGCTGGAATGGGACGGGGTGGGGGGGTTGGAGGGGGCGGCTGCCCTGGGCGTAATGGTTTACTGTATAAATGGGGGTGCTTCCTTCTGTTACAAAGCTGATAGGAGTTGTGACGGTGGCATTACTACTCATGTCAGTCCAACAATAGGGGACGGCGAGCAGAGGAGGAGAAACCCAGGAGGCAGTGCAGGCTGTGTCCTCTCTCTTTCCTTCCTCCCAGTGCATCATTCCTGTATTCAGAAGCCGGCACTGGTGTACACAGACATACAGGAGTGACTGCTGGGCGCAGGATCACATGAACGGCGGGGGGGGGGGCAGTTGTAAGGCAATCCAATTGGTAAGGAGATGTCACCGATAAGCTGTCTTCAGAAGCAGCCAAGCTGACCCCCCCCCCCCCCCACCCCTTCAACCTCGGCAGCACTCATACGTCTATTTCCCAAAGACAACCTCTGGATATGACGCTGAGCATGTGACCTCAACTTCTTTGGTGGACCATGGCGAGGCCTGTTCTGAGGGGAACCCGTCCTGTTATACCGCTGGATGGTCTTGGCCACCGTGCTGCAGCTCAGTTTCAGGGTCTTGGCAATCTTCTTATAGCCCAGTGGTCTCCAAACTATGGCCCGGGGGCCAGATGCGGCCCTTTGATTGCTTTTACCCGGCCCTTGGGGCCATAATTCCTCCCAATGAGACCAACAATGGGGATCAATGACAACAACGATGGGGCACAATTTCTCCCAGTGACACCAAAAATGGGGCACAATTTCTCCCAGTGACACCAAAAATGGGGCACAATTACCCCCACTGGCACCAATGATGAGGCACAATTACTTCCACTGAAACAAATGATAGGAAACCCCCCCCCCCCACACACACACACTTATGTCAGGACTTTTTCTACTTCCAATGGCCACAGTCCGGCCCTCCTAAAGTCTGAAGGACAGTAAACTGGCCCTTTGTTTAGAAAGTTTGGAGACCCCCTCTTTATGCAGAGCAACAATTATTTTTTTTCAGATCCTCAGAGAGTTCTTTGCCATGAGGCGCCATGTTGTACTTCCAGTGACCAGTATGAGAGAGTGAGAGCGATAACACCAAATTTAACACACCTGCTCCCCATTCACACCTGAGACCTTGTAACACTAACGAGTCACATGACACCGGGGGAGTGAAAATGGCTAATTGGGGCCCAATTTGGACATTTTCACTTAGGGGTGTCCTCACTTTTGTTGCCAGCGGTTTAGACATTAATGGCTGTGTGTTGAGTTATTTAGAGGGGACTGAAAATTTACACTGTTATACAAGCTGTACACTCACCACACAACATTGTAGATACAAAGTGTCATTTCTTCAGTGTTGTCACATGAAAAGATACAAGGAAAGATTTACACAAATGTGAGGGGTGTACTTACATTTTTATAACTATTGTGCTTTATAAAGAAGCGTAGAGGGGGCGTGGCCGGACCGAGCCGAGAGATGGACGCCTGAGACCAGAGCTCCTGCCACCTCAGGACAACTTCTACCCGAAACGGAGGGCATAGTTTGAATTTTGCCTTGCTAGAGTGATGGGTACTGCTTCCAGAGCTTCCTCTGCCTCCAGGTCGCGTTCCCCTAGAGAAGTAACCGATACTTCGGTTAATTTTACCTCAGACATGTCCCGCTCACGCAGAGGAAACATGGAGCCTTCCCGCCTGAATTCATCCTCGGGCCTCTCGCAATCCTCCCTCACTGAGCACTCAGGTATTGTCCTGACACCTTCACAGGTCGCATACGACCCGGTCTCCGAGACGACCGGAATGGGCGCAACCGTCCAACCATTGCAGCCATACCTGACTATCGCGGATCTCCGGTCCGTCGCGGCGGACATAAAGGATACCCTGACAACCGCTATTTCAGAGCTTCGGCTAGAGATGAGATCCCTGACTGATAGGGTCGCCCGCACGGAGGGTGTAGTGGAGGATCACACTATCGTCATCCAACGATCGACCCGAAAAGTTGATGATCATACTTTGCAATTAAGGGACATGAATCGGCACCTTGAGGACCTGGACAATCGGGGACGCCGCCAAAATTTGAGGGTGAGAGGCATCCCAGAAACAGTGGAAGTGGAAAATGTCCAGCAAGCGGTAACGGAGCTGTTTAACTCGGTGCTAGGCAGGCCACCTCAAATGCCCATTGATATGGATAGAGCCCACCGAGCACTCCGCCCTAAAGGCAAGGAGACGGACCCCCCGAGGGATATAGTTTGTTGCCTCACAAGCTTTAGGTTGAAGGAGGATATTCTGAAAGCTGCCAGAGGGAAACAACTACATTACCGAGAAGCTCCAGTGCAAATCTTTCAAGACCTGTCTGGAATTACGTTAAAACATCGTCGGGATCTTAGACCACTGTTGGAGGTACTAAGGGCTAAGGACATTAGATACAAATGGAAGTACCCTTTTTGCCTATCCGCCTCACATCAGGGCCGTACTGCTCTCTTGAAGGTCCCGGAGGACCTTCCTCACTTCTGTGATACACTGGGTATCCCTCAGGTTGCAGTTCCAGATTGGTACGCGGCGTACCGACAATCGGTTAATCGATGGCCCGCACCGAGAGTAGAACCGATGGAGACGCAGGCAACCAGATTCCGTCGCCGTCGTTCCTCATCAGGATCTAGACTCCAACAGGGTCCGCTAGCCCCGAGGCCTGAGCACACGTCATCCCCGCCACCGGCCTCCAGGAGGGCAAGAAGAGATTATTAAATGGAGATATGATACCGCCTGATCTCTTTTGCATTGATGACGGTTTTCTGGTTATTCTTTTATACGTTCTGTTAGTTTAAATCGTTTGGAACATTTAACCACTGACTTTTATTTTGAATGTTTTCTTCTAACACTGTTCTGTTCTCGTTCATCGGATGCCCAGCCAACACAATACTGGTCTCACGGAACAGAGGAGACCTCTTGGAGACCTGTCACAGAAGTGAGGCATTTTTTCTTTTTTTTTTCTATTATAGCCTTGCCCTTACGGATGTTTTGCGTTAAAAGTTACTAGATAGACTACAGCGCCCAGACTGCTTTGCGCGGCTGCTCCGCCCTCGGAATGGACTGTCCGACACACAAGATGAGAACAAGAACTCACACTTCAGTGCCCAAAACGCTTAGCGTCAGAATAGGATTATAGTACAGTCTGACCGCCCGCTCTCTCCTTCCGGATCTTAAGGGCTGGGGCTTCACCCCTTTGTACTGCGGAGAACAGGGCCCTTGTATTTTGTACTACGTTTAAGCGCCTGTAATTGGATCATACAGAGCAACTCGTTGCAACGCACTACGAGCAGAGACAGGTTCATCAGACGACGATCGCTGCGCATTGGAGTGAGCTTCTATTTTGCTTTGTTCGCACAGACATGCTGCAGTTTAACGACTTGGTTACGATCGAAAGCTGCTGCAACAAGATACAGGACTTTTTGCTTTGGAGCGAGCACTCTGATCCTGGTTATTATCTGGCTAAGCGGATCTCTTGATTTCACCAAAGATACGCACTGTTGTAGAGGTGGTGAATTGATTCTGGGCACTCTATAATACCCTCAATTGGTAAGTATGGTATGGATAGGGGCACAACCCGTTAGGACGAATCCCATCTCTGGATTGCTTGGACGCTCTGCAGTTTTGGACTTGATCCTATTCACCCCTAGGGAAGTTCCCAAATAGTGAATTTAGTTTTTCTTTTTTTTTTTATTTAAGCTTGTGTATTTTTCTTTTTTAACCGCAGAGTACTATTGTTTAGTATGATCTTTTTAGTTCAGCTGGGATTTGGATTTGGGCAATAGGCCTGGGGAGCCCAAGGTAAATACCTTTTGATTAACAATTGAGTATGAACACCCTTTTGATTGTCCCGATTAATGAGACGTAATCTGGGTGGAAAGGGGAATTTGCTTTTTTTTTTTTTTTTTTTTCCTTTCTCTTTTTGTTTGGTTTTGTTTTAGGGTCCGGCCTTCCAGTAGAGTTGTTTTGTCGCAGTAATCTTAGACACTCTCTGGTGGGATTGTGTGAGCCGGAATGTACGAGACGGGTTTGACTTCCTGCCTTAGCCCTCTTATTTTTAGGGGGACGGGGGAGAGAATCGCCCTACCCCTGGGAGGGGGGTGGGTGGAAATAAGGCATTAATGGCGCAGGGATCTCGCCGCATATGGCGAGATTATTCAGCTTCGCCTAGAAGGATGGGGGAGGGATCTTCCCCACGCCCTGGTGCTTATACATCCCTGAATAGCATTGGTGGGCTCTCCCCTAATCTACAGGTTATTTATTTAACCGTTATTCTGCGTTGTCCTGGGGTGGCACGCTTTCTATTGTTTGTTTTACATATCAATTTAGTAGTAAGTGTTTCTGTTCTGTTACAGGTAGTTTCTTGACTTGTCCTGGTCAACCCCCATACGCTGACGCCTAGCGGCTAGTGGGCCGGATTGTCTGGCGTGCTGGTCCTGGGTGCGGTGTACACCCAGTCCCGATACTAAGTTTCTGACTTGGGGATCGAAATAATTATTTCCCTGAGTGTTCGGGCTCCGTTAATAAAAATCTGAAGGCTGCTTTGCAGCTAAAGAGTTTCCACACCACCCTTTGAGGTACCGTACCTATACCTCATTTGCTTACTTCTCCTCTTTTTTTTTTTTTTTCTCTCATTCTATCCCTCCGTCCCTTTCTTCTCCCTATTATCTCTTTCTCTACACGTCTCTAAAACTTGACGTGACCATGGCTAATGCTGTGGACCCAAACCGTCAGTCTATTGATCAAGGGAATCCTCCCTTAAGACTTAAATTATATTCCCTGAATGTGCGTGGACTCAACGCTCCTGAAAAGCGCTCCCAACTGCTCTCTTCTATCCAAAAAGTTAAACCACACATAGTACTACTACAGGAAACACACTTTAGATCAGATAAAATACCCACGTTGAGAAACCGTTACTTCCCTGAGGTATTTCACGCTACCAACGACAGTTCGAAATCCAAAGGGGTGTCGATACTGCTTTCTAGACACTGTCCGTTGCAGGTAGAGGACGTACAAAGGGATCCACAAGGGAGGTTTTTGTTTCTCAAGGGCAAGATACAGGGTACACCCGTGACTGTTGCAAATATATACGCCCCCAATACACAGCATGTCCAATTCTTTCGTACTACCATTCAACTCCTTACGGCCTTTCAGTCCGGCATGCTATTGTTGGGAGGGGACTTCAATGTCCCTCTAAACCCCTTACTGGACACCTCGAACGGATCTTCTTGCATGACTTATCGCGCCCTTCGGGCCATTAAAGCACAAATGAAATTGCTGACCCTACATGATTCGTGGCGAACGCTGTATCCGACGGTAAAAGATTATACCTATTATTCCCCTTTGCATGCCAAATATTCTCGAATAGATTTTTTTTTTATTACACAAGCGGATTTGATACGCCTCTCTGACGCAACCATTGAACCGATGGTCTTATCGGACCACCACCCGATCACTATGACACTGACATGGCAAGGCCAGAGTACCGGAAGGGGGGCTTGGAGGATGGATGACTCCATTCTCCTCGACCCAGTAGCCGCGACCAATTTATCAACTAGAATATCCCAATATTTTGAGGAGAATTCCTCAGGAGAGGTGGCTCCTGTCACGGTCTGGGCTGCACATAAATGCGTCCTTAGGGGTGAAATCATCTCCCATATGTCACGACGGCGTAGACTCCAAGAGGCTCGTATAACAACCCTCTCTGACAAAATTAAAACCTTAGAACTCGCACATAAAAATTCCTTGGCCGCTGACACCCTTGAGGCCTTAATAGAGACCAGGAAGGAACTTTTGGGAGAATTACAGGCAAGAATGAAACGCAAGTTTGCTTTCGTTCACAAACTTTATTATGAATTTGGAAACAAATCTGGGAAATTATTGGCTAATGCGCTCCAGAGGAAGAGAGAAGCCCACACGATTCATACTATTACAACCCCTACAGGGGAAGCTTTGCACAGGACTGACCTTATCGCTCAACAGTTCAGATCGTACCTTTCCTCTTTATATAATCTATCTACGTCGTCTTTGCCAGGGCCCATTGACTCCCGAGCGCAACTTATTGAGGACTTTCTCTCGAAGTATGGCGTACCGCCTACCACTACGCCAGACATATCACACCTAGACGCGCCGGTCACTATAGAAGAAGCCCTGACGGCTCTAAAACAATTGAAACCCGGGAAGTGCCCTGGTCCGGATGGACTAACTTCGGGCTACTACAAAACGTTTTCGTCTATGCTAATGACACATTTTGTTAAAGCCTTTAATGATCTCCCCTTCCCCCCCCATACAGGTACAGATTTATTGGAAGCCCATATTACACTGATCCCTAAACATGGGAAGGATTCCACGTTAGCCCCCAATTATCGCCCAATTTCACTACTGAATGTGGATGTAAAATTATTTGCAAAAATTTTGGCCAATAGGATACTCCCTTTTTTACCAAATGTCATTTCGACCGACCAGGTGGGTTTTGTCCCTGGCAGAGAAGCCAGGGACAACACCACGAAGGCGATCAATGTTCATCATTGGATGTCTACCACTGATTCCAGAGGTTTTCTGTTGTCCCTTGATGCCGAGAAGGCGTTTGATAGGGTGGCCTGGGACTACATGTTGGCTGTCCTGCATAAATTAGGCTTCCCAGACCGCTTTATTCAAATGGTTATGGCACTTTACTCTGCTCCAACTGCTAGGATCAGGGTCAACGGCCGACTGTCGGACGCCTTCTCGGTACACAACGGAACCAGGCAGGGTTGCCCCCTTTCTCCTCTGATTTTTATTTTAACCCTAGAGCCGTCTCTCAGACGATTGCGGGACAACCAGGATGTCAAAGGCGTAACAATTAATAGCAAACAATATAAGATTGCAGCTTACGCCGATGACATCTTACTTTTCCTGACTAACCCGTTAATTACGATACCTAACCTCCTCAAAGATTTAAGATTATTTAAAACGATCTCTAACCTACAGATAAATTTCAATAAGTCTAAAGCGCTTAACGTCTCCCTTCCTCAGGCCACGGTAGATCTCTGTAAACAAAACTTCCCCTTTACTTGGGAACCCAGCGACATTACCTACTTGGGAATCAGGCTTCCTGTGAAATTGTCTGACCTATTTGCCAAAAATTTCCAGCCCACCATGCAAACGATAAAGGAAGATTTGCTTAATTGGACCAAGGGAACTTTCTCCTGGTTCGGTAGGGCAGCATTATTAAAGATGAATGTCCTTCCCAGGATGCTGTACCTGATGCAAGCGATTCCAATAAAACTTCCTGCCTCTTTTTTTGCCTCATTTAAGTCTCTGTGCAGAACTTTCCTTTGGGCCGGACGGCCCGCGAGACTGGGATGGGACAGACTTACCGTCCCTAAGTTAAGGGGGGGAATTGGCTTACCTGACCTCGCTAGGTATCATAAGGCGTGCCTGTTAACGAGAATCGTTGACTGGCATCTGCATAAGACGGGGAAGGACTGGGTCTCGCTGGAGGAAGCCTATGCGGGGTGCGAGTTATCCCACCTTCCATGGATTAACTCGAAATTAACCCCCAAAAAGTGCAAGGCTCACCCTTTGATTGGCCCGACTCTGCTGTGTTTCAGGGCAATGAATAGATCTGTGAGCGTGGCTCCCTTCCCGGGTCCCATGACACCCCTGAATCAAAACCCAGGGTTTCCAGATGGTCCCTTGGTCACGGACCCAACTAGGTCTAAGATAACACCCACGTTACGAGCACGACGATTTTTTCACTCGGACTCATTGCTGACGCATACGGAAATGACCTCGAGATTCCCAGACTTTGACATACCCCGTTTTAAATTTTTCCAAATCCGAAATTTTCTCTGCAATGCACCTTCAGTGGCGCTATGGCATAGAGAATTAACGCCTTTTGAGGCTTTGTGTAACCAAACTGGGCCACAGCGTCATTTAGTATCTACCCTGTATGCTTTGCTCACGCCAAATGAGACACTTAACAAGGATATTCACAGTAAGTGGGAAGCGGACCTTGCTGCTACCTTTTCGGACGATGACTGGAAGGCAATATGGTCCCACACCCACAAAGGATCAATAAATGTATCGGCCCAGGAGAACAGATATAAAATTTATTCTAGGTGGTATAAGACTCCCAGCAAATTACACAAAATCTTCCCTAATGTCCCCCCTGTGTGCTGGAGATGCAACTCGGCTGAGGGGACTCTCTTGCACATATGGTGGGACTGCCCACTAATTCATACTTTCTGGGCGGATGTCCATGCTCTCATTACCAAAATAACCACATACACACCAGACTTCACCCCGGCGCAATATTTACTCCATCACACATCCATACCTCAATCGATCTACAGCAAATCCCTAACGCTCCACTTGGTTAATGCGGCCTCCCAGTGCATCCCTGTGCACTGGAAAGACCCTCAACCTCCCACGATAGGTGAATGGCACAATAGAGTTACTAAGATTGAGGAGATGGAACGGATCATCCATCAAGCAAAGGATATGGCTGAGAAATTTAGAAGCACTTGGGGATGCTGGACACAATACCGGGAATCCCTATCCATTGGAACGCGGCTTGATCGCCCTGACTCTAAATCAACTAACCCCACTTAATAACACTTGATAGCTGGACTAAAAGACAACCTTTTCTTTCTTGACTTTCTCCCCCCCCCCCCAGGCCATTTCAGCTTTCTTTCTCATTTAAGATGTACTTAAATCGGAATCTAAATTTCAGTAGACACGATTAGAGGACTACACTTTCAATGATGACACTAATGGTTGGGTAGGTTACCCGCGCGTATTTCGAGAAGAGTATCAGTCCGAACCCCTTTTGGGATTCTCGCCCTCCCCTTTTTTATTTTTTTATTTTTCATTTTTTCTCTATCCCTTCCCCTCCTTTTTTTTTTTTTTTTTTTTTTTTTTTTTTTTTTTTTTTTTTTTTTTTGGCACAGCTGATTCCTATCCTTGTTTACCTCAGGGGGACCCTATGAGCCCGAGGACTAGGTCAGCCCTCACCCGTTGGGTTGGTGCCACGGTTACCCTCCCGTCCACAGAGTAGTTCCCTTTAGGGGTGGATGGTTTGAGGACGTGACTGACATTGGTATATCATATGATCTTTTTAGTAACAGGGCCCCCGACCCCATGCACCTCTCCGGGTGGATCTTCGCTCCCTTGTCCGGGGTTTCGGGAGTGGGTTTAGGTCCCCTCTCTTTAAGAGGACCCCCAATTTATTTATGAAATGGATATTTTATTGGAGCATTCTTTTTCTTATTTAAAAATTTTACAAGACTGGAATTAAAATTTGGTCGCTGTTTATTTATCTCTGTATGCACTTTGTGACATTGTTAACCTTATGTAATGCAATGCATATGTTACTATTTCTGACTGCTTCTATATATCTAATAAAAAATATTTGGAACATAAAGAAGCGTAGAGCAGGTTGGCTATAAAAGAATCCCTAATTGTAATTTAATTATTATTTTTTGAAACGTAGAAGATTGGAAATGTAACATTTTGGTGTTGGCTGTGTGTTGGGTGGTCTCCTCCCAGCTGTCGCACTGATGTCGGTGGGGAGGTCAGAGGTTAAATGACCGCAGTGAGCCAGGCTCAGGTTTCTCTAGTGGACTAATTATCAGTAATTTGCAGTGATTGGGTGTGATGGAGTCATAATAGAGAGGTGCGTTAGGAAGAGGTGACTGCACTCAAATGTTGAAAGTTTGTTTCCTTCCCTCGTTATTAAATAAATTATAACCAATTATAACTCCATTTTTTTTTTTTTTTGTTTAAAATGAATTCAGTCTTTGATCAGCACCGGGATCATCAACCATCTGCTTCAGGAGAACTACAACTTTCTTTAATTTATATCCCATAAAAGATACAGTGCAACCGCACTTTGTGCGCACCAAATGCCTTTGCACAAATATGTACTGCACTGTGCAAAGAGCAGAGCTGTGGGAGGGACCTAGCAGGCTCCACCTACCCCAGGCTGCCTGCAGTCACTATATCTGCTCTCCCCAGGAGCCTGCAATCACTATATCTGGTCTCCCCAGGAGCCTGCACTCACTATATCTGCTCGCCCCAGGAGCCTGCATTCACTATATCTGGTCTCCCCAGGACCCTGCATTCACTATATCTGCTCTCCCCAGGAGCCTGCACTCACTATATCTGCTCGCCCCAGGACTCTGCATTCACTATATCTGGTCTCCCCAGGAGCCTGCAATCACTATATCTGGTCTCCCCAGGAGCCTGCAGTCACTATATCTGCTCTCCCAAGGAGCCTGCAGTCACTATATCTGCTCCCCCCAGGAGCCTGCAGTCACTATATCTGATCCCCCCAGGAGCCTGCAGTCACTATATCTGCTCTCACCACGGTGCCTGCAGTCACTATATCTGCTCTCCCCAGGAGCCTGCATTCACTATATCTGATCTCCCCAGGAGCCTGCAGTCACTATATCTGCTCTCCACAGGAGCCTGCAGTCACTATATCTGCTCTCCACAGGACCCTGCAGTCACTATATCTGCTCTGCCCAGGAGCCTGCAGTCACTATATCTGCTCTCCCCAGGAGCCTGCAGTCACTATATCTGCTCTCCCCAGGAGCCTGCAGTCACTATATCTGCTCTCCCCAGGAGCCTGCAGTCACTATATCTGCTCTCCCCATGAGCCTGCAGTCACTATATCTGCTCCCCCCAGGAGCCTGCAGTCACTATATCTGCTCTCCCCAGGAGCCTGCAGTCACTATATCTGGTCTCCCCAGGAGCCTGCAGTCACTATATCTGCTCTCCCCAGGAGCCTGCAGTCACTATATCGGCTCTCCCCAGGACTCTGCAGTCACCATATCTGGTCTCCCCAGGAGCCTGCATTCACAAGTCATTCCCCATGATTTCCAATGACAACAAATCATATTGGTACGTTTTCAAGCCGTTTTGACGTCAAAGTAGTCCCTGCACTACTTTGGTCCGACTTTGATGCCCCGTTACATAGGCATTCCCTGAAATCGCGGCTGCGATCCGCTGAAAAATCGTGGTGAAATTTTTGACTGAAGTTGCAGTAGTGTGAAGGGGCCGTAAAGTAGCGCAATGCTGAATAGTAAAAATTAGCCTGGTCATGGAGGGGGGGTAAAACCTTTGGGAGCTGAAGAGAGAAATGCTACCTGAGTTTCACCATCGGGGGGGGGGGGGGGTTACACATTTCTCTTGTGGTTAAGACAGAAATAAAAATAAGGCGGCAGTAGCGGGTGAGTGCGCACTTCCCTCTTTGGGCAATGGGAAGTATTGTCACAGCTGGTCGGACTAAAAGAGGAAGCAGCTGACCTTTATGTGGTCTCTTAATGAACAGACCTGACAATGGAAAGTCCCTCGGTGACGAGGCTGCGATGATTTCACACGTGTTGCCAGATGAGGCGATAACGCGATACGCAAGAACTTTCCTTTCGCAAAACGTTTTAGGCACGCAAACAAGGCCTGTGTACAGCTTGGATCCTTTGCTGTGGGTACATTTTTTGTGTTGTAATTCTATTCGAAAAGTGATATTGCATCTTTAGTGGCCTTCGGTGGTTCGAATCGCCTGCAGGCTTTTTACGGCGCATGCCGAACCAGAAACAAGAATTTAAATGTAAGGTCGCCCATGTACCGGCGGCGGGACCTTTTACATGTTACATGCGCAAGAGAGGCTGAAAGGGGATTATCACGGGGCTTACAGATAATAATGGAAATTATACATATATAACAATATATACATTTATTATGAACATGATTAACCACTTCAGCCCCGGACCCTTTGGCTGCCCAAAGACCAGGCCACTTTTTTTGCGATTCAGCACTGCGTCGCTTTAACTGACAATTGCGCGGTCGTGCGATGTGGCTCCCAAACAGAGATATCGATCTAGGATCCTCAGATATCGATTCAGGATCCTCAGAGATATCGATTTAGGATCCTCAGAGATATCGATTTAGGATCCTCAGAGATATCGATGTAGGATCCTCAGAGATATCGATTTAGGATCCTCAGATATCGATTTAGGATCCTCAGATATCGATTTAGGATCCTCGGAGATATCGATTTAGGATCCTCGGAGATATCGATTTAGGATCCTCGGAGATATAGATTTAGGATCCTCGGAGATATAGATTTAGGATCCTCGGAGATATAGATTTAGGATCCTCAGAGATTTCAATTTAGGATCCTCGGAGATTTCAATTTAGGATCCTCGGAGATATAGATTTAGGATCCTCGGAGATTTCAATGTAGGATCATTGGAGATATCGATTTAGGATCATCGGAGATTTGAGAATCCAGCTTGCTACTCAACCTACCAGCAACCATGCAAAGCTAAAATATCGATTTAGGATCCTCAGAGATATCGATTTAGGATCCTCGGAGATATCGACTTAGGATCCTCAGAGATATCATTTTAGGATCCTCAGAGATATCGATTTAGGATCCTCGGAGATATCGACTTAGGATCCTCAGAGATATCGTTTTAGGATCCTCAGAGATATCGATTTAGGATCCTCAGAGATATCGATTTAGGATCCTCAGAGATATCGATTTAGGATCATCGGAGATATCGATTTAGGATCATCGGAGATTTGAGAATCCAGCTTGCTACTCAACCTACCAGCAACCATGCAAAGCTAAAATATCGATTTAGGATCCTCAGAGATATCGATTTAGGATCCTCAGATATCGATTTAAGATCCTCGGTGATATTGAGTTAGGATCCTCGGTGATATTGATTTAGGATCATCGGAGATATCGATTTAGGATCCTCGGAGATTTCAATTTAGGAAACCTTTGGAGATTCCGATTTAGGATCCTCGGAGATTTCAATTTAGGATCCTCGGAGATATCGATTTAGGATCATCGGAGATTTGAGAATCCAGCTTGCTACTCAACCTACCAGCAACCATGCAAATCTAAATTATCGATTTAGGATCCTCGGAGATATCGATTTAGGATCCTCGGAGATATCGATTTAGGATCCTCGGAGATATCGATTTAGGATCCTCGGAGATATCGATTTAGGATCCTCGTTGATATTGATTTAGGATCCTCGGAGATATCGATTTAGGATCCTCTGAGATATTGATTTAGGATCCTCTGAGATATTGATTTAGGATCATCGGAGATATCGATTTAGGATCCTCGGAGATATCGATTTAGGATCCTCGTTGATATTGATTTAGGATCCTCGGAGATATCGATTTAGGATCCTCTGAGATATTGATTTAGGATCCTCTGAGATATTGATTTAGGATCCTCGGAGATATCGATTTAGGATCCTCGGAGATATCGATTTAGGATCCTCGTTGATATTGATTTAGGATCCTCGGAGATATCGATTTAGGATCCTCTGAGATATTGATTTAGGATCATCGGAGATTTGAGAATCCAGCTTGCTTCTCAACCTACCAGCAACCATGCAAAGATTAAATATCGATTTAGGATCCTCGGAGATATCAATTTAGGATCCTCAGAGATATCGATTTAGTTTACTCGGAGATATCGGTTTAGGATCCTCAGAGATATTGATTTAGGATCCTCGGTGATATTGAGTTAGGATCCTCGGTGATATTGAGTTAGGATCCTCGGTGATATTGAGTTAGGATCCTCGGTGATATTGAGTTAGGATCCTCAGGGATATCAATTTAGGATCCTCAGAGATATCGATTTAGTTTACTCGGAGATATCGATTTAGTTTACTCGGAGATATCGATTTAGTTTACTCGAAGATATCGATTTAGTTTACTCGGAGATATCGATTTAGGATCCTCGGAGATATCGGTTTAGGATCCTCAGAGATATTGATTTAGGATCCTCGGTGATATTGAGTTAGGATCCTCGGTGATATTGAGTTAGGATCCTTGGTGATATTGAGTTAGGATCCTCTGTGATATTGATTTAGGATTCTCGGAGATTTCAATTTAGGATCCTCGGAGATATCCATTTTTGGATCCTCGGAGATTTCAATTTAGGATCCTCGGAGATATCGATTTAGGATCCTCGGAGATATCAATTTAGGATCATCAGAGATATCGATTTAGGATCATCGGAGATATCAATTTAGGATCCTCAGAGATATCGATTTAGGATCATCGGAGATATCGATTTAGGATCCTCGGAGACATCGATTTAGGATCCTCGGAGACATCGATTTAGGATCCTCGGAGACATCGATTTAGGATCCTCAGAGATTTGAGAAGCCAGCATGCTACTCAGCTTGCCAGCAACCATGCAAAGCTAAAATATCAACTTAAATTGGTGATCTCTCTTTTTTTAAATTTGCAAAAACAACTTTGTCTTCCAAGTTTCTGCTGATAGAGGAAATGTGACGGCACAGATGCTGTAGCTGGTCGGAATCTCGTAATACACTTGGGGGGTAATTTCATCCTCTGTGGTGGTGATGGCACTTTCCAACCCTCCTCAATCTGGAAAAAATTTGACGTATTTTGTTTGCTGTTATAAGGAACTTCCTCCAATCCGCTTCTCCGATTTGTAAACCTGCTTTCGTTTTTTCTCTCCTCTCTGCAGCCCGGGTTCTGTTATGTATTTAGCGAGTCCCTTTGAAGCCTGGAGTTGCCTTATTGGCCGCTGACCCCGGTAATCTCCCATCTATGGGTCACTGAGTGACGGGGGATTTAGAGGGGAGGTTTCTAAAGCCTGTCTTCTGAAAAGATCTTTTTAGAATGGAAAAAAATAAATAAAATAAAATGAATCCTTATAAAGGTCAGACTTTGGTCTGCAAGTGAAATCAGTCAGTCAAGTGGTAATAATATCCAGGAGGGACGGCATGCCAATCCTCACTGATTCCCTTGTGCCAATCCTCACCGGTCCCTCATGCCAATCCTCACCGATTCCCTCTTGGCAACACCCACCGGTCCCTCATACCAACCCTCACCAGTCCCTCATACCAACCCTCACCGGACCCTCATAACAACCCTCACCGTTCCCTCATGCCAACCCTCACCGGTCCCTCATACCAACCCTCACCGGTCCCTCATACCAACCCTCACCGGTCCCTCATGCCAACCCTCACCGGTCCCTCATGCCAACCCTCACCGGTCCCTCATACCAACCCTCACCGGTCCCTCATACCAACCCTCACCGGTCCCTCATACCAACCCTCACCGGTCCCTCATGCCAATCCTCACCGGTCCCTCATACCAACCCTCACCGGTCCCTCATGCCAATCCTCACCGATCCCTCATACATTTATTTAGAGGAAAATGTGTTGGGAAAGAAATCTGACTAAACCGGACTTGAGTTTCACATTCTTTGAATCAGAAATTGCTGAGATGATGGGTTCTGTTTCTTGCTTCTCATAACTATAAAAATGTGTTTTTCCATCTGCTGTGGTTTAGTGGCATCCATCGAAACACTCATAATAAGAAGGTTGTTTTTGGGTGTAGAGCGTGATTCTAAAACAAAATTCCATCTTAAGAACATAAATAAAAATTTATAGTTGAATTGAATGTCTTGCAAGGATTTTAGTGGTTTATCATAGATGCTCACCTGCTCTGTACAGCGCCTTGAAAAAGTATTCATACCCCTTAAAATTTTCCACATTTTCTCATGTTACAACCAAAAAATATAAATGTATAAACGATCGGACTTCCATCTGACTTTTCCGTGGATTTTTGTCCGAATGGGTGTTGGCCGTGAACTTGTTCTGCATACACACGGCAGAACATTTTCAGACAACTTTCACCAAATCACATGTTTTTTTCAGCTCATTACTGCTACCCTTTGGGGAACTTCCGCTATTGTCTGATGTTTAGCAATGGTTCTGAGCATGCGTGTTTGTACTTTGGATTTTAGTCTGATGGGCTTGTGTATGCACGATCGGATTTCCCCTATTGGACATTTTTTGTCAAAGTTTGAGAGCATGCGCAGCGAACATTTTGTCCGTTGAAAAACCAATAACAATTGTCTGATGGAGCGTACAGACGGTCGGATTGTCCAACAAAACACGTTACGTCCGTCGGACCATCAAAGTTCATGTACGTATAAAGGCAGGCGTCCCAATACTTTTGACAATATAGTGTAACTATTTCTTGTATTGTTGTTACAAATCTGATGTTATAGAATAAAAATGTATTCCGTGACCAAGGAGTTCCTTGGAGAAACGATACAATGTGACGAGATCTTCAATCTCTAGATCTACAGGAAATCCTGATTTTAAAATCCGCTCTTTTCACACAAATCTATCGGTCGTATTTCATATTTGTGTATGTTTTTATTTTTTTTCTTTCCTTAAAATAAATGGAAAATTCTCCATTTTTTTTTTTATATATATATAACATTCATGGCGGTAATATGAAGCAGCCCGTCGGCGTGGTGTTATTGCAGAGTGAGGGATCGCCGCGAGGTCTGCTCTTAATATTGTTTCATATAAAGCAGAGCTTGTAAAATCTTAATGAATAAGGAAATTGTACATAAATCTGCCAATTGGGAGCGGAGCTGCAGCTTCTGTAATGTGGGCGGCCTGAGGAATGAAGTGTTAAATACACGGCGAGAACCTTCCCTTATTACCAGATTAGTAAGTGACCATTAGACTGCAAGCCTGGGCTTAAGCCCCGCCTCGCCTGGGCCATCGATCCGGTCACCCATCATGGCAGCCATCACAAATTTTGGGGGCTCTTACACAGCTTTAGGCAGGGCCCCCCTGGAGCAGAGAACCGGGGTGGAGGGTGAAAAAAAAACAGGAGGGGGGCCGGCCGGGGCCCCTGGGGATCATCGGGCCCTTTACAGGTTTAATGCCCTTAAATAAAAACAAAAACAAAATATATATATATATATATATATATATATATATATATATATACTGGGTATATATATATATATATATATATATATATATATATACATATATATATATATATATACATAGCAAAAAAAGGGGGTTTGCCATCCGAGGCCCTGGGGACCTCTGGGCCCATTAATAAAAAAAAAAAAAAAAAAAAATATATATATATATATATATATATATAAAAAACATTTTGTAGAGAAAAAAAAAAGGGGGGGTTGCCATCCGAGGCCCTGGGGACCTCCAGGCCCCTGGGTACCTCTGGGCCCTTTAATAAAAACAAAAAAATAAAAAAAAAATCTAAAACAATATTTAAAAAGGTGGGGGGGGTTGCCATCTGAGGCCCTGGGGACCTCTGGGCCCTTTAATAAAAAAAAAATATATATCAAAATTTATAGAGACAAAATAAAAAGGGGGGTTGCCATCCGGGGGGCCTGGGGAACTCCGGGCCCTTTAATGAAAACAAAAATAAATAAAATAAAATCTAAAAAATTATTTAAAAAAGGGGGGGGGTTACCATCCGAGGCCCTGGGGCCCTCTGGGCCCTTTGATAAAGACAAAATAAATAAATAAAAATCTAAAAAAATATTTAAAAAAGGGGGGGGTTTCCATTCGAGGCCCTGGGGACCTCCGGGCCCCTTAATAAAAATAAAAAAATATATATAAAAAACATTTTTTAGAGAAAAAAAAGGGGGGTTGCCATCCGTGGCCCTGGGGACCTCCGGGCTCTTTGATAAAAACAAAATAAATAAAAATATAAAAAAATATAAAAAAAAATAAAAAATTGGAGAAAAGAAAGAAAAGAGGGGGTTGCCATCCAAGGCCCCTGGGTACCTCTGGGCCCTTTAATAAAAAAAAAAAATTAAAAAAGGGGGGGTTGCCATCCGAGGCCCTGGGGACCTCCGGGCCCCTTACAAAAAGACATAAAAAAAAAGGGGGTTGCCATCCGGGCCCTTTACAGGTGTACTGCCTGTACCCCCCTGATGGCGGCCCTGCTCCCCCAGTTGGTCGAAGGAGGGGGGGGCAGTGACCCTGCAAGCACAATGTGTCACCGGGGAGCTTCTGGTAATTTATTGCAGATAACGTGACAAGGCGAGGGGAGCAGGAAGGTGGATCAGAGTTTAGATTAGCGGAGAAATTACTCAGACTCTATAAATAAATCGAGCCGTTTCCTTTATTGAGAAACAGAAATTGAATGAGTAATTTCTTCACCAAACACAACTTCTTCTTCTCCTTCTTCTGAGTGTCACCAGAGGGCAAACGCGGCAACCCTGGCACAGATAAACCCTTCCACAGCTGGAGGGGGACTCTGGATGGAGGGCGACCGGATCTAAAATGTAATCTTTCATCTTCATTTACCTTCAGGAACGGGTTCCAGCAGACACGGGAGATATTTTGGGGGAGGATTCTTTACCAAAAGACCAAATCACTTGGGGGGTCCCTTACAATTCTAGAAATGTAGAGTAGAAGGTTCCAGGGATTTATCCAGTGGCGGCCCATCCATAGAGGGCCCTATCTATACGTCCGGCCCCCCGATCTACATATCAGTGGCGCCGGACCATGGATTCCAATACGGGTGGGTGTGTTTTTGAAGCACCTGATTGGAGCCAGACGCTCTAATAGGCTTAAAAAAAAATTGGTGTCTGGTGCACTATAGTAGTATGGGTCACAAAGAAATTATTACATCTCATGGTGTACTTTTTTATGAACTTGAGACTCATATGTTTGGGATTATGCATTTTTTATATATTTTTCTGTGGCGCATCAATATTGGGATGATTTAATAGAATTTAAAGTAACAGTGTACCACATCTTTGCTCATTTTCGGTAGGATAGATATATATATATATTGTTTGTGTTTATAGGTAAGTGCTGCTGTTAGTTCATCCTCACTACGTTCTCTCCTC